>NW_028146745.1:2357426-2903243 GCF_055883805.1 Amblyomma maculatum
CGAACAATGCAATGCGGATAATGACTACAAAGCGGTAAGGATACAAATGAGCGGAACAATATTTTTCAGCTGTAAAATACAAATACAGCTTCCAGCAATATGTATCTGGTTTCCTTTGCCTGCCTCCGAAATGGTTTTTTTTTATCCCTTGGATCAAATTTGCTTGTACAAGCAGTATACGTGTAAAAATGGTGCACCTCATATTTAAATTGACTTCAGATATCATCCGATGACTAAATCACCACTGATCCCACTGAAGGTCCTTATAAATGCCTGAGTGACAGCTTGTTATCACTTTAACATGCTAGAAAATTCATAAGAATACGGAATGAAAGCCGATATTTTCTTTCGTATATTTTCCAGGATGCCTGAGGAGAGGCAGCGTGTACCTAGTTGACGTCCTCTCCCGGAATTCCGCGGCAGCCATGAAGTGATGGCTCGTAACAGTGAAATAATGGGACGGCGGGCACAACTAGCATGAAAACATGACATCTTCAACTCAGCCTAGAAGCGGAAAGCCGGAATACATTGCTGTGAAGGCTCACAACCTTAGTAAGCTGTAAGTTCCACTTTTTTATTAGGAGGGTTTTGAGCCTCTTTCGAGTATTTAAGAAAACATAATAAAACGTGCTGTTTAAAACTACATTTGTCGATGCGCAGGCTTTTTTAAGCTGCATACGTATGGGGTGCTTTTCACCTGCCCGGAGAACACCATTGCTGATGCCAAAAAGTTAGAGCTCGCTTGGAAGAGAATATGCGCATCTCAAAATAATGCCGCAGCACTAACGTCCATGCACAATCGAACTGCAGACATTTTAATGGGTAAACCATAGGCCATGGATGAGTAGACTCCTAATCATACCTGGATAAACCACCGTGTAGCGTGTACCGCCGAAGTGGTTGGGCCGTGTGTGGGTAAGCCCTGGCCCATGCATGACCCTAGCGGGGCAGAAGGCAGATAAAGTCGGCCATACTCGTCGGCCCGAGGTTGATTGCCGATAATTGGCCGTTCTTAGGTCATTGCCAATTCCCGACTTCGGGCTGAGGTGGGTGGCCTAGGTCGCCCCGATGAGTTTTAGACGGTCATATTGGCAAGGGCCGAGCGCGGGCCGACTATGCGCTTGCCGCTTCGAACTGCCGTGTGACAGCTATAGGTATATTCTGGCTAGCGATGACACAACAATCGAATATTGTTCGAGCGTACGCACCCGGTCGCAGCCATCCTCGGCAAACTGGCAGTTAAGCGATAAGCATTGACTTCAATACCTGCAGTGTGTTCTATGAACTTCAGCAGAATTATAATAGATTGTAACGATCGAGTGGCTAGATTTCGGTGTTCACACTCAGCACTCAAAAGCTGTAAATAAACGCTTGTGCGTGACAAGTATGCAGACAGAGCTAGTGATTTCGGCGTGTGTGGAAAGCGACATTGACCCGTTTAAGTGAGCTACCCACAAAATCAGCCGAAAGCATATATCAGCTAACCAGCGTCTAGTGCAGCAGTCGTGGGCTTAGATCGCTTGTGTATATTATATCTAGCCATTTAAAAAGAAGTGCAAATGGTCGCCGAACATTCTCTTGGTAACGATATTTTGTATAAACTGTTTGCACATCGTAGAAAGCGTAGGAGCGGCAAAAAGCTAGCGCGCCAGTCATATGCGAAGACAGCCGACAATCAAGCACTGATTCCGAGTGTGGCTGGCTGTCTAAGCCGTGTTGCTATGGAGGCGATCAAAATGCAACAGGGCACATGCTATGCAATGTATGTGCGCCTTTCATCCTAATCAACCCAAGGCAGCTGAAACTAATCTCTAACTCATCAGTATAGTGTTTCTCATTGACCATGAATTTCGGTACATGAATCCTGGAATTTTCTACGTCTTCCTAAAATAATGCGCGCGATTTTATATGCCCCGTAATAGTGTTGTAATTTTGTTTCCTCATTGATTTTGTGCAGGTGCCATTTGCGAAAAAGTTGGGGTGGACGCTTTGGAGGCACACGCATTTATTCGCAGGTGGCTGCCTGGTTCCTGTGACAGAGGGGGTGGAAGAGAAAGGCGTTATGCTGAAACCTCCCTTGGCGAACCAGGCATGCCACCTGTGAATGCAATTGCAGGGTCAGCCCCGTCACTACGCCTATGAGTGTGCCCCTGGCCCCTTCCACTTCCCGAGAGCCCGCCCTGCCCTGCCCAACCCTGCCACTGCCCTGCACGCCCCTGCTGCCACTCTGCCTGCCACTGCCCCGCCAGCTGCGGCTGTGTGTGCCCTCAGCGCTGGCTAGTAACAACTGCCGTCTAGTAACATTTGCAATAAATATTATCTTTTTGTGAACCCTGCCCTTTTTTCTGAATGTCTACTGGTTGTTCATGAGCGACAATTTGAATTAATATGGCCACTCCTATTTGAAAGGCCATTATTGTCCCAGCAAGGTCGATGTGCTGTCATGAATATGGCTTGAATAAAAAAGACTGCATTTTATGGCCTGCACAGGCAGTGCCACAAAATGTGTATTTTTGACATCATCAATGGTACATGAATGGAGTAGTCGGTGTACCCATGAACCATTGGATGAATATTGGTGTCGACAATATGCGGCATGAATGGAGTACCCAGTGCACCTGCAATGGCTAACCATTGGTATGATATTGGCATTGACAATGGGTCATCAATGGAATAGCAGGTATTAAACAAATATTGGTAATACAATGATAGTATAATGCTGGACAGTATAGGCAAGAATCATGGTGCATGAAAGAAAAGTCTAATATTGTGCCTACATTGGTGGCTCCAGCTTGGTTTGAATACTGGACCAGTCTTGGAACGAAATATGGGCCAAGAATGGAGAATGTAGTAAAATGCCATAATGCCAATATCGATCCAATATTGACGCCATTCTTTTCCAGTGATGCACCATTGTTGGACCAATGCTGGTGTGCTGCTTGGGATGCAGGCCTTCATGGGATAAATTTTATTTGTGCTGCTCCTAAATATTGATATATTGTGAAACTGTAACAAAAAAGAAACGAATGACAGCAATAGAAAACAATTTCACGCCTTAATAAAAAACATTTATATTGTGTGATAAATTAATAAAAGTAAAAGTCAATCGCTCATTTGCTATTAAAAGGAATTGCTTTAGAGAACAATTTGTCTCGTAATAAAATTGTGCACTACAGGCAAGAAAGCAAAATAATAAAAACACACAAATATTTATTCATAAGTATTTTATAATTGCTTCGACTCACAAACTACAACATGTTGTTTCCGCTCGGGGATTCTAAGTACAAAACGTTTTTGTAGGCTGTAGTTACTTATCATATTTTAACCTAGCCAGTTTTAGCCTTAACATTTGACAAAGTGGATGCACAGCATTTCTTGCAATCTTCAGCTGACTCGTAAAAGTTTCCTTTGCAGTTGCGTGTCGATGACGACGTGAAAACTTGGCATTCCGAACTGCTTTTATGCGGAAAGTAGCGGCGCTGATTTCCCTGTCCTTCTTTGTCATAGCACGAAGGTTTCGTGCATGATCCGCAGCAGGACTTGCAGGCTCAAAGTGGATCTATCAGTGCTAAAAATACAGTTTAATTAGCAATCGCATTGTATTATTACTTGGAAACAAATTCAGCATTAATCACTACATAGCTATGTTTTTAAGATTTGTTCTACTATGACAGTACATGCAATTGAAAAGCCTCTCTGTTTGCATGTTTTACATCAGAACATTGGGTCACATGACTGCAGAAAAGGTGCAAACCTGAGCTAGCAGTGCTCCGACTTCCATTTCATTACATTACATTCCATTACATTTCATTTTTTATATGGATATGAAATATTTAACTGCTGTATCAGGCAAAGCAAAGAAAACATAGAACGGTGTAATCTACAGAGAAGGAAGAGATTCGAAGCACCAGTGCCTTGACTACGACTTTTTGGATATTGGGTTCTCTCTAGGCGGATAAGTTACAGCAATGCAGCTTCAAAATATAAACGTGCCGGAGCATTTTTCTTTACCCACCCGATGTATTGGGCCTATTACGAAGATCATTCTTAACGTTCGTACAATTGGCATGAAAAGGCAAGTACGAAAGTTCCGTGGTTATTCTCAAGTTAAACTTAGCTTGCCGCGAAAGCCAGTTAGTACACATGGTTACACGTAGTAAATAACTTTGATGAGGTCCATCGGTCATCTGATGTTCAAACGCTTCCTATTCTCATTTCATAAATTTCCGAGTAATGACGTAATCTGTAGTTACTGAGAAAACTCAAAACCGCGCAGCGAGCCTGTGTAGTCCGCAGCGACGCTACTCCGATGCCACACAACTGTAATTCGTAGCTGCTTCGCACGCGCAACGTGCGCAGCGAGGTTCTGAAGTCGGCGGGGGCTGTTCTGCAACTCTGACGTCACGTACGGTGCGCTTATTACTCGGCGCACGTGCAATAGCGGCTCTGGATCAGCACAGCGACCCTAACTTTGCATGGCCTAGTGCAACTCGCGCTTCCAAAAGTCAGCCTCAGTGGGATTCGCATCATTTAATTCAGATTCTGTGTCCTTCTATCAGTATTGAACGAGCTGGCGCAGATCATCGGTATACATTTCTTCAATATTTGTGTTATGGAATTGCATTCACTAGAAACATCACTTCTTCGTCATCCTGAAAGTGTCCGCGCGTAGTGTGTTCTTCGTGGTAGGAAGAAGTTATTTCATCTAGGTCTCGTTAAATTGCCGCGAAGGTAATAAACCTTTACCTGTTGGTTTCAACAACAGCCGGAATTCCGCCCAATTACTGCGATTGCAGCGCATGAAACAATCGTTTGTTCTTTTTTTATGCTCGGATCGCAGATCGAGGGGTGTATCACATCCTTCGTTTTGAGTGGCGCGGCGAGATTAGTCTGGAATGGTTACAGGAAAGCTCAACAACTTCCATGTTTTAGACGCTTCCAGTATCCTTTCCTTTTGCTTTTGCTTCTTATCTTAGTTAATAAGCATCCCCACCAGCTGTATCGTGCCCTACACTTTTCCTGTACATGATGCTATCATGTTTGTTTTCTTTTGTTTTAGTTTCGTGAGATGATATTTATGCCGTGTTTTCCGATAAAAAGTTTAGTTGTGAAAAAGCGCTCGTGGTGTGTATTTCTACTCTTGGGCCTTGTTTTTTTGCGCTACCTTAAAAATGAACCATTTTGAACTCAACTAACTTTCAACCTTACTACTAGTAATGAGGGATAGTGCTGAATAAAGAAGGAGATAGCAGTGCGTTCTGCGAAATCCAAAAAGAAGGCTGCTCTCCCTGCTAGTCTGGCTCTTTCTACCAAATCATGTAAAGTCCGTACAGAATGTTTTTATGTTTCCTATCTTGAAATTCGTTGCCAATTGTTTCTACCTTGTTGCTGATAAACTATGCGCCTAAGCCACACGGCCTAAAATTGATACAAAAATTGATTTCGATTGTGGTGTCCTAAATCAGATTGGGGGAAACTAACCGCGTCTCTCACTAGGTTTTACAAGTCAAAACATAAGCGTTATTTACTGCTACTTAGAGTAGGTTACAGCAACCTCTTAGGCTGCGAATCTTTTTTCACGCCAAAGCGATTTTCCTAAGACTCTTGTTAAAATATTGGACTATTCACATAGTGGCTAAAGAAATATGTAATGGACTAAGGTCTGTAATCACTGTTTGCGAAACTTAGAGTACAGGAGATTCCCTATACAATCAAAACGACTGGTTTGAAGATGAGGGTATAGGGGAATGTTGGGGGAATATAGAGCGGTATTTGTATGAGGAGAGCCAAGTAAATGAACCTCAGGACATGGTACAAAAATAGACTGAATTCTAGGCTTATTGGAATCGCGGATTGAGATGTCGTAGTTGCTGCAGCCAGCAGTCAGTGACCGAGGCTGCTTAAATTGTCAAACGTTCTGTCACTACTCAGAGTAAGTGAATCTATCAGGACCTTCTTATCAAGTTTGAGCGCACAAGTCAGAACAAAAAAAAAACTTCGAGACATGTCGCCTGGCACCTCTTGACAGTTTTTCTTTTTGTGACGGCTCACGGGCTTGAATGGTTATGAGTGAGGAGATGGCTGATTGCAAAAAATAAAGGCAACTCTTCTGAAGGAGAGCCACCTTCGGTCATTCTATCGTTGGCGAGTCAGGAAAGCAGCACACTTGACCTCCTGTTTCAGTTGGGATTTGGTGCATGGTATTATTGAGGCTCCCCTTCATGGATCACTGCCTTGTCGTGGCGGAGGGGCTTGCGAAACTCGATGAAGTCGTGAGCTCTGCTATGTAGGGCCACCCAAGATAGACAGGTCCCGGCAGAGAGTTCTGACAAAATGTGATTCACTGGAGAAGGTAATGGCAACCCACTCCAGTATTTCCTGCCAAGAAAACCCTATGGCCAGTCACAGTACCATTAATGATATGGCGCCGGAAGATGAGCCCCCCAGGTTGGAAGGCGTCCCACATGTTACTGGGGATGAACAAAGGGCGATTCCTAGTAGCTCCAGGACGAATGAAGCGGCTGGGCTAAAGCCAAAAGGACGCTCAGTTGTGGATGTGTCCGATGTTGCAAGTAGATATATCACATAGCAACATGGAATGTAAGATCTATGACGCAAGGTAAACTGGATATCGTCAAGCGAGAAATGGACAGATTGAACATTGATATCTTGGGTATCAGCGAGCTCAAGTGGTCCGGAATGGGAGAATTTAACTCCGGCGAATATTATGTCTTTTACTGTGGGCACGAATCCAAGAGAAGGAATGGGGTCGCTCTCATAGTAAACAGAAGAATGGGCAAAGCAGTGCTAGGGTATAACCCCAAAAAGGACCGAATGATTTCACTTCGGATCCAAGGTCACCCTTTCAACATAACAGTTATCCAAGTCTATGCACCGACCACTACTGCTGAAGAAGCTGACGTGGAGAGATTTTATGCAGACCTACAATGCCTTTTAGACCGCACCCCATCAGCAGACGTCGTTTTTCTCATAGGAGACTGGAATGCTAAGTTAGGGAGTGAAGAAATATCCGGAATTACAGGCAATTTCGGTCTTGGTGAGCCAAATGAAGCTGGACAGAGGCTAGTAGAGTTTTGTCAAGAAAACAACCTGACCATAACTAATACTCATTTTCAACAGCACAAGAGGCGCCTGTACACATGGACTTCACCGGACGGTCTGTACAGGAATCAGATCGATTATATTATTTGCCGGCAGAGATGGAAAAGCGCTATACAAGCAGTAAAAACAAGGCCTTGGGCCGATTGTGGCACCGATCATCAGCTTCTTGTTGCCAAGATTAAGCTTCGATTGAGGAAAACGCAGAAAACTAGAAGGCCTTTCAGGTATAATCTGGATCAAGTTCCATTAGAATATGCTGTGGAAGTGAGGAATCGATTTCAAGAATTAGATCTAGAAGACAAAGAGCCCGAAGAGATGTGGACTGATGTTCGTGATATAATACAAGAAGTTGCTACTAAGGTAGTTCCAAAGCAAAAGAAATGAAAGAAAGCAAACTGGTTATCTGAAGAGGCTTTGCAAATAGCTGAGGAAAGGAGGATGGCAAAAGTTATGGGGGAAAGAGAAAGATACAAGGTTCTCAATGCGGATTTTCAGAAAATAGCAAGGAGAGATAAGAATGCCTTCCTGAACATACAGTGCCAAGCAGTTGAGGACAACAACCAACTAAGGAACACAAGAGCTCTGTATAAGACAATCAAAGATATAAAAGGAAGCTTCTGTGCTAAGCTGGGCGTGATAAAGGACAAACGAGGAAAGGACCTCACTGAAGCCGCAGAGATAAAGAAGAGGTGGCAGGAATACACAGAAGAACTGTACAAGAAGGACCCGAATGTGCAAACCCAACATAAGACGGTTGTGATCACTGATCTCGAGCCGGGCATCCTGAAGAGTGAAGTTGAATGGGCCTTAGTCAGCCTTGCTAAGAACAAAGCTAGCGGAATTGATGGCATTCCAGCTGAGTTGCTTCAAAACCTTAACCATGACGCTGTTAACATTCTGCATACATTATGTCAGAAGATTTCGACAACCCTGCAGTGGCCACAGGATTGGAGGAGGTCAGTTTACATCCCCATTCCAAAGAAAGGCAGTGCCAAAGATTGTTCCAACTACCGCACGATCGCACTTATTTCGCATGCTAGCAAGGTGATGTTGAAAATCCTCCAAGGTAGGCTGCAGCAGTATGTGGATCGGGAGCTTCCGGACGTGCAAGCTGGGTTTCGCAAGGGCAAAGGAACTGGAGACCAAGTTGCCAACCTTCGCTGGATCATGGAAAAAGCAAGAGAGTTCCAAAAACCCATCTACTTCTGCTTTATTGATTATGCGAAAGCGTTTGACTGCGTAGATCACAGCAGATTGTGGCAAGCTCTCCAAGAGATGGGGGTTCCAATTCACCTCATCTGTCTCCTCAGGAACCTGTATGAAAGGCAAGAGGCCACAGTCAGAACTGGGCATGGTCTTACTGATTGGTTTTCGATTGAGAAAGGAGTGAGGCAAGGCTGCATACTGTCGCCCTGCCTATTTAACCTATATGCAGAGTGCATCATGAGGAAGGCCGGTCTGGACGAGTCTTCAGCTGGAGTGAAGATTGCTGGAAAACGTATCAACAACCTTAGATATGCGGATGATACCACTTTAATGGCAGAAAGTGAAGCGGAACTCAAGAGACTTCTGATGCGCGTGCAAGAAGAGAGTGAGAAGTTTGGGCTTAAACTGAACATTAAAAAGACAAAGATCATGGCGTCTTGCCCTATCAAGTCCTGGAGCATCAAGGGACAAGAAGTGGAAGCTGTGACAGATTTTCTCTTCTTGGGCTCCAAGATTACCTCGGAAGGGGACTGCAGCCATGAAATTAGGAGACGCCTGCTTCTGGGAAAGAGAGCAATGGTTAGCCTTGACCGCCTAGTAAAGAGCAGAGACATTAGTCTGCCAACCAAGATCCGTATAACTCGTGCTATGGTCTTTCCAGTTGTGATGTATGGATGCGAGAGTTGGACTGTGAAAAAGGCGGACCGCCGAAGAATTGACGCGTTTGAATTGTGGTGCTGGCGAAGACTCTTGAGAGTTCCTTGGACTGCCAGAAGATCAAATCAGTCAATATTGTCGACCATAAACCCTGACTGCTCATTGGAGGGTCAAATCCTAAAGTTAAAGCTCAGCTACTTTGGTCATCTGATGAGAAGAGAGGAGTCGCTGGAGAAAGATTTGATGTTGGGAAAGGTTGAGGGTTGCCGGAGAAGGGGTAGGCAGCGAACGCGATGGTTAGATGGCATCCTCGAGGCACTGCAGATGAAGTTATGTGATGTTAGGAAGATAGTGAGAGACCGGAAAGCGTGGCGTGACATGGTCAATAGGGTCACGAAGAGTCGGACACGACTGAACGACTGAACTGAACTGATTATTGAGGCTTATAAGGTCAAAAGATTTAATGCCCCGAGATGTGTGAGCAGGTGACGGTCTCTGTAGACATAATCCTTTTAGAACAGTGTTGCAGCTGTTTAGAGGAGGAAATGCGGCCGGATGACGGACTGTGAAAACAAATTAGTGGGCTTAAAGCTGCTGAATTTAATATGGAGCGAAAGCGTTCTTCTTCTTCTTCTTGTTCTTCTTCGCGGGTGTTCAAGGTCATTCGGGACTGCTGCCACGGACTCCGCGACGGGCCCAAATCTGGCCTTTGCAATAAAACAGCCTTTGGTGCCACCAATCTCGAATAGGAGGCTCGACGCAGGGAGGAGCATAGAGCAGAGAAAAGCAGAGGCAAGGGGAATCGCGGAAAATGCGGTATTGGAAGAAACGGCGATGAGAACGAACAAGGGGTGCTATGCTTAAACATTCAAAGCGAGAAAAGCAGCACTCTGCTTTTGCTGTAACGAGCACGGGCGCATCGCGGCTGTTGTCGAGGGACGAAGGTGGCTTTCACGATGCTCGCTCTGAATCCGCCGATTAGTGAAAGTACCTTATTGGGGAGTATTTGAATGTTGTATGCAACTCAGTTGCCCCAACTGATATGCAGAACATCGATCTGGTTCCACTGCGGGATTTCAGTAGTGAGTGCGTATGCGCAAGACTCCTGGCGGAAAAGATTACATATTAAGAAAAAAAATTAGTACGCAGCTAAACGTGCTGCTTTGCAAATTATCCATGAAAGATGCCAGGACGTATATTGAAATATGGCTTACTCGGCTGCTTCGAACAACAGTTCACATCCTTTACTGGTTCGGCTCGTAAAATTTCCACATATATGAGCTTGGATCTGTTCTATTTCTTGTAGCATTCTATGGCAACATATGTTATGAGGGATGACATACATCCAGAGTAGTGGGCTTCGTATTCATTTTCTTCACGTGGAGTTCTTTGGCTAGCATTGATTTTATACTGATCGAAGTGCGGTCGCGTCGTAAGGTTCAGCTGCCGAGCACCATAGTAGTCGAGGCCTTATGGCAAAGTCAGTAGTTGTAATGAAGTTATGTATCATTTAGAGCCTACCTCAATCTTTCCCTCTCTCTATATGTTTCCTCTTCGATTAACACTGGATATCAAGCGGAGCATCATCATCATCATCCTCATCATCCTCAGCCTTAGTATACCCACTGCAGAGGAAAACTAACCCGGTCCTGTGCTAGATCAAGAGGAGCTAATATGACTAACTTGACGGTTGGCAAAGAGAGAATCCGATCAATTTCGCTTTGCCTTGTGACGGCTGCACAGATTTTAAGAGCTCTCGGTAACTGTGTAGGCTTTTGCAGCTAGCAGATTGTGGGGATACATGTTTTATCCCGCTTTCCGCCCTAGTCAGCGGCGAACGCGAAGACGTTCCCACACGACAAGCGGCCGTCATAAAAAAGGAGAGTGAAATGGAGAAGGCAATAGGGCATTTTCATTGCTCCCCAATAAACGCCTTACCGTAACAGCACGCAGCGCTGGACACTAAAAGAAGGGTGCATTCTAAACATAAGGAGCTATTCATGATCATTTTCTATTATTTTATTCTCTGGCTGGCACTCTGATTTCATACATCCTTCCAATACTTTATGGCGGCTAAAAATAACACTGCCTCGAGCGAGCGGGCTGTACCTTTTGTACATTAAAATGCTCCTTTCCGTGGATGAGTGTCTGAAGGGAGGCATCTTGTGAATATTGCTTAAACATATCTGAAACTAATAAAAGCAAAATAGTGCTTACCGAAGAAAATGCATCCGATAATAGCAATGGCGATGAAATTCATGAATGTGGCTAATAGAACTAGATGACTTGTTGTAAATGCATTCATTGACTCGTTTCCAAAGAGCCACTCATGCATTCTAGTGAAGCCAGCGTAATGTATACCCGGGAACATGGCGTATTCAATTATCGCTTTAGCAGTCTCATGAACCGTTCAACTATAATGTTTATGACCTGGGGATCTGTAACAGACAATTTTTGTTCCTGCTTTTCAGGTGAGTGTGAAACAAATATTTAGAGAGCTGTCAAGAATAGAGCTGTTTGTCATAAGGTCTACGGAAAATAAAAAAGCAAGCTGCAATTCACTTCGACAGCTGGGACTGTAGCTGTGTGGTAGCATAATGGAGTAAACTGTGGGGCCCGTTGGTCAGATATAGTTCAGCGAAAAACGTAGCGTTAAGACAAGACTAGAGACGAGGACAGGACGGAGCTGTCTAGCTCTGTCCTGTCCTCTTCTCTCTAGTCTTGTCTTAACGCTACGGTTTTCGCTTAATCATATTCGATAGCCATGTACATTAACCCTCGAATACTAACACTTCTTCCTGGTACAAGCATTTATTACCTTTGCGTATTCTTAACAATAAAGTTGAATGAACGTAATACTTTGACTTCTAGAGTACATCTTTGGGAGTCATGCCATGAGACCAATAATTCTGATTGCAGTCACTTTCATATTTAGCCGCTTCTGCACCTGCTAGATTTCATTAAACGTTGTGTTTTGATGACCGCCGAGTTAAAAGCCTTTCGATATGACTGAATTCAAATAGTAACACATAATTGCGGCATATGGTGGGCACTATTTCCGTAAGCATGCGTAACATATTATTTTTCTTTAACAAGTTCGGCTACGTCGGAACAAAACACAGTAAACATAGCAGAATATTACTTCAGGACGACAGTTTTACCACAAATTTATGAATCCCTGACGGTGATCATATAGCAACAGGGAAGGGTAGAAGAATGATGCCGCTATGCGACTTAAGCTGTGTATTTCGGTTGTTGATTCTGGCTTTTGTTCGAGCGAACTTCATAGCTTGAGCCATCACCCCCCACCCCCATGGTTACTCAAAAAAAAAAAAAACAGCGCTCGGGCTATATGAGAAACCCAGTTGCTTCTTTACGAGATAAGAAATATCCCTCTAATGAAACCATTTATTGTGTCAGCACTAGACCCTACCGTGTTGGCGCAGAGGTTGCGGCGCTTGACTGCTGTAGCCGAGCATGCGGGCGCAAAATGAGAAGGGGGCAGAGGCAAAAAGCAATGTGCCCGCTAGCTGTGAGATATCAGTGCACGTTAAACAGCCACAGGTGGCCGAAATTTCCGGAGGCCTCCACAATGGAGTCTCATAGCCTGAGTAACATTGGTAGGTAAAACCCCGTAAACCAACCAACCGAGAGCACCAGAGCCCTTAGTCGTTGTCGTACATCTTCGTACCTACTAAGCGCGGAATGAAAATAAATATATATGACTAAACTGTGTCGAAAACCCACTTGCTTAGTCGAAACCGCAGCAGTCATGGAGGCATTGAGAAATCAAGATGTAGATGGGTCATATGTGAAAGTTTAGGAAGATATCTAAGTGGCTGCACAGCAACCATCGTTGTGCATAAAGAAAGAAATGAAATGCACATAAGGAGAGGCGTTAGGTGAAGCAAACGATTTTCCCAGTACTATTCACAGCTTGCTTAGAGTAAGTATTAAGGAACTTAGAATAGGGAAAGTTAAGGATATGAGTTTATGGAGACTGATACGACTAACGCCAAGCGTGCACGACAAATGAAGAACTTTTATTGTAAGCACGCAGGCCAATATATAGGCCCGAGCGGCATGATAACGCCGCACGTCACAAAGCAGCGTCGCGCTATCACATAACCTCCCCCCCACCCCACACACACACAGGCTCTCATTAAAGTTCTCGGGTCTGAACCAGTCCGGTTGCTTGTTCAAACGAGTGCTTCTACGATGGGGTGGTTCTTCCTGCGCGGTAGATGGTGTCGGCTCTGATGCTTGCAGCTGGCCAGAGGGGTTTTCGGAATGGTGGAAGGGTGATAGGATTTCGTAATGCTGTCACTCGAGTTTATTGAGCCTCCTGATTAAATCTGGTGACCGATGAGCGGGGAACATCCGTTTCTTTGCACTGTTGTACATGGTCACTCTGGGGCTAATACAGGATCAGCATAGTGTGGCCGTAGATGGTCTGCGTTGGTGAATCGAAGATTCCCGTGCACTTTCACAACTTACGCCACAGCACTCACAACTTGGTGCACCACACCTGCGTCAGAAGAGGTCTGTTCCCAGCGCAGCGTCTTCACGGACACTAGAGCACCTTCGCGAAAGACGGGCTCAGCACCCCGCAGCACATTCCGCATTTCTTTCATGAACATTTGTTTTTGCTGCATATCACCGAAAAAGCTAGGCTTGAGCAAAGAAAGGTTCGTGCGCGGTTTACGCTTCAGAAACAATTGCGCAGGTGCTTGCACCCGTCACACTGCTTGGTGTATTTCTGTGGGCGAGAATAAACACTCCTGAAGCGAACGCACGCGAGAGACATCGCTTTCCATGACCTGCTTCAACAGTGATCGTTTCATTGTTTGCGCGGTGCGCTCAGCTGCACCACTGGACGTGGGCGGATATGATAGGGTACGGGCATACTTATTAGCATACTTCTCCAAGAAGTCCGAGAACTCTGCAGACGTGAATTTCGGCCCGTTATCACTAACCAACGTTTAAGGCAGTCCGTACGCTCACCACACAGTCCTCAGTTTCTCAATTGTCTTCGTGGTAGATGTTGATGACATCGGAAAAAAATGCCACCCGTTCAGGGAAGGAATCAACTAAAACAAGGAACACATTAGGATTTTTGCAAGCAAAGTCGACGTGAGCACGCCCCCAAACACTTCGACGGGTAGCTCCATAGATGGAGCGGTATTGTTTGTGCAGCTGGCTGAACTTCTTGGCAGATTTTGCACTTCCTGATGTACATCTAGATAGCTGGATCCAGGCCACAATACAAAGCTTCTTGCTAGCATTTTCATTCGAGTGCTGCCTGAATATTCGTCAGTGAGCAAGTCTAACACGTGTTCCCTCAATTGATCCGGTATCACTACTCGAGTGCCCCATGTTAGGCATACTTGCTCAAGTGAGAGTTCGTAATGGCGCACGTAATGCCCCTTCATTTCTTGAGGGTATTGGTTTGGACAACCATTCAGTGTGTATTAAGACACACGACTCAAAGCCAGGTTAGTCGTATCGTCTTAGCAACATCCGCAGCATATAACGGCAGACTCTCGAATACTGCCAATCATCAGTTTGCGGTCTGGAGCGCGCGACCACTACTTCCGGCTTCTTGCCTTTGAGATATCTAAGCTGATAACTGTAAGCAGCAAGCAAGATGGCCTAACGATGCTTGCCCATTGCGTTCAAAGAAGGCGTCGGTTTATCTTGGCCAAGGATTGCCAGCAATGGCTGATATTCAGTGTAAAGTGCAAATTCCTTTCCGTATAAATACTGTTGGAATTTCTTCAACCCAAAAACCAATTATAGGGCTTAGCGCTAAAATTGCGGGTACTTCCTTTCCGCACCTGTCATCGTTCGAGAGGCAAAAGCTCTAGGACATTTTCTGCGATCTGCTGTTTCATGAAACATAACAGCGCCCAGGCAATGCGATGAGGCGTCGTAAAGAAGGCCAACAGGCTTATTTACGTCGCAGAAGATCAACACTTTGCTGCTTGTGAGCAGCTTTTTGGTGGAGCGGAAAGAGTCGCTTCAGACCTTAGACCATAACCCCTTTTCACTTTTTCTTAGAAGTTGGTAAAGTGTCTGTGCTACTTTAGATACGTTATCTAAAAATTTTTTAATAAAAATTCAGCATTCCCAGACAAGCTTTCAGTTCAGAAACGGAACTTGATTCTGGTGCTCCCAGAATTACCTTTTCCTTGGGGTCCCACTTTTTCATCCAAATAAGTCAGTCCTGGAAAAATGGCACTTGTCGGCGTTCAATGTGATGTTGTAGTCACACAGTTTCTCCAAATGACTTTGGTCATCTATGTCCGATAATGCCAACATTACGTTATCTATGTAGCCTCCAACTCTCGGAGTGCCCTTCAACATGTGATGCATCATAGCTTGGAAAATGACTGGAGTGCTCGCCACACCGTTCGGAAGGCGTTGAAATTCGAAAAGCCCCAAAATGAGGTTAATGGTCAAAAGTGGTCTGGCTTCTGGAGCGAGTGATATCTGCTGGTAGGCAGCAGACAGATCAAGCACGCAAAACATATTTCCGCCTGCTAGTGTAGAATACAAGTCCTCTCGTCTTGGTAGCGGATAGTGTTCGGCACTGGGTGTACCGTAAGTTTAAAATCTCCGCATAATCACAGACTACCATCTTTCTTCTGGATCACTCACTGGGCGAAACTTGCCAAAGCAGGCTACTCTGTCACGTAGCGAGAATGGAACTGACAATGCGCGACTAAAATCAGAGCAGCATTCTGTTTTAGCACCATCCTTGCCTTAAAGTTTCGTACTGCGCCGAGCGTGCTCGAGAACACCGAAGGAAAGTTTTCGCACAGTGCATGAAACGCAACTTTCACTCGAAATATGGCCCATCTGTCGCACTCCTGAAGGCGCTCAAGCCAGTTCCAACTTAACAGAGCTGGCAGCCGCCTCCCGTTATCGCGCGGTATAAAAACGGACAGATTCATGCACTGGTTGTCGCACACGACGAATACGTCACAGGGGCCTTTCAAAGTTAACTGCTCCCCCGTGTAGTTGCGCAGTGACATGCTAGTGGACACACACTTCACGTGAGGAAAGACGGAATTGCGCACACTCTGAGACAATCGAAACAGCCGTGCCGGTGTCGATATGCATTGTGAATGGCTTGCCCTCTACTACAACGTTCACTTCGTAACTAGATCGTGTCAAGTTTTTAAAATGGTACACGCATAGCTCTTCCTCGTCCTCAGTACCATCCATTGTAATCAGGCGCTTTGCTATTTGGCACATTCTCTCCAATTGATCAACTTTGAAACAATTATGGCAGTTGAAGTTTTATTACCAGCACTTCTGTGATTCGTGCTTCCTGCCACATTGTTCATAAGATAATTTCACTGGCACTTGGTCAGAATTACACTTCGCCAATCTTTCCAATTGTGCTCTTGTTCTTAGCCTGCAAAGAATGCAACGATGTTTGCTTCTCTCGCTTGCATTATAGTGGGGTCTTTTGCTACCAGTTCTCGGTCGAATGCAATTTTTACCCCCCCCCCCTCAAACGTTAATTTCTCGGCAGCGAACAATGCACGCTGGCTTTCCACGTTCCGCAAGCCTGCAACTAATCTGTCCGGCAACGCATCTTGCAGAAATGTGCTAAAGTCGCAATTTCGCGCCAAATGTTTCCGTTCAACTATAAACTCTTCCCCACCTCCATGCTCTAATTGTATGCGGCGCTTGAACTCACAACGTTCGGTAAGCACAGAGCTTTTCGGACGGTAATGGTTTTGAAACAGGCGCTTTACCTCAGCATACGTATGGTCAGCGGGCGTTTTCAGAACACTCAGGATTTTCAGCACCTCATAGGTGTCTGCGGCAATCACGGTCAAATATACAGACAATGTGTATTCTTCGGCGATTTCGTTCGCGCTAACAAAAAGTTAAAAGCGTTCCAAGTATGATAAGAAGTACTGAGTTTTCGCACAAACTTAGCTATCTTTCCTTACGAAGACGTTTTGCAGTACTTATTACACGTTCCGTCCGTAGTAATCAATTCCGTCCGTCGACATTCCTGCTGGCATTCAGTCGATGCTTCCATTCGCTGTCGCGCTCCTTGAACAGGTGCAGCTTAGTCGACGGTCAGAGCATAGAGAAAAGGATTGGGTAAAGAGCGGACACTCGGCAAAATCTGGCTCCAGGAAATGACATGAATGATAACGCTAGTAACAGCTTCACGCACGACGAAATGAGTGGCGCCACTAGCATTTGTCGCACCGCGCGCGCGGGTGCTGCCGGCGCAGACCGAAGCACATTGCGGAAGGGTAGGGCCGTCTACGTAGGCTTTGTGTTCATGAAGTCTGACTGCTGCTTCCTTGGCCTTCGAAGCGGAACTACTGCAGTTTGTCAGGACGGTAAGGTGAGGAACGTTATTTTGGTTTAAAACGTTGCATTTCGAGCAGTTTATGCCTACCGCGCCAGCCGGTTTCTTGAATGGCGCAGCTCGTGAACGGGCGCTGCTGCGCACGTCATGGGTCGGCCAGTTCGGGACACCCCGGCAGCTTCCAGCAAAAGCGAGGTGAGATATTTTTTCTGTTTGCAAACTCTGCATTTCAAGCAGTTTAGCTGAGCACTGGCAGGCGCGATTGTGAAGACAAGGCCTATATATGCTCGGTAGTGGCGCAACAAGGGCTCGCCGGCTACTGCGCAGTTAGATAAGAGCAAACCCATGCCTGACGTTCGTTGCTTAGTTTGCCTAGTGGTTACTGTTGCGTGGTTTTTCGTGGAATTTTACGTGCTGGGGTGTTTTTTATGGCCTTCACCAGTGCGCAATCTCTTTTAGGTTATGTGTTGGCCGGGTGAAATCTGAACATCGAGAGTAGGCTAATGTGTTAAAGACGAGCGTTTTCGCGTGGTATGTACGGGACCGTTATTGTTAAGACGGTAAAAAAAAAGGTACCGCACAAAATCTGGAGAACCAGAAAATTATGTGTCGAGGATCGTCATCTGCACAAGAAACCGGCGGGGAATGTTCTTAAAAAATAAGGCAATAGAAAAGAAAACGCCGAGGTGCTTCTAAACAGCTTGGTGCTAAAGAAGTGGCGCCCCGATAATTCCGTCCTCTCCGTTCCTGAAAAATTGCATTCCACCCGCGCATTTGTTTTCAATGCACCTAACGCGCACTGTGGTATCCCCTGTGTTGTTTCCGTTAGGTATCAAATATTTTAATGGCATGAAACGCGTAGTCGGCTGTCTAATGCAGCTTTTAAAAACAGACTAACATTGGGAAATGGAGCAATACTTGGAAATTACAGGTAGGAATTTTCGCCGGGTAGCTTTATTTGTGTATTCTACGTGGGTATGCACGCGAGGTAAGATAAATCATTGACCAATATTCGTAACTTTATTCCTTTACAGATTTCTCGTGTTTAATCTGTTTGTGTAGTCTCACTAAAAAGTGTGTCACGATGGCATATATTTCTGCTGTAAATTTTCCAGCTGTTGCCAGGATCCGGCAGTCTTTGTTGCGTGCCCTGGTGAGAGAATTTCAGCATACGTGGAAGAGGTCCGGACCAATATCCCGCCTTCTAGGAGTCGATAGGTTTTAGCTTTCACTTTCGGCTAGCCATTTCACTTGCTTTAATGTGCACATCAGGTACTTCTATAACGATATAATTGGTAACATGAAAAATGTGTTAGTATTCATGAAATAAATGTCCCAATTGTTTCCTGAAATGTTCATATCAGTACATATTTGCACACTCCAACAAATTGTCCATTTCAAAATATTGGAAGCTAAGCGTGAGTGATTTCTCTTTACCGTCCCAGAGAGACCCAGGCTATAAAAACGCGCATAATAGAGGAACCATTCTTATATTTACCCTGTTGTGCATTATGGCTATGTATTTGAACGAATGCTAGTTACATCGTCCATGTAAAGTGAATACAAGGCACTTTGTAACGTGAGTCAATGTTTTCCTGCTTATTTCCGGCTAACAGGATATTTAGGATTAGGAGCCCTTCAAACTTTCTGAAAAAGGTGATGCTGAGGATGAAAGACGTAACCGTCTGCGGGAATTTGCTGCCAAGGTCGTATCCAAAAACACATGATTGTATGGGGAAGGGTGCGCGTTTAAGCTAAAAGCAGTGTGTCTGTGGCATAATACCAGTAAAACGTGAAAAGGTTCTACTTCAAATCTTCCGCACCTCTCCAACGTGCTCCTCGATTCAGCAGGCGACGTGTAGTTCACACGCAAATACACTGAGACGCAGGACGACGAACTTGCCGTAACAAAACGAACATTAACTTTATATAACAAGAACACGAAGCACAGGGTACAGAAAACTTCGTTACACGAGACAGAGAGCCGACACACTTTACAAAAGAGACTGAGCTAAAAACTAACATCAAACTGAGCGCATCGCTCTTTTTACGACTTCTCAGTCGGGGCCTGCCTGCTACGCTGTCTTCTCCGAGCGAGAATCAAATCAGAACCAGAACCGTCGGTGCCTGCGCGGCGCGCTCTTAAATAGCCAGCGCCGAACCTTCTAGACGTGGAGGAGGAACGGAAAACAGCTTAGCGCTGCCAAAGCTATGCCTTCCCCCATTAGCCTTCTGGAGAGGCCTCGAATTTTCTCGAACAGGGTCAGCGCGAGCGGCCCTCCCACGCGAAGCGAGGAGGAGGGCCGGGACCGTGCGGGGGAATGCACGCTTGACTCCGCGCATGGCGACGAGGGCGAGGAGGCGCCGCGCGGTGGCCGAGATGACGTAATCGGTCGCGTTGCTTTCTCGTAGCTTGGAGAACGTTCCATCGCCGTTTTCTGCGGCGCGCGCACCGAAACATTACAGAAAGGACCACCGCGGCCTTACAATACCCAAGACTACTTGAAGTATATTCGTTTTGAAATCTGTGTTTAAAATAAAATACATAGTATTGTAAGGGAGCCGCAAATATATTTTCAGCATTGTGTATGTCTATTTTACTGTGTATTCAGGTAGAACGAAAGGAAAAAGATGGTTTGCACGGTATAAAAAAGAACTGAACAAGGGTAAATAGGGTACGCCTCAGGTCGCAGATGAGCCAACGTTTCGACAAGTGGACTTGTCTTCGACTGGGCATGGCGATCATCACTGGCAGGGGTTTAAATACGCTTTTGCTTCTGAAGAAGAAAAGCTGGGGAGGGGAAAGTGGGTGCGAAAGAGTGGGGAGGAGAGGATGGGTGAGAAGAAAGTGGGTCATGAAGTAGAAAGAAAAAAAGAAAAAGAAAAAAGAAACATCTTGAGTATGTACTTATCAGCCATGAAACCAGGGATTCTATAGCCTGCAAAACAAGTAAAAGCGGCAGTACCAGGAAAAAAACTACAATGCCGGTTAGGTGATTAGTCACCACTAAAGACAGTTTGGTGAAGATACACCTTACAAAGGGAGCCTATGCAAAGGGCTTTGATAAGGCATATATCTAGGGGGACAATTCTTAAAAGGAGGGGGTAGGGCGGGGAGTACAGGGTTTTGAATATTTGGGGGCTGGAATTTAAAACATTCCTATGCAAAGTCTACTACACCATTCGAGCTGAAATAACGTTCACAAAGTACCAAAATATCGTCTACTTTATCTGATAAGTGATTCAACATCGGTACTTGCCTAGATTTTCCGAAATCGAGAAAAAAATGCTCTCGGCGGCGTGCACAATTTTCGCAGAAGAGAGTCGAAAAGCTATTTTAACATGGTGCGTCATCTGTCGGGCAGCGATGCAAGCGCGCCAACGGCCGGGATGGAGCTTGTCTCTCTGTTTTCCCTCTCCATCATAACTATTCGGGAAAACATCTCACATAGCCTTAATTGTACAGTTTATTCACAACGCATGTACACCCTATTCCCTTCCGCAATAGCATAACCCTACACGTTTCTCTAAACACATTTCCTCCTTATCACTTGTTGCTTGAATTTGTCCTCAAACAATTTTTTTATCAATTTACTCTTTTTGTTTTTTTTTTCTTTATTTTTATTTTCTCATGTCAGTTGTGGTTCCCTGTGCGCTTATTATCCTGTGACTTTGTATTTCTCCCCCTTTGCAGAAAGTTTTAAGAATTGTCCCCCTTAGATATATGCCTTATCAGGGCCCTTCGCAAATCCTCCCTTTGTAAGGTGTATCTGCACCAAACCCGCCTAAGTGGTGACTAATCATCTACCCGGTACTGTGATTTCTTCTCTTTCTTTTTTTCTTTCCTGGCACTGCCGCTTTTACTTTCTTTGTAGGCTACAGGATCTCCGGTTCCAGGTTGAGATACATACGGTTATTACTTTCCCTATGCGGTTAATATCCTGTGACTATGTACTCCCCGCCCTACCCCCTCCTTTTAAGAATTGTCCCCCTAGATATATGCCTTATCAAAGCCCTTTGCATAGCCTCCCTTAGTAAGGTGTATCTTCACCAAACTGTCTTTAGTGGTGACTAATAACCTAACCGGCATTGTAGTTTCTTTCCTGGTACTGCCGCTTTTACTTCTTTTGCAGGCTACAGATTCCCTGGTTCCATGGCTGATAAGTACATACTCAAGATGTTTTTTTTTTCCTTTTCTTTTTTTCTTTCTACTTCATGACCCACTTTCCTTTCACCCATCCTCTCCTCCCCACTCTTTCGCACCCACTTTCCCCTCCCCAGCTTTTCTTCTTCCGAAGCAAAAGCGTATTTAAACCCCTGCCAGTGATGATCGCCATGCCCAGACGAAGACAAGTCCACTTGTCGAAACGTTGGCTCATCTGCGACCTGAGGCGTACCCTATTTACCCTTGTTCAGTTATTTTTTATATTTTCTTGTGTATAATTTTCCATACTCTGCATGTAATGCTACATATGTTTACCTATGTATTGTTTCCTGTGTAATTCTTTCTTTTTTATAATGTACACTAGGTGTATCCTGCGTTTTGTCTCCGTCCCTGGTTGCTTTCGTGCAGCAAACTGTGACAGAATGGTATCTGTTTTGTTACTGTATGAAGCAAAATAAATGTTGATTTCACAGAGCTCCTGTCTTCTTTCCTGCAATATTGCTCTTTGCAAAGGCTTTGACGCAGCGGCGTTGATGGCCAATCAGCAGTAATTATGACCTAATTTTATATTTCATTGCAGAAAATAAACAGAAAAATAATACCACACCGTACAGAATAGAAATAATGTGCCAACAGGGCGCAGCAGTACGGCAAGCACTTGCTAGCATTCAAACTGCGCGCCTTTAATGAAAGCGGATGTGCATCAAGCATCAGCTGCTTGGTGCGCTACAGTCAGTTGGGCCCTATGGAAGTGTCCGCTCTTTACCCTATCCTTTTCTTTATGGTCAGAGGCTCGACGAACGTGCCGGGTGCTCTGGCTGGTCTGGCTGCCAGCCCCGTGTGTGCGGACTGCCTCGTCGCCAGATGGTACGACTGACGCCAGGCGTGGACGACGAACGAAGAATTGTTTTTAAAGCACGCAGGCCTATTATATGCCCGAGCGGTGTGATAACGCAGCACATCAGAAAGCAGCGTCACGCTATCACCTCAGTAATCTGCGCTTTGCTGATGACAGTGCCTTGCTATGTAACTCGAGAAAAATGCAAGGAATGATTGCATGGACTGCAAAAGCAGAAACGTAGGCCTAGATAGTAATATGATTAAGGCTAAGGTAATGTTCAGAGGCATAGGCGAGGAACAGCAGTTTGCAATAGGTAGCGGGACACTTCAACTGGTAGGCGAATATATATACTTAGGACTGGTAGTAACTGCAGGTCGGGACCATGAAAGAGAAGTAATCAGAAGCTAATAAGATTACAATAGAGCGCATTTCGCAAGTACTGGCAGATAATGACTAGCCGTTTACCGGTATCGCTCGGGATTAACCTATATAACCATTGTATCTTACCTGCACGCACGTGTGGTGCTAAAAGGTGGAGGCTAAGAAAATGGTTCTGTTAAGCCAAACCCCGCAGGGGTGGCGCAGTGGTTATGGCGCTTGACAACTTACCCCCGAGGATACGGGATCGCATCCCTACCTCGGCGGCCACTTTTGCATGCAGGCGTAAAGCAATTACCCGTGTTCAGCGCGATGTCAGTGCAGATTAAAGAACCCCATTTGGTCGAAATTTCTAGTCCTCCGCTACAGCGTCTCTCGTAGCCTGATTCGCTTCGGGACGTTAAACCTCAAACACCAAACCAAACCTATTTATGCTGAGTGCAACACAGAGAACTATGTAACAAAACTTACTGTATAGCAATAAAATATAGGAAGCGTGCAGATTGGGTCACAGAATTAACTCGAGTTAATGTCATTCTAGTGGAAGTCCAAAATAAAATACCATGGGTACGTTATGTAGTGCGGAGAGGCTAACCGATAGACGCAAAGGGTAACAAGTTGGATTTCAAGGCTACGAAAGCGTAGTAGGTGGAGTCATAAAGTTAGGTGAGCGGACGAGGTTAAGTTCCCAAGGGGCAAGTGGATGCATCTAGCCCAATAGAAGGTAAGGTTACTTCGAGTAATATGGGAAAGGCCTTCGCCCTGCTGTGGTTATAATCTGGCTAACGATAACGATGATATTGATGGAATGGTTTGAAGTGCATTTCCGAACGAACAGCGCATGTTCGATGACCACAGCGCGACAGCACGAGGCCATCGCCGCTGCCGAAATGCCACATTCAAGCGCTTGATCAAACTTATCAATGATCCTGCTCAACTTCCATTCCTGTGCGATTGACCTCAAACACAGTGCTCTCGCATTGTCATCAAAATGCATTAGTGTTACTGATGTAAAGAAGAAGTTCAGATTAGGTGGGCATATCGCCGAGAAAGAGGAAGAGGAAGTGATTTTGCGGACCAGCTGACTGCAAGCTAGGCCACCCCCTCTCTGGTCCTGCTCGCTACCAGCGCCCGCTATCAGTGCATGGATCCCCGCCTAACACTGACAATTTTTGTAGCCTAGTACAGGGGTCCCTAATTACGGAAATCGCTTCCCTTGATCTTTTCTAAAGCCTCAACTTTCAACCTCATTGTCAAACTAAAAACGGTATAAAAGGCGACGTGCTGGCGCGCACGGTCCACAGTTTTTGAACCGAGTTCCAGTTTTCTTTTCTGTGCGAGAAATATTTTGTGGCAACAATAGCAATCTTATATTCTGATCACTGTAGTAGTGTTCCCGATTCGTACAAAGTGGCTCCCAAAAATTATGAACTGCCTTTAAAAAAGGGAATAAGACATTGGGCAAGTATCATAGTCACAATCTGTCACTCAGTTCACTTCCAAGTAAGAAACAGGGCCTTGTGTTCCTTGATGCCTCTCGATTGTGTGAGCCGGAGGCACACGGATCTCATTCTTCGTTTAATAAGCAAGGATGACTAGGAAGAAACAATTAAATATGTCCTCTGAAAGTGCCCTGTTTTTAGAAATGTGTATGCCACGTGCTCCAAACCGCCAAACTGTCCGTGACTTGGATGTGCTTTATCACCATGAAGTTACCTAGCGCCGAACAGAATCCTATGCTCCTATTTGGACTATTGCCACTTTCAGTAAAGAAGTGACCCTGTGCTCTTTGTGCCTGGTGGACTTAAGATTCGCCCTTTAGAGCAGAGTGCAGTAGCGTGAAGGGGTCTCTCTAGATAACAGCGGTTTTATTCAAGATTCTCTCATAAATCTTTGTTCCTGATGGCTAACTTGAAAAGTGGTGTAGGTCAAAAAGTTTCAGGTGACATGTCCGCTGCAAGTGTAGGACAGGGATTATTATCATAATTACTGATACAGCTTTGTCAGGGTTTAGGCAATACAGAAGTGGTCTCATAGAAAACGAAAATTGCAATGAATCATCAGGCACTTGTTTAACGAAATCCATGTGGCAACTGGTGCAACAAACAATAAAGGTCATTCCAGATCTTTACGCTGTGGGAAAACGAATATTGATTTCAATTAATTAAACACCTGAACGAATGTTTATAGTATCTGTCCAGCTGCTCACGTGTGCAGAATGATTAGTGAATAAAATAGAAGTACTAAAAGAACGTGCTTGCGCATAATCTCGTCTGGTGTAGGCTGCACAAAATTGTGTCGCTGGCCGCGAGAATTCAAGGATAACATACATTAATTGCATGAATGGGACGATTTGCGATCATGACTGATAGAAATAATATCTGATGGAATTTTCCTGTCAGCGACTCATATTTTTCTTAGGCATTCACTGAATATGACCAGATTACTGAGAATATTGAAGCAGCCTCCTGAGGTTGGTGCTGTAAGCTGTTTCCTGTCTTTTTTTAGTGCCGTCTAAAATTCCTAATCAGACCATCTTTTTCAATTAGCATGAGCATATGTCAACTTGCGCACGCCATTTTAGGTTAGTTTAGATTACTATTCGCAGCTACCTCATTTCGTGGACGTTTGCCATTGTGTCTTCCTCTTTTTAAGGGGTGGTTTTTATTCTCAAACCCCATTGTCCCTGTTCCCTGGAAGTTAATCTCCATTTGACAACTTGTTTTCACAATTGGTACACAGAAGGGAAATGCGCATTATCTACAACTGTGGATACCTGACCCACGCCGTAGCAGAAAGGAAGAACGCGGAAGTGAAAGTATAAAGAGGGATAGAGGTACCACCGCGTTGGAAAGCTACAGAGTAATTTAGACCACCTGGAACCTTTATTCTGCGCTGACATGGCACAGCACACGGACGCCTGCTGTGCGATGTCAGCGCAAGTAAAGATATCTCCAAGTGGTCGAAATCACTGAGTAGCCCTCCACTAAGGCTCCTCCCTCTCTCTTTCCACTTTCACTCCCACCTTCCTCCCTTCTCTTACGGCGCGGTTGCGGTGTCCACAGAAAACAAGTGAGACAGTTACCGCGCCTTTCCCTTCCTATAAATCAATCCTCTTCGTTTCGCTTCCATCGAAACGCAGCCACTGGCGGTTGGGTTCGAACGCGGGTACTCCGGCACAGTAGTCGGGCATCTTAACCACTGCCCCACCGCGGTGGCAAAGTTGTTCATCAGTCATAGCAGAGAAAAATAGATCATTTTGTAATTTTATTTGTGGTAATTTTGCCAAACCCTCCGCCATGTTAATTAAATATACGTGAAACCTGTATGTGCTCCACTTTTTGGCATAATTTTTAAAGCATTGTACCTTGATTACCATTCAACCTTCCTGTGTAGAATGGTTTTTAACAGGTACTTCATATTAATTTGTAAAGTAATAACGCAGAATATCTGCCTGGGGGCAAGTTGGTGCATGAGGAAAAGGAACGGCGGCGCAACACAGACACAGACAAGAATGGGACATCACGTGCGCACACTAGCAACAATTGAATAAACTCAACAGTGCCATATTTATACATACGCTCAAGCATGAGGCTCATCGCCAAATAATCGCTGCGAACTCAACACATGGAAGCCTGGCGGCAACGTCAGGGTACCGGACAAGATACCTCTAACCCCAGCAGATAAGCTAACGGATACATATGAAAACATTTAAAACGCAAGGCAGGCCAACTCTTAGCAAAAGCAGTGTGAAGCATTCGTAGCAACAGCAAAGTAGGACAAAAGAAGCTAGACAGTCCAGACCCTAAAAACGAAAAATAAAGGGAGAAAACTATCGTAGCAAATGAATAGTAAAAAAAGTGAAGCAAAAGCAGTCAGAAACCTAAAAATACCTAAACCAACAACAAAAGACAGGTGTCAACAAGCCAACTGATAACCGCAGACCAGCGTCTGGTGTCTTAGCATCGTCGCTTCGCCAGAGATTTGAAGAGCTAGGTGCTCAGCTGCCTCAAGGGCCCATTGTAGTGTACCTGGAGGCAAGCATACAATGCTTGGAAGCAGAGACAGCTATCTACTGTCCGTGGAGACCCAGCATGAATCATGGCTATGGGTCCAAGCAGTGTCTGCCTATTTTCCTGTAGCGCACCAAAAAAACATAAATAAAAAAAATACCACTGATATTTAACATTTGAAAATACCTAAATCTTCCTGCGCTGAGCTCGTGGCAGTTCAGGAGGCACTGTGCTCCTTGGCCACCATTACCATGCTCCCCACGCTCCACGTTGCATTCCGCACTGATGAACTTCAAGCAGTACGCTTGCTCCGACGGGTCAGCCGTCGCCCAAAAATATATCAAGAGATCCACCAGCTTGCCGCGCGCATCATGAGGTCGGTACGTATTGAGTGGGTCCCACGGGGCCTTTTGCTTTCCCAAAGTCACGCAGATTTAGCAAACAAAATTCATCATTAGCATGGCTTCTTGATGACGACGCTACCGTCCTTTTTTCAAGGCGCACCTCCGGTGACGCACATGTCCTTTTATTCCTCCATGGGCGGTAATCCTGCCCCGTGGTCTCACCCATGCAGAGGAGGTTGCGCTTGGGAGAATCCGAGTCGGCGTGGCCCTCACACCAGCTGTCACTCGGACGTGGTCTTACTTCCGACATTTATATGCCCGCCCAGGGTGTCCGATACGTAAAGACGAAAATGCTGAAGCCGACTACACCACTTGCTGTGGAACTGCCCAGCTCTGAAACCGACACGACTCCCGTACTTGATAATAGCTGGAATTTCAGCAAGCAATCCTCCCTCATATTTCGCATGGACAATGGGAGCACGTCATTGCTCACTCCTGGACTTCATAAAATAAACCAACCTTTCTCCATTCATATAAATGTTTTATTTTTCATCTCTTACCCCATTGATGCCCTGAGGCAATGAGTAACGTTACAAGAAAACTGTAGTTTATTGTTCTGAACCTGATTACACAAGCACTAGGTTCAAAAAGACACAAAAAAACAACACTTCAAACATAGCACAATTATCTCCAGTTTGCCTTCCGTTTCTCAAATCCTTCATCTTGTTGCGGCAGCTCAAACGTGACATTTCGTTTTCGCCGAGGTGCAGAGTGGGGTTATTAGCACATAAAATTGCGCATTTAGAAATCGCCGGGGGCTCTACTATCACCCTTGTTGTGATGCTGCGTATCATGCGTATAATAGCCTTTTTTCTAGGGCAGTGGGGTAGCTGACTGTCCACCATTCAAGGCAAGTTCCTCTGAGTTTGGTTATGTTAGATTCTTTTATATTGTTACGGGGGTAGTTCAGCTTGAGGTTTCAGAGAGCTGAGACGGGAGACAAGGCTTTCACAGAACAGGCCTTTCCTGCAGGCACCAGTCGACACCGCTCGAACTTCGTCGTCTCCCCCTAAAACTACTCAGATTCTTCTCTTTCCTTCTTATGCGTATATCAGCGCATGCATCGCCTACCGTAACACTACCCCGCCGGCTGCAAAGCGCCGTCCCGGTGCGTACTAGCGTCCAAACCAGGGTCCGTGTATTACAGGTTTAGGCGTGCGACATGGACTGTTTCGGTGCGCGGTGTAGAGGTGTGGCGTGCGGGATGCAAGGGCGCAATTTCGTATGTCACTGGTGTAACTTGTCGTAATATACGGTAGGGCCCTGTATAACGGGGCAAACGTTTTTCCGAGAGGCCGACGAGGCGAGCTGGGGTCCAAAGCAGCACGAGAGACCAGCAAGGATACTGGGTGTTGCGATGACAGAAATCATAGCGACGTTTCTGGGAGTGCTGGTAGGCTGCGAGTTGGTTGAGAGCAACAAAGCGGGCGGCATCAGCTCGTGCTATGGCGTCCAAAGCAGCACGAGAGATCAGCAAGAATACTGGGTGTTGCGATGACAGAAATCATAGCGACGTTTCTGGGAGTGCTGGTAGGCTGCGAGTTGGTTGAGAGCAACAAAGCGGGCAGCATCAGCTTGTGCTATGGCGTCACGAGCATATGAGCTGGCAGTGGCAACAGAAGGAAGCAGGCTGTCAAAAGGAAGCAGAGGTTCATGACCGTATAGAAGATAGAAGGGAGAGTAGCCGATAGTGTCGTGACGCGAAGAATTGTATGCAATTGTAACAAACGGCAGTGTTATATCCCAGTCGCGGTGGTCATCAGAAACGTAAATTGACAGCATGTCAGATAGTGTCCGGTTAAGACGTTCGGTAAGCCCGTTCGTCTGTGGATGGTAGGCTGTCGGGAAAGAGTGACGAACGTTGCACAACCGTAGGATCTCGTCGACTATACGCGCAAGAAAGCAACGGCCACGGTCTGTGAGCAATTGTCGGGGAGCTCCATGAACAACTATAACGTCATTGAGGAGGAAACCAGCGACATCAGTTGCACAACTGGTTGGTATTGCTCGTGTGACCGCGTGGCGTGTGGTGTAATCAGTGGCCACCGCAATCCATTTGTTCCCCGATGCGGGCAGTGGAAAAGACCCTAAACGATCCAGACCCACTCGAGAAAATGAGTCTATGGGGATGTCAATCGGCTGGAGAAGTGCAGCTGGTAAAACTGATGGCTTTTTCCGGCGTTGACAGCGGTCACAAGCAGCTACGTAGCGGCGGACTGCATGCTATAGGCCTGGCCAAACGAACCGACAGCGCACACTGTCGTATGTGCGAGAGACGCCTAGATGACCCGCTGTGGGAACGTCGTGAAGCTGTTCAAGGACGGCTGTGCGTAGGTGCTGAGGGACTACTAGTAGAAGGTCGGAGCCATCAGGTCGCATATTGTGCCAGTATAAGGTGCCGTCGTGGAGAACAAACAAACGAAGGGAAGGGTCATGGGGATCGGCGCTGAGGCGATTGATAATTTTGCGAAGCTGAGGGTCCTGGCGTTGCTCACTGCGAATGTTGGAAAAGTCAGAAATAGAGAGCATGCAAGTGTCGTTGTCACATTCAGGTTGGCTTGGCGGGTCGACTGGATGACAGGACAGGCAATCCGCATCTCGATGCAACTGGCCAGACTTATAGACCACTGAAAAATTGTACTCCTGAAGGCGCAAGGCCCAACGTCCAAGGCGGCCAGTAGGGTCTTGGAGTGTAGAAAGCCAACACAATTTGTGGTGATCAGTGACTACTGTGAATAGCCGGTCATACAAGTAAGGGCGGAACTTCGTAATGGCCCAAACTAGGGCTAAGCACTCACGTTCAGTTATAGAATAATTCTGTTCGCCCGCAGAGAGGAGTCGGCTGGCATAGGCGATGACGTGAGAGGAACCGAGCTGACGTTGTACCAGAACGGCACCAATTCCATGACCACTTGCATCGGTGCGTACTTCTGTGGGCCTTGACGGAATAAGTGAGCCAACACTAGCGGGCCGGTGAGGTGGCCAATAAGAGCGGCGAAGGCGGCCTATTGTTTGTGACCCCAGGTAAAGGAGACCTCTTTTTTCAGAAGCTGCGTAAGTGGACGGGCGATCTCCGCGAAGTTTGGTACAAATCGCCGGAAATACGAGCAAAGTCCGAGGAAGCTACGCACGTCGCTGCGAGATTTCGGTGTAGGAAAACCACTTACAGCGCGAATTTTATCGGGGTCCGGCTGGATGCCATGGGTGCTGACCAAATGTCCTAGGATCTTGAGTTCCCGGCAACCAAAGCTGCACTTCTTGGAGTTCAACTGAAGGCCAGCTCTTCGGAAGACACCAAGAACATCCGAAACACGATGGCGGTGGCCCTCAAAGGTTGACGAAAATACAATGACGTCATCGAGGTAGCACAGACATGTGGTCCATTTGAATCCACGTAGTAAGGAGTCCATCATGCGCTCGAAGGTCGCAGGAGCATTGCATAATCCGAAAGGCATCACCTTGAGTTGATAGAGGCCATCCGGCGTGACAAAAGCCGTCTTTTCATGATCTCTTTTGTCATCAGAGAGCTGCCAATATCCTGAATGAAGATAGATGGAGGAGAAGTATTTGGCACCATGCAGGCAGTCGAGGGCGTCAGCGATCCTTGGAAGAGGGTACACGTCTTTCTTTGTTATCTTGTTTAGGTGTCGATAATCTACGCAAAACCTCCAGATGTTGTCCTTTTTAACAAGTACCACCGGAGACGCCCAGGGGCTGCTCGACGGCTCGATAATGTTGCTGGCCAACATTTTCTCCACTTCTTCCTGAATGATCCGGCGTTTGGAAAGAGCAACTCTCTAAGGCCGTCGGTGAATAGGGCGGGCATCTCCTGTATCGATGCGATGTGTGATAACGGACGTTTGGCCCAGGGATCCGTGACCTAAATCAAAAATGTCACTGTATGACCGCAAAAGGCTGGCAAAGGCACTGGCATATTCGGGGCGCAGGTCAGTGGCAACCATGGCTGAGATGCGGTCCTCCGGACTATTGACGGGACAGGTTGGGCGTGATGGTCGGACAGCACTGTAGATATAAAGGTGGACAAAGGTGATAGCTCGGCAAGAAAAATGCTTCCCGGGAGAACTTGCGAATACTGCTGAAGTTGAGCACGGGAATGCAAGTGAGGTTATTTGCGTCGTGTACAATGTTATGAGGTAGGATGATGTTGCGCTGTAGAGTGACGTCGGTGATGGGGTTGACAACGTAGTCGCCGTCAGGAAGGGAAGGAAACGATGACATGGGTACGTATATTGCCGCCTCGGGAGGTAGGCGAGTAAATGTACTGGAGCGAGGACGAGGCTAGGATTGGTCAGCACTAGGGTTGTGGACACAATGGGGCAGGGCTGGGCGTAGAAGTCCTGAGGAACAGTCAATGAGAGCGGAATGTGCTGTTAGAAAGTCTAGACCTAAAATGACGTCTTGAGGACGAGTAGTAAGGACGGGGAAGAGCACAGGAACATGGTGGCCGGCGATGCTAACTCGAGCAATGCACATCCCGATGATGGTAGCAGTGTTGCCATCAGCAACACGAACCGTAGAGATGTTAGCGGGTGTAAGAACTTTTTTGGGGCGCTAGCGGAACGAAGAACTAAGGACTGAAATATGGGCTCCAGTGTCAATGAGAGCGGGCACAGGGACTCTATCTACGAGGACACTGATGAGATTGCGGCTCGATGCAATGGTCGAAACTCATTTGGCTGTCCGGGTTGATAACGCAGCGTCACGTCCAGGCGCTGAGTTGCCTAGTTTTCCGAGTAAAGGCCTTGGTAGGTTGGGAACAAGCTGCGGCAATTAGTAGGTGATCGGGTACGGTGGGCTTGAGGTGATGGCGAACGGCTGGGCGAAGGGCTTGCTCAATGTTCTCGGTACGAAGCTGAGCTGGGGTCACAGAAACTCGCCGTGAGGCATAGCAGTCATGGCGAACAGGGCTGTAATAGGGGCGAGAGAGGGGAGCCGGGCGGCTGCGGCAATAGCGGGACGTATGGCCAGCCCGACAGCAGACAAAGCAAATAGGCCTATCGTCGGATGTGCGCCACTCCGCAGGATTATGGGTAGGGTAGCGCGGTGTGTAGGGCGGTCTTGTGGCAGCAGCAGCAGCAGCAGCCACTGGTATTGGCTGTGGTGCAGGGGGTGGCGTGGTATGATTCGAGACGAGGCCCACATTCGCGAATTCTTGGCGGACGACAGCCTGTATCATACCTATTGTTGGCTCTGGAGGAGGTGATGTAAGTGTAACAGGCATCAAGGCCTCGATTTTCCTACAGACGATAGTAGTGAGGTTGTTCTGACTTGAAGGCTGCTGCAAAGTGGGCAGATCGTCACATGAGGATGTAGTCGCCGTGTTGGGAAGGCGCTCAAACCGATGGACAATGCGGCGCTGCTTCGCCTGTTCGAAACGGCGACAGACTTGTAGGACTGAGTCCATCGTACAGAAGTCTTTGCAGAGAAGTATGTTCAATGCATCATCAGCGATACACTTAAGTATATGGCCCATTTCATCATCTTCGGTAATAGAGGTGTTCACCTTTCGACACAGGGTGAGGACGTCCTGTATGTAGGCGAGGTATGATTCGGTTGACGATTGAGCACGAGTAGCCAGGTCTTTTTTTTGCTGCTGGAGCTCGCCCAATCGGCTTGCCGAACAAGTCCTAAAGGTTTTGTTTGCAGATGTCCCAAGAAGGCATCTCCTATTCGTGGTTGGCAAACCAGGTTTTCGCCGTTCCCGATAGGTAGAAGATGATGTTGGCAAGCATTATGCTAGCATCCCACCGGTTGTTCTTGCTGCACCTTTCGTATTCATGGAGCCAATCTTCAACATCCGTCTTGTCTTCGCCATTAAAAATGAGCGGATGGCGGAATTTGGTTAAGACCATGGCGGCAGCTGGAGTTTTCGTAGCTGGTGATGCGTCCTGGGATGCCATGCTTACTGTGGCAATCGGTGGGGTGAGCTCGGGGAGATGGCGTCCACTGCATAAATCCAGGTTTCAAGCGCAGAAATACGAGGAGCTGTGGCAAGGGGATCGAAAGCGCCTCCACCAAGATGTTACGGGGGTAGTTCAGCTAGAGGTTTCAGAGAGCGGAGACGGGAGACAAGGCTTTCACAGAAGAGGCCTTTCCTGCAGGCATCAGTCGACACTGCTCGAACGCTGTCGTCTTCGCCCAAAACTACTCAGATTCTTCTTTTTCCTTCTTATGCGCATATCAGCGCATGCATCGCCTAACGTAACAATATTCTTGAAATCTTATTCAGAAACCTGTTGTTTGCTTCATTGAGGTTGTTCCGAGCGGCAGGGAAATGGAACACACCTACTTTTTCACAATCTACGGGACAAGGATAGTGCCTCGTCACGCCGTCGTGCTCACGTTTGGTGTCGAAAGTTTCGTGGTCGGAAGGCTCTTTTGGGCCCAGGAAAAAAAATATAGACCCTCGTTTCATTTCCTGTTTTTCTGAATTTGTGTAATACAGAATAGAACTACGGTATCAGAGTCACATTTCTGCGATAATTATTTGTAGGGGGCCCTTTCGTAGTTGTTTAAAGAGACAAAACACTAGAATTTAGATTTTAATATTTGTCGGCTTAATGGAAAGATTGTTGTCCAAAATATTCGAATCCGTAGCGGTTTTTGTAGTAATGCTGCAAAAAATGTTTACCGAGTTCTTGTCGATCAGGGCATGCGCCCATTTTTGCGTATCCGATGCTTGAAACCATGCGCAGCGCCAGCGATGACGACTGGTGGTCAACAAGATGCGCCGAAAACAGACAAATTTCGCTCCGCAAAGCAGTTATTAGACCTGTTTTGCTTAGAGTAATGTCCTTTTTAGTTTCATACTCAAGGCTTTACGTAACATTAACGTACTCCTCGTCGACGAAAGTTTTAGCAGGCACCATCATCGCTTCATTCACAAAACTCCAAACAATGTGCCTCCATCTAGTGACAAAACCGGGAAGCATGCACATATTTTACCACCTTACATCACCCAATACGAACGCCAAGCGCAAGCTTAGTGCCCTGCTAGACTTCATGTCGGAGTCTGGCGCCCTCAACCTCACCTAACCCACCCCCTTCCCCTCTAGTCCTCAAGTCATCCTCATAATTAAAGGTTTATGATTGAATGAATGAATGAATGAACCTTACAGCACCATGGACGGAAACATTGGTAACGGATCCACAACCCCTTCCAACCGATACCAAAGGGCCAGGAAGAGATCGCCGACAACGCCACATAACTGATACACAAGACCAGCACATCGGTCTCCGCATTTATTCTGACGCCGCCCTATATCATGATGATGACACCGGCATCATGTTTGCAACTCTACCTACTACAAGGAGGGTTCACAGCTGCACGCTACTAGCCACAGTGGTCGCAGGTACTGGTCGGCAACTGAATTCGAGTTACGGCCATCGACAAGGCCCTTCGACATTCCACCAAAGGAACAGATCGTTTCATCCACATCTAAACCGCCAGTCAAGAGGCTATAATAGGCCTGCAAGCCCGTTCTTACAAGACATCAGTGCAACACCGCATCAAACAGTGGTGCCGCTACCTGCGAGAGACCTCACAAGTCTCGGTACGGAGTCATCGGACACCTAGACATCACACACAAGGAACCGGGAACAGGACGGCCCATGAGGCCGCTGGCGCGCAGCTAGAGGAAGACCGCCGGCATAGCCTTGATGTGGTCCCGTCTAACTCGGATCAGCCTTACTGTTGACCCGTTTCCTTTATCATACCGGACACTGTCATCCCGCGGTTTAAATATGAGTGGAGGGGTTTGTTGCGGGACCTTGTCCCGATATTACTCCTCTGATCTCCTTCGGCCTCTCTCGTCTTGCCCAAATTTTAAATCACAGGGCACTCACTCAGAAGATCAGCTACCCCAACTGCCCTGCTGACTTCGTTCAAAGGCAGCAATTGATCTGGACCTGTCCTGGCACGGCTAACCTCCGAGCCCGCTACACATTTGCTCACCACATTCAGACTTACGAAGACTAGACAGCCCCCAAACCAAAGCCAAGACAACCCTCTTCCCCTCCAGGCCTCAGTTCACCCTCACGAATAAAGGTTTATGAATGAATGAATGAATGAATGAATGAATGAATGGGCGCAGCGGTGGCGTAGCGGTAGAACATCCGCCTTGCATGCAAGAGGAGCGGGGTTCACATCCCGGTGCCGCGCAATTCTCCACCGGATGAAAAAAAAATCCGCGTGTCGATGGAATTGCATAAACAGGTTTGGGGTGCGACCTGATGCCGGTGAACACCTCCGGCAACGAACTCCCACACCAGAACAGGAGGTGGCCACCCTGGTGCAGCAATTGGCCGCCACCTCTCATGATAAGCTCCACAAAACCCCGGCTCTCAGTCACCAGCGGCTGCGGAACAACTGACCACGGCAGCGGTGTGACCTGTGACGCAGCAGAGGGTGCTAAGAATACCTGGCTCCGCTGGACAGGCCGCCATTGGAAACTGACCCTGGCAACGTTTAATGCTAGAACCCTAGCTAGTGAAGCTAGTTTAGCAGTGCTGTTAGAGGAACTAGAGGGCATGAAATTTGATGTCATAGGGCTTAGTGAGGTTAGGAGGCCGAATGAGGCATATACTGTGCTGAAGAATGGGCTTGTACTGTGTTATCGAGGTTTACCATAGAGGCGACAACTAGGAGTAGATTTCTTTGTCAATAAGTATATAGCTGGTAATATAGATGAATTCTATAGTAATAATGAGAGGGTTACAGGCATCGAAATTAGGCTTAATAAGCGGTATAAACTGAAGGTTGTACAGGCCTATGCACCTGCATGTAGTTATGATGACCAGGCAGCTGAAAGCTTCTACGAAGATGTAGAGTCGGCAGTGCGAAACGTACAGACGCAGAATACTGTACTAATGAGCGACTTCAATGCCAAGGTAGGGAAAAAGCAGGCAGGAGACAAGGCAGTAGGTGACTATGGCATTGGTTCTAGGAATAGCAGGGGGGAGTTACTAAGCGTTGAGGTGCCGGCTAGTGTGTTATACATTTTGGAATAACAGCGCGAAGGACGAGGACGAAGATCAGAAGGACAGAAACACAGCGCTGACCATGACCCACAGAAGGTTGGAAACCGCCGAACAAGGCCATGACGTCTTCTGGGAGCGTCTTGGTTCTGATGCAGAACGACAGCGAGCGTGAACGGCAAACGGCGACGGCAATAAGCGCAACGGTGAAGTGAGGATCAGTGGGAACACATTGAAAAGAGCCTGCGGATCGAAAAATGAAGTTAACAAGCGTTGAGGTGCCGGCTAGTTGGTTATACATTTTGAAATAACAGCGCGAAGGACGAGGACGAAGATCAGAAGGACACGAACACCGCGCTGACCATGACCCACAGAAGGTTGGAAACCGCCGAACAAGGCTATGACGTCTTCTGGGAGCGTCTTGGTTCTGATGCAGAACGACAGCGAGCGTGATCGGCAAACGGCGACGGCAATAAGCGCAACGGTGAAGTGAGGATCAGTGGGAACACATTGAAGAGAGCCTGCGGATCGAAAAATGAAGTTAACAAGCGTTGAGGTGCCGGCTAGTTGGTTATACATTTTGGAATAACAGCGCGAAGGACGAGGACGAAGATCAGAAGGACTCAAACACAGCGCTGACCATGACCCACAGAAGGTTGGAAACCGCCGAACAAGGCTATGACGTCTTCTGGAAGCGTCTTGGTTCTGATGCAGAACGACAGCGAGCGTGATCGGCAAACGGCGACGGCAATAAGCGCAACGGTGAAGTGAGGATCAGTGGGAACACATTGAAAAGAGCCTGCGGATCGAAAAATGAAGTTAACAAGCGTTGAGGTGCCGGCTAGTTGGTTATACATTTTGGAATAATAGCGCGAAGGACGAGGACGAAGATCAGAAGGACACAAACACAAACAAACGGCGAGCGTGATCGCCTTTGCCGATCACGCTCGCTGTCGTTCTGCATCAGAACCAAGACGCTCCCAGAAGACGTCATAGCCTTGTTCGGCGGTTTCCAACCTTCTGTGGGTCATGGTCAGCGCTGTGTTTGTGTCCTTCTGATCTTTGTCCTCGTCCTTCGTGCTGTTATTCCAAAATGTATAACCAACTAGCCGGCACCTCAACGCTTGTTAACTTCATTTTTCGATCCGCAGGCTCTTTTCAATGTGTTCCCACTGATCCTCACTTCACCGTTGCGCTTATTGCCGTCGCCGTTTGCCGATCACGCTCGCTGTCGTTCTGCATCAGAACCAAGACGCTCCCAGAAGACGTCATAGCCTTGTTCGGCGGTTTCCAAACTTCTGTGGGTCATGGTCAGTGCTAGGGAGTTACTAGTTGTGTTTGCAGAGCGCAATAACTTACGAATCATGAATACCTTCTCCAGCAAACGGAAGAACCGGAAATGGGCATGCAAAAGTCCTAACGGGGAGATTAAAAATGAAATCGACTTCATAATGTGTTCAACCCCTGCCATTATGCAAGCTGTAGAGGTAATCGGGAAAGTTCGATGCAGTGACCACAGGATGGTGAGGCTTCGAATTAGCCTAAATCTGACGAAGAAATGCAACAGATTAGTAAGAAAGAAACCCATCAACGAATTAGCTGTGAGGGGGAGGGCAGAAGAGATCAGCATCTCGCTACAGATTAGATATTCAGCTCTAACCGAGGATGGTGACATACCCTAGAAGCTAAGAACAATAATTTCAGAGATATCAGTACAGAGTGCGCGGTAGAAGTAGGCGGTATTATAGTTAGAAAGGATACCGGTAAGCTGTATAAGGAGACGAAAGATGTGATTAAGAAACCCCAGAGTATGAAAGCTTCCAATCCAACAGACCAGATCAAATTGGCCGAGATATCGAAGCTAATCATTAAGCGCAAGGTGGCCGATATAAGAAAGTGTAACATGGAAAAAATTGAGCATGCTGTAAAGCACGGGGGAAGCCTTGAAGCGGTAAAGAAGAAATTGAGCATAGGCAAAAACCAGATGTATGCGATAAGGGACAAGGCGGGCAGCGTCATCACTAACATGGACAAGATAGTCAAAGTAGCCGAGGAGTTCTATACAGATCTCTACAGTAGCCCAAGTAGTCAGGACCGTAATGAGATTGGCGGTAGGTGAAAAACAGTCAGACGTTCCACCAGTGACGAAGGACGAGGTAAAGAAAGAACTAGAAACAATGAAAAGGGGGAAATCAGCTGGAGAGGATCAGAAAACTACAGAGTTGCTGAAGGACGGCGGGGATATCGTGCTAGAAAAACTGGCCACCCTGTATACGCAGTGCCTGGTGTCATCGACGGTACCGGAACCATGGAACAATGCAAACATTATCCTCATTCATAAGAAAGGGGACTCTAAGGACCTTAAAAATTACAGACCAATCAGCTTACTGTCTGTTACGTATAAGGTATTTACTGAGGTAATAGCTAATAGAATGAGGGCAACCTTAGACTGCAATCAACCAAAGGATCAAGCATGGTTTCGGAAACGGTACTCTACTATCTATCATATCCATACCATCAATCAGGTGATAGAAAAATGCTCAGAATATAACCAGCCCATATACGTAGTATTCATTGATTACGAAAAAGCATTTGACACAGTTGAAACCTCGGCGGTGATGCAGATATATATAGTGCTGGAAGATATATATAGTGGCTGCACAGCAACCATAGTTCTGCATAAAGAAAGTATCAAAATTCCCATAAAGAAAGGTGTTAGGCAAGGAGACACAATCTCCCCAGTACTATTCACAGCTTGTTTAGAGGAAGCATTCGGAGACTTGGAATCGGAGCAGTTAGGAATAAGGGTAGATGGAGAATACCTCAGTAATCTGCGATTTGCTGATGACATTGCCTTGCTAAGAAACTCGGGGGATGAACTGCAAATAATGATTGATGACCTAGACAGGAAAAGTAGAAAGGTAGGCTTGAAAATCAATATGCAGAAGACTAAGGTAATGTTCAACAGCCTCGGGAAGAAAAAGCAGTTTACATTAGGTAGCGAAATACTGGAAGCAGTAGGCGAGTATGTCTACTTAGGACAGGAAGTTACCGCAGATCTGGACCATGAAAAAGAAATAACAAGAATAACATTGCGATGGAGCGCATTTTGCAAGCACTCGCAGATTATGGCTAGCAGCTTACCGGTATCGCTCAAGAGGAAGGTATACAAGAGTTGCATCTTGCCTGTACTCACCTATGGGGCTGAAACGTGGAGGCTAACCAAACGGGTTCTACTTAAGTTGAGGACAACCCATAGGGTTATGGAACGAAAAAGGGTATGGGTAACATTAAGGGATCCCCTTCATGGATCACTGCCTTGTCGCGGCGGAGGGGCTTGCGAAACTCGATGAAGTCGTGAGCTCTGCTGTGTAGGGCCACTCAAGATAGACAGGTCACAGCAGAGAGTTCTGACAAAATGTGATTCACTGGAGTAGATAATGGCAACCCACTCCAGTATTTCCTGCCAAGAAAACCCTATGGCCAGTCACAATACCATTAAAGATATGGCGCCGGAATATGAGCCCCCCAGGTTGGAAGGCGTCCCACATGTTACTGGGGATGAACAAAGGGCAATTCCTGGTAGCTCCAGGACGAATGAAGCGGCTGGGCTAAAACCAAAAGGACGCTCAGTTGCGGATGTGTCGGGAAGCGACCGGAAAGTCCGATGTTGCAAGTAGATATATCACATAGCAACATGGAATGTAAGATCTATGACGCAAGGTAAACTGGATGTCGTCAAGCGAGAAATGAACAGATTGAACATTGATATCTTGGGTATCAGCGAGCTCAAGTGGACCGGAATGGGAGAATTTAACTCCGGCGACCATTACGTCCTTTACTGTGGGCACGAATCCAAGAGAAGGAATGGGGTCGCTCATAGTAAACAGAAGAATGGGCAAAGCAGTGCTAGGGTACAACCCCAAAAACGACCGAATGATTTCACTTCGGATCCAAGGTCACCCTTATAACATAAAAGTTATCCAAGTCTATGCACCGACCACTACTGCTGAAGAAGCTGACGTTGAAAGATTTTATGCGGACCTACAGTGCCTTTTAGATCGCACCCCATCGTCAGACGTCGTTTTTCTCATAGGAGACTGGAATGCTAAGGTTGGGAGTGAAGAAATATCCGGAATTATAGGCAAGTTCGGTCTTGGCGAGCCAAATGAAGCTGGGCAGAGGCTAGTAGAGTTTTGTCAAGAAAACAACTTGACCATAGCGAATACTCATTTTCAACAGCACAAGCGGCGCCTGTACACATGAACTTCACCGGACGGTCTGTACAGGAATTAGATCGATTATATTCTTTGCCGGCAGAGATGAAGAAGCGCTATACAAGCAGTAAAAACAAGTCCTGGGGCCGATTGTGGCACCGAGCATCAGCTTCTTGTTGCCAAAATTAAGCTGCGATTGAAGAAAACGCAGAAAACTAGAAGGCCTATCAGGTATGATCTGGATCAAATTCCATTAGAATATGTTGTGGAAGTGAGGAATCGATTTCAAGAATTAGATCTAGAAGACAGAGAGCCCGAAGCGATGTGGACTGATGTTCGTGATATAATACAAGAAGTTGCTACTAAGGTAGTTCCAAAGCAAAAGAAATGCAAGAAAGCAAACTGGTTTTCTGAAGAGGCTTGGTAAATAGCTGAGGAAAGGATGATGGCAAAAGTTATGGGGGAAAGAGAAAGATACAAGGTTCTCAATGCGGATTTTCAGAAAATAGCAAGGAGAGATAAGAATGCCTTCCTGAACATACAGTGCCAAGCAGTTGAGGACAACAGCCAATTAAGGAACACAAGAGCTCTGTATAAGACAATCAAAGATATCAAAGGAAGCCTCTGTGCTACGCTGGGCGTGATAAAGGACAAACGAGGCAAGGACCTCACTAAAGCCTCAGAGATAAAGAAGAGGTGGCAGGAATACACAGAATAACTGTACAAGAAGGACCCGAATGTGCAAACCCCACATAAGACGGTTGTGATTACTGATCTCGAGCCGGGCATCCTGAAGAGTGAAGTTGAATGGGCCTTAGCCAGCCTTGCTAAGAACAAAGCTAGCGGAATTGATGGCATTCCAGCTGAATTGCTTCAAAACCTCAACCATGACGCTGTTAACATTCTGCATACATTATGTCAGAAGATTTGGACAACCCTGCAGTGGCCATAGGATTGGAGGAGGTCGGTTTACATCCCCATTCCAAAGAAAGGCAGTGCCAAAAATTGTTCCAACTACCGCACGATTTCGCTTATCTCCCATGCTAGCAAGGTGATGTTGAAAATACACCAAGGAAGGCTGCAGCAGTATGTGGATCGGGAGCTTCCGGACGTGCAAGCTGGGTTTCGCAAGGGCAGAGGAACTAGAGACCGAATTGCCAACCTTCGCTGGATCATGGAAAAAGCAACAGAATTCCAGAAACCCATCTACTTCTGCTTTATTGATTATGCGAAAGCATTTGACTGCGTAGATCACAGCAGATTGTGGCAAGCTCTCCAAGAGATGGGAGCTCCAATTCACCTCATCTGTCTCCTCAGGAACCTGTATGAAGGACAAGAGGCCACAGTCAGAACTGGGCATGGTCTTACTGATTGGTTTCCGATTGAAAAAGGAGTGAGGCAAGGCTGCATACTGTCGCCCTGCCTATTTAACCTATATGCAGAGTGCATCATGAGGAAGGCCGGTCTGGACGAGTCTTCAGCTGGAGGGAAGATTGCTGGAAAACGTATCAACAACCTTAGATATGCGGATGATACCACTTTAATGGCAGAACGTGAAGTGGAACTCAAGATACTTCTGATGCGCGTACAAGAAGAGAGTAAGAAGTTTGGGCTTAAACTAAACATTAAAAAGACAAAGATCATGGCGTCTTGCCCTATCAAGTCCTGGAGCATCAATGGACAAGAAGTGGAAACTGTGACATATTTTCTCTTCTTGGGCTCCAAGATTACCGCGGAAGGAGACTGCAGCCATGAAATTAGGAGACGCCTGCTTCTGGGAAAGAGAGCAATGGTTAGCCTTGTCCGCCTAGTAAAGAGCAGAGACATTAGTCTGCCAACCAAGATCCGTATAACTCGTGCTATGGTCTTTCCAGTTGTGATGTATGGATGCGAGAGTTTTTTTTTTTGTACGCAAACTTGCCGTAAGGCATATTATATAAACTCATGTAAATGGTTTTCCGTGAGGAACCGGAGCAGGCTCCCGCTCTTGGCGTTGTCGGTGAGCCATTTAGAAAAGTCCTCTTCCTTTAGTTTCACAGTGAAAAAGGCTGACCACCGAAGAATTGACGCGTTTGAATTGTGATGCTGGCGAAGACTTGAGAGTTCCTTGGACTGCCAGAAGATCAAATCAGTCGATATTGTCGACCATAAACCCTGACTGCTCATTGGAGGGTCAAATTCTAAAGTTAAAGCTCAGCTACTTTGGTCATCTGATGAGAAGAGAGGAGTCGCTGGAGAAAGATTTGATGTTGGGAAAGGTTGAGGGTTGCCGGAGAAGGGGTAGGCAGCGAACGTGATGGTTAGATGGCATCTTCGAGGCACTGCAGATGAAGTTATGTGATGTTAGGAAGATAGTGAGAGGCCGGAAAGCGTGGCGTGACATGGTCCATAGGGTCACGAAGAGTCGGACACGACTGAACGACTGAACTGAACTGAACATTAAGAGATAGAAAGCGTGTAGTGTGGGTCAGAGAATTAACTCATGTTACCTACATTCTAGTGGAAATTAAGAAGAAATGGACATGGGCAGGACATGTAGTGCGAAGAGAGGATAACGGATGGTCGCTGAGTAACAAACTGGATTCCAAGGAAAGGAAAGCGTAGCAGGGGGCGGCAGAAAGTTAGGTGGGCGGATGAGATTAAGAAGTTCGCAGGGGTCAATTGGATGCAGCAAGCACAGAACCGGGTTAAGTGGAGAAATGTGGGAGGGCACTTCACCCTGCAGTGGGTATAATCAGGCTGGTGGTGATGATGATGATGAATGAATGAATGAATGAATGAATGAATGAATGAATGAATGAACGAACGAAAGGAGGGATGGTTTCTTTTTAAGGACGCAGTGGAGAGAGCGCAAAATATAATAAATTATGATAAGCAAACCTAGAAGAAAAAAGAATACTGTGCACTTCCGAAAATCACCCATATTTTGATAACACGTGGTCACGTAGGGTACTACAGCGAATGTAATAATGTTTCTCCGCTAGATAGCGCCACAGTTTTTTTATGCGATTTGCAATGGCAAATTTTAATTGTAAAACCTCCCTGTCGGAAATTTTTCTCATGGTGGTTATGATGGAACCATGATCATGGTGGATTATGGTAGTGGGCATATGGTCGTTATGGTGGGCATGGTTGTTATGGTGTGCATGGTCGTTATGGTGGGCATGGTTGTTATGGTGGGCATGGTTGTTATGGTGTGCATGGTCATTATGGTGTGCATGGTCATTATGGTGCGCATGGTCGTTATGGTGTACTACATGGTCGTTATGGTGTGCATGGCGGATAGCAAGGTAGGTATGTACAGCCATGGCCGGTCTCGAGGGAGAGAGTGCGCTCTTTCTTCCGGCATCCTCAATAGCCGCGGGAGCAATGGGAACGTTTTTCCTCGAGTTACGCTCTCCACCGCTGCAAGGCACGCGACCTGCTCACTGTTCACTCCGTACCTGCTTCAGCGGTGCCGGGTGGCTTCTGCCTGGTTTCATGTTGTCGCTCGCGGGTTTCGTGGTGAGTGCAGCCCAAAATGAAAGAACACGGAATAGATGCTGCAGCGGCATGTCGTCAGTGTACTATCGTCAGTGTACTATACACGAGAACAGTCATTATATAAAAAAACACTGTCGCTCAGCGGACGCTCGGAAGCATATATGACATACATTGCGGCATGTTAGCTACTTTTGCCCATTTCAATCCGAATTTTTTCCAAGCCTGCACAAAAATGCAAAAAAAAAAAAAATCAGCAGTGATCACATTGAAGCTTCTTCAAGGCTAACATTACAGCAACTCCTCTGCAACAGCAAAACCGTCTTTCAGCGCTAGATGCAAAACCATCCATATATAGCACCGAAGATGGAAATAATTTCATAAAAATATAATGTGAGTTGCATAATGCTTGCATGATATAAAGTATTAGCATAACAGTCAAAGTAGACTCTAAGGTTGAGTTTTTAATGTTATTATAATTTATATATTAGGAAATGTGTTGTATTTAAACATTATTTTAAAATGCTGTTTTAAAGAAATTTTACATATTATGCTTATAAAAACAAAGGAATGGTTTGATATTCATGACCCCACTTGTGCTGTAAGCGGTAAAAAGAGGCTAATAAATGACGCAGCTGGTGATACTCAATTGCAGTGGCTGACAAACGAGTTCACTTGCTTATAAAGCACCCAAGAAACTTCTAAAGCATTAAAGAAGGGAACTTTCACTGAGGAAATGTTTCAAGGAATTCTGTTCATCACGAGTCTACTGTACAAGTTTTAGAATACCTCCTGGGGAATGGTGTCGGCTCCGCCCTCACCAGGAAACTCAATAGCGACCCCATTGAGGCTCTCTTAGGGAAAGCAAGGCTAATGTGCGGAAAGAACGAGATGCTAGACGCAAGGGCCGTAACAGCGGCACTTGACCACGTTGTCAAGACGGAAGTTTTATCTTGGAGCAAAATCAAGGCAGCTTTCGTCAATGCCGAAGAAATCATTTCTGCTTGGCCGCAATCAGTAACCGAAGAAATGAAGGAATTGTGGTGGCATCTCCTGTCATCCCATTACCCACTGTCACATATTCAGGTTTAGCTTACTTCGATGAATACATTGATAAGTTAATCAGTGACTTCGGGTGTGACGCTTGCACTATCTTGAAACTAGCTAAAGAAGCAGCCTCATGTACACTCTTCTACGAGGACAAGAATTATAGTCAACACCGCTTGTCCTTCGTTGAAGGACAAGGGGTGTTGACTATATTTTATTCCTCGTACATGATAAATCTTAGACGCTGATTATGGCATCTTTGTATAAACCAAAGGAGTGAAATGTCAGGACCTGCCGGTTGCATCTGACGCGGGCTGGACAAAGAGCGAGTGCGTTTCCCTTGCGCATGAACGGCTTTAGCAGAGGCACAGCAGTGGGGCGGTGGCGACCCCACCGAGGTGCGGCGGGAGGTCAAAACAGACCCCACTAGGTGAGGCCGTAAGAGAAGAGAAGCGCGCTCTCCCTCGAGACCGGCCTTGGTACAGCACACTGAATGGTGTGTCATCTTGTGTACCACATATAGTTACAGTTCATTGGTGAAGAAAATACAGAATGCTGGTAGTGCCCCTATTTTCCCTGATGGCTAAGGAGCCGATGCTGTATTTGCTAACCTGCTAAGTGATATACTGAGCATGCAAGCTTACAGCTTCTGTGCATCCAGGTAGCAGCAGAAATGGCTCACCTACTGAAGCACGCACTGAATAAGCAGCATATAGAAAGTCGAGCTCAGATTCCAGCTTTATTGGAATCATCGGCAACTGAGATTTTCCTGCGATGTCCTTGCCGGCTGGCCTCAATGAAGAAGCGCCGCAGATGTTGACGGCATGACTGAATTTGTACTTCATCAGGCACATCTGTTTTCGGATGTTTTGCTATGTACTGCATCAGACAATCTGAAAAAAAGAAAACACATGTATCTTTTCAATTCTCCTTCATCAGCCCATGCCATACACAAATAGATCTTGCATATGGCTATGCAAGTGGTAGTACACAAAAATAGCAAAATGAAACATGGCAGTTCCATTTTGACACAGCCCTGTAGCACTGTGCATGTTAGAACAGTGGTTTTCAGCCATTGGACCCCTTTAGATGGGGGGGGAGACGTTTCGATAGCAGGTCACACAAATTTGAGTCAAGGCTATAACTTAGCCTCTAAAAGGCATGCACTTGATAAGCCACACCATGGCCTGCAGAGGAGATGGGGGAGAGGCAACATGCTGGCACCGGTGTGCATGCTGCTGAAAGAATTTGGCTCCTCGCAGCACTGCGCAGCTCACTTGGTAGATGCTTTGCATAGATGCCCAGCCAGCAGTGCAGCCCAAGTTTCGAGTTTCAAAAATGCCGGCGTCAACGAACCTGGTAAACTGTAAACACTCTCTCGCTTTCTACCTCTCGAACAAGCTCTCAATTTCTGTAGTCCTGAGTTTATTTCGCTTTGAGAAACTGCATTTTGCTTTCAACCTCCATGCTTAACATTTTAACCCACTGCAAAAAAAACCCACTGCAGTAATGTTTAACAGCCTCGGGAAGGAATAGCAGTTTACCAATAGGTAGCGAAGTACTAAAAGTAGCAAGAATATATATACTTAGGACAGGCAGTAAGAACAGATCTAGACAACGAAAGGAGAATAACGAAAAATATGATGGGATAGGGTAGATTTGGCAAGTACTCGCAGATAATGACTAGAGCTGAACCAGGATAATTCGAATTATGGTTCCATCAAACTTGTGGAATATCCCCTTGAAAACTCCATGCAAAAGTATAGGGAAGCTGCATCGTACATCGAACTCCAATTTCACTGGTCCTTCCCCAAAGACTATCGCACCACCCTCGGCAATTTGATGCGCAACGTTTTTCGAGCCACGCGCGGAAGGAATGAGAGAGAACAGTTTGACGACGGCTGATCTAGAACAGCGCCGCGGCCTTTCCCCAAAGAAGCGCGCCTTCAGCCCACCGCCGTGAAGTGTCACTCATGCGGTTAGCACTTTATATTTATTTCTGGGCCATAGCAGCCGCTTCTTGATGGATGGAAAAAGCAAGGTGCCCCTGTGCTGTCCGATATCAGTGCACATTAAAGAGCCCCAGGTGGTCGAAATTTCCTGAACCCGCCACTATGGTGTCTCTCATAGCCTTAGCCACTTTGGGACATTAAACCTAAAGAGCCAAACCAAACTTACATCTCGTGATATAACAGGTAGAAAATGCAGTGAACCATATTTTTTGCATAAGTATGTTTAATTGCTTAACTATTGTATTGGTCATAACTGAAGGCCAAAGGGTTGCTGAAATATAGTCACAAAACAGTTCACTTCTGCCTCTTTATTTGGTATTGTTCATTTCAAACATGCATTCCATGTTTGTTTTAATTTAACAGAACTTTCTATGTGCTTTTGTATACCATAGCTGAACAGTTTGCACACACGGGCAAGACAGCCAGCAGACATTAGGTGCCGCCCCTTGGTCAATGCAAGGTGTGTCATTACAACTCAGGCTGCTTCAGACCAAGTGGATCACCACCACTAGTCACATTAGACTATTGCAGCAGACACTCAAAATTATGCAAAGTTAAGGCTAGTGCACAGCCTACAAAATTCCATATCATGCACTAGGCAGAAGCTGATGTTCAAAAATACTGCATAGGGTCAAAAGGTGTACATTAACTTAGCCTGACAGTGGTGCAGCAGTCTATGTCAGAAACATCTTCACCTCAATCCACAATTTATTGTTGCTTGACAGAGAGAACATCTTTTTTTATAGTATATGGCTATGCAAGCTAAAGTAAGTAGGCTGGTTGGTTTATAAAAGAGCTGTGAAGAAGGGTCTAGGGCAAGTTGGAGTTTGCAAGCTGAGCCAATATTTTGACAAGAGAACTTCTCATCTGGGCAGTTCAATCATTACTGCAGGGTTTAAATGCACCTTTGCTTCTGTACAAAAGCCAGGTAGGGAAGAGGGAGGGCTAGAAAGAACTCTGAAAATCAAGTACCACCAGAATGTCATCCTTCTGAAGAGCACCAACGAATTCACTGCGCAAAAGGTAGCAGCAGTTACCTCGTTATTCATTCAAGCCAAAACTCATATCATCCAATCTTGCATGATGGCCCCCGTGAATTCGTACCGGGACGTAATTCACGAAACTGGGAAAGGTCTTTCGGAAACCGAACATTTATAAACTCTTCAACCGCGGCATGCGACGATCCTTTCCACTTGCATGATGAGAAAGACCAAGACAGTGCTAATAACGTTTGAAGGCACCCATGTACCTTGACAAATTCTGTTCTGCCATGTCTTGTACAGATGCAAGCTTGAAGCAGGGCTAGAAGTGAAAGAATATTTCCTTGGGTATCAATTTCTATGAGCCTGCAACCTGTGACAAGGTGACCTAAAACGAAAATAAAGAGTGGCAGCAGCAGGATAAGCTACAAGATAACCACCTGAAGCAGGTTGGATTATGACACCTGTTTCTTGAAAGGATACAGACAGGCATCGTAAAGAGATCTAACAAGATATATGGCCACAAGGGAATACTGAGCTTTCCAGAAGAGGGCAATAGAAAAAAAAAGCAAATCAGAGTAGACTACACCTGCCTAGCGAGACATTATCTGAAGAAAAGGATTCAAGTGGAGCCAAAGCAGTGGTGACAAGGAAACGTGTTTAGAAAAACACTTGCAGCTTTGCTGTTGTCTGAAGAAGGGGGGGGGGGGGGGGGAGGTAGTGGATTTTACACATGCTGAGAATAAACTGTACAATTAATGCTTTATGGGGATGTTGTCCCTACTAACTATAGTGCAGAGGGAATGTATGTAAGGAATTCTAATTTTCCTTTCGAGATATTTGCACTACAGTAATCCCTCGTTATAACGATATCGTTTTATTCGAAATATCTTTCGGTCCCGACCAAAATGCATTCATTTTAAGCCGCATGACTCGAAGTGCACGAAGAGCTTGACCCGCTTACAGCGAAGTGGCGAGCGGAGGCATCGCCGAGCGGCAGCGATGCTTTTGCGCATACAGGCGCAACAGCATGAGGCAACAATCCCTGGAGATGTGTCATGCAATGGCAATGCCAATGCCTGTCGTTGCTGGTGGCGCACACCGCACGGAACGATGGGACTCGGGACTGCGCTACTACACTGCGATGCCGACTTCCATTGCAAGCAGTGACTTTCTCTTGCTCCTTTCGAAAATTAACAATATCTAGCCACACTATCTTTTTGTTTCCTTTACTACCCTACCAAGCTTTTACTGAATTGTCTCAATGCACTCATATGCACGCATCAGACGAAGGGAGCATCTGCAGGTCCTTCGCTCAAATCGGACTACGAAAACCTCCCCCCCCCCCCCCCCCCCAAAAAAAAAGTCAGAAGTTGAGTACCCCTTAAACCTGCTTTAAATGCTGAGTCATTATCTACCTTGAATTATACCTTTTTCTGCTACTGCCACTTTTTATTTTCGTTTTCAGGTCACAGGGTTCACCGGTTCCAGGCTCATAAATTCATACCCCGAGGAAACATTCTCTCACTCCTTGCCTTGCTTCTTTCTTCTCCCTCCCTAACTTTCGTTCTTCTGAGGCAAAAGTGCATTTAAACCCTGCTAGTTATGATGGTGCTACCCAGACAAGGACAAGTCCCCTTGTCACAACACTGGCTCAGCTTGCGAACTGAGGCTTCTCCTCTACCCTTCTTCAGTGCTCTTTCATACTCTGAAGCCATCTTTCTCAAATTCAGCCTTGCTTGGTTCATGGGGTTTAAAGCACCAAAGTGGCTCATGCTAAGATGATCTAAGTACTAAGTACATATCCTAAAATACTGAAAATATATTCAGTATAATAGAATTTCTACTGGGAAAGTTCACTTACTTTTGAATATGTCGACTAAAATGGCATGGTGTGCTCCATGGTAGTTGAGCCTGCAATGTAGCAACAGGCTTCCGCAGTTAGGCTCTGGACAGCAGCTCTTTCACGCATCCAAGGTGTTCCAGCAATTTCCAGGACCAAATCGGTGTTGAGTGGCACAAGCAGCCCAGCCATAACCACACCTGCAGTTATAAAGGTGGCTCTCAGGCACATTGCAAGAATGATACAGAAAACTTAATAGCTTGAAAATGCCATGCACAGTGGGTTTGTATCAGCTTTTCTATAGGCATAGCTAATAATGTGCACTTACAATGCATACAGGAAGAACCCGAGATTATTCTGACAGAACAGTGCAGTAACCACAATAATAATACATCCTTTCTTTATGGCCATTCCATGTTGAATGCATCTGGATGCTTGACCCTCTCAATGTTTTTTTTATAATTTGCAGCATTTACTACAGTCAAAAGCCATTTTCTTATCTAGGGGTTAAAGATCCTATCATGTGATAGCCTTTTGAATTTTTCTGACTACTGTACGACTGTATTCATGGAAAACTCAGTGGCTATGCAGTGAAGGCTACACAAGAAAGGGAAAGAAATAGGCTTTTGCCCCCATACTGTCGGGACAGCAAAAGACCCGCACCATCCTTTCAACCTCCCCTCATCACCTCTCCCCTGAACAACCCACTGTCAGTGGCATGGAGACAAAGGCTGGACTCATTCCCTTTCTTGTGTAGCCTTCGCTGTCAAACACAAGAAAGTTGTCAGGGAGTTAAGTGTCCATAAAAATAATACAAACCTTTAAAATTTCTGAAAAAAAAAATGTATATGAGCTGTACTTCTATATTATGCATGAAGAACTTGTCACTGCAAAATCATTCATTATCGATTTAGTATTTTTTTTTTCAGTTCAAGGTGTCATCTTTAAGCTTTTAAAAACTCAGCTCGAAATATCTGAGTATTATGAAATCTTTAGCCAGAACATTTACTACTCCAGGATGATCTAGATCTGAGCTAGTTGTTTCATGTCAAAGTTGAAGCTATAGCCTAACAGAAAAAGACACAAGGAATACGAAAGTACATGAGGCTGACTAACAACTAATCTTTGTTCAAGGATGCACAAGAATATGAAAGCAAAAGGAAGAGGATAAAGAAGTGAAGGGCGTTAACACGAAAAATGCACTCAGTTGTCACAATGAAATAAATGAAGTCAATGCCGCAGGATAAGAGCAGAATATAAAGAAGAAAATGTATGAACATGGGTGCTGTAAAAGGCCAACCTGGAAGAGATTAAATCTAAAACCAATGCGTGAAGAAATGTGGCTAAACACAAGCGACGACAACAAAAAAAAAAGGGGGGGGGGGAAGAGGTTGGGGCGGCTAGAAGCACAAACAAGAAAACCAACTTAGTCAAACACTAGGGCACTAAAAACTTGTAGGACTGTCCAAGACATTTCTGCTCTTCTTCAGTAGGTGCCACAGAGGCCATGCTAATAGTCATTAATTGCCACTGCTTCCAGCACGTTTTGAGTTACCTGGGTGCTCTTCCTAGCCAAGCAGGTCAGCTCGTGCACCAGTGGGCAGATCCTGTGGGCTTGCAATGCTTGCAGTGCTGAGATGTATGCCCCCCTAAGCGTTTTAATGTGCTCAAAGGTTAATAATATTGAAAAGGTGCCCAGGTGCGATATGCGTGGTTGTGAAGTGGTGTTGGCTTCAGGTTTCCCATCTAGTGTGGTAAAGTGTACGTAAAACAGATTGGTAGGTGCTATAATGAACGAGCAAAGAAGCACGCAAGGTATTCCAACAATGCTTCTCGGGAGGGGGGCATTTGTCTCAACACTGCAAGCATTGGGAGCCCACAACAAGAATGTGCAGTGAATGCAGGCAGCGCTGGAAGCGGTGGCAATTAATGACTACGGGGATCTTCATCAGCACTGTCTTGTGGCACTCGTCGAAAAGAAGAAATACCTCGGACAGTTGTACAAGTTTTTAGCACCCTAGTGCTTGACTAAGTTGGCTCTCATTGGTGTCTCCAGCCATCACCGTTCCACCCACCGCCCCCCCTTTTGTTATCGCGGCGCTTGTGTTTCAGCCGCGTTTCCTCACATTGGTTTTAGCTTTTAATCTCACGCACGTCATTTTTTTGTGTTAATAATGCCCCACATTCCCTCTCCCTTTCACATTTATATTCGTCTGCACCCTGGAATAAGGATGAGTTGTTGGTCAACCTTGTGTCTTGTTGCCTTCCATGTGAGTGTGTTTTTCTGTTAGGCTATAGTTTCACCTTTGATATGTACTATTCGGGAAGAGACTATTTCCCCTCAGTTTCAATAAATAACTTACATGAAAAACACCAAACGTGCAAGCATTCTGTAGTGTACTGAGTATTCAGATGAAAATTACACACTAAGAAAATTACATGCGCACACAGAAAACACGAAGTTTGCTTAAATTTGACATGATGTGTGACTGCTCATGCACATTTCAGGTTTAGAATCAAAGCTCATGAAGTCATGAACCTGAGAATAAAGAAGTTTGGCCTCAAAAAGCTGAACTGTAGCCAGAATATGTATTTGTCATTCAACTTTATAAACACCATGAATCCACATTCGCTCCTCCTTTCCTAAACTTTGTTTCAAGCAGGAAAAAAAAAAAAGGGAGCACGAGCAGTCACACACAGCATGTAAGGTTGACTAGATAAGCAAACTGTAACATGTTCGGCTGCAGACACGAGCAAAATGCAGTTGCAGCGTTACAGCCTTGTCAAGAGTACACTCCCTCAGAAAGTCGAAAACAACTTGTATCAAACTGCACTCCAGCTGTCGTCAGCCACCACAAATATGCTGAGGCCTTGTCTCAGCTTCAGTGGCCAACACTTTGCAATGCCTGCGTCAGTTTAGGGCACGCTGTTGAGCATTCGGGTTAAGCATGCTGATGGCCCTAACAAAAGTAACATGAGTATGTCTATATTAATCCAGTAAACATACATGATGCAATTGAGGCTCACAATAACACACCTGTACAAATAACAATGACCCAGCAAAACAGCACTGTCAGGTCAGCTGGCACTGTACCATGTTACAGACTGGAGTAGTGATGTGCCCAGAAATGAAAGTAGCATCCATGCAGTGCAGACCTTGAATGGCTGGAAAGTGCAGCTTCCAGCATGAACCATGCCTGCAGTCTTTGTTACACAAAGATCCAGCTATGAAGCTTGGGAGACGGACTCCATCAGATGCCAAGTTTTAACACCTGCATGAAGATGTATGGTAAAATTGGTGCATTTTTTTGCCTTTATGTCAGATGAAATAAGACTAAACAAGGCAATAGCTGCACCTAAAGGTATATTTCATATGGCAATAAAGTTTTTCTAGTCCTGCAGCAATATCAGTATGGCAGAGAGACAACGTGCTGGGTCGATAAAGAAAATTAACCTCAAGCAAGATAGTTAAACGCATTAGTACTGGCTCCCTACAAGGAAATTCAAATTTCACATTCACACAGAGGTTATTACAAGACATTTTCAGGCTGCTGCGTGGCGTACTACTAATGTGCCGCATGGCCTTAAACTTGTTTCCCCGCATTAAACTCTGAACTGTAAATTTTTTCTTTTGTATCCCTGTATGTGCCAGAGCACTGAACGAAGGTTGAGAGGATGCCTCAGTTTGCAAGTCGAGCCACAGTTCTATAAAGAGGACTTGTCTTCATTTGGGCAGCTAGACGAAGACAAATCCACTTGTCGAAACGTTGGCTTGGGTTAAGATCTGAGGCTCCCCTTCTACCCCTGTTCAGTGATCTTTTAAACTGTGCAGCCACCCTGTATGTGCCAGGCATTTGTCGAGACCTTACCGCAGTTGCTTAAGTAGTTTTCTACGCTCTAAATGCCACTTTCTTGAGATTAGCAAAATCTAATAGTTTGTTAACTGGAACCAGCACACTACACTAATGTTAGTTTGGCACAGTCTTAAAATAAATTAATCTCCAAAGGTGAATGCATAATTAAATTTTGTGCCATTTGGTTCAGGCCTTTGTCATAATCCTTTTTCTCACCTACCGTTATTTTCTACGTATAATGCCTCGTGTAAACCTGCCCATAGCCCAGAATTCCATGTTTCAGTGTTTGCAAATAAATATATACGTAGTGTAGCAACAAATCATTACCACGAGAGTGCACCCGTCAGTTTATAGTACACAGCCACGTGCCAATGCTAAGGTGCATACTATGAATGAAATTACTACGATTATTAGGATAATTTTTCCAATTATAAACATACGAATTCTGAAATATGTTAGCAGTAAATAAAACACAAAGTTCTGGTAACCGCGGTTACCAAGTGCCAGCTGGTGCCAGCTGCAGTTGTATTGAAAACCTACCGCTTTCATAAAATCATTGCGGAGGTAGCCGACTCACCATTCCTTCAAAATAAAGAAAATGAGTTCACGTCCTGACAAAATATTTCGTCCTCACCTTATATCGAGTCGAATTTAGCACGCTGCTTCTCAGTACGAGCCCTCACAAGCCGCCGAGTTGTACGCGTTTGGGGCTTATATGTGGCTATCGTCAACGCGGTGTTCAGAATCGCTCACTGGGGGTCTTTCAAGAAGCCCGAAGCAACAACTCATGTTCCTGCATAAATAGATACGCGCTGTAAACTAGCTGTGGCCCTCTCCGTTTTTATTCTTCATACGCTGTCAAAATCAATCCCTGCTCATTCAATGTAGCCCACAACGGTCGCTCGAGAAATTGCACGTGCATTTCACTCCGCGACGCGCGATCCAAAGTCTGTAATTTCCACATTTGTACAATGCGCTGTGTCAGATTCGCTCTTTCATTTTTGCGTCCAGTACCCTAGAGCCCAGCAAGAATGGAATGCGAGCGGAAAATCAAACCAACGGGCAAAATACTCACCGGCTTTGCTAGTGACGACAGCACCGCGCTCGTCCTTACGTCGTTACTTTGCTCCGAAGACGCTGGACGTGCGCCCGGGAAAAGTGGCCATCTTCAGATTCAACCGTACATCTTACAAGCATACAAGCTTACGAGCAGTGTATTTCCAAACAGCAAAGCTGTATCGCGGCTGCCGCGGCCGTTGCGCCCACCTACGTCGCAAGCCCATTTTTCGACCACATTTTTCGTGACCGGTTCGCCAAGTGGCCGTTAAGTGTCTCTTACTCACTCATCTTTTTTTATTTATTAACTTCTCCAATGGCTTACTATTTATAATATTACGCCTTTTCGACACCACTCAATATTTTAACATTATTTAAAAGCTAATGGGTTCAAAATTAGAAACAATTACTATTTCTCACTCTGTTTCTTTTATTTTAGTGTATGGTATGCAGCGCTAACCGACAGCGGTAAAATTATGAACTAAACTGCAAGCTACAGACGGCGCGCTTTGAGAGGGATAATCTTGTTACGGTGGGTTTGGCAATCCCCGGTCAGCTGATTTTTGATCGCACCCGTATAAAATGTGTAAACGTTTGTGATACTCTGAGTGCAACGTCGCAAGTGACAACTGAAGCAACCTGCCTTGCCGTCGGAACACCAAGAAGCTTCATGGCGTGTGACAAGCTGTGTACGTGCGCGTGTGCATGTCGTGTCAAATGAGGCTATAGTCGTGTAGTACGATCAGCCTCAAGCATGCCACGCTAGCCACGCGAAAAGCATCTGTGTTTGTAGATAATCCGTGTTTCAGCGCGCGAGCGCACGTTTCGTACGATCGGCCACAAGCGTGCCATTCATTAATAAGCCGATGCGAGGAACCCCCGTGTTTGTAAATAAATAAGCCGTGTTTCTACGTGCCTGTGTGCGTGTCGTGTACGATGGGCCAAGTGCGTCACTCATCCATAAAACGAAGCGAGAAACGCCTGTGTTTGTAGATTGGCACGCAGCAATTGTATGTGGGGAGGGCACAGTGAAGCGGAAACAGCCATTTCGAAGCTTTCCTCGAGTGGCTGTCTCGTCTGGAAGAAAGTGCATGAAGCTGTGTTCGGAATTTGGGCTTGGAGCGGCGAAGATCGCACCTACTGTTTAGAAAAAAATTAAAAAAAAAACCCATTGGTACGTTTGAAATTTTGTATTCGCTGCCGGGAGGCAGTGTACGTAATTATATATAGCTACATATCTTATTGACGTAGAATTACTTCACGGAAGTGGTTACTTGAAGGCGGAAAAAAAAAAAAGTTCAGCATCAAAACGATTCCTTTGTAGCTTCACTGGTTTGTAATGTTCGTGTATTCAACTCTGTGCCCAGGGCAACAGCAGCAAGTGTGCATGGTGGGCAATGAAGATCAAAACTGCTGACCGTTTAGGCCACACTTGTGTGGGTCCAAGTTGGAAATTGAGCCTTAAGCGCTTACTAAAATCTGAAACATTGTGAAAGCTGTTTTGCATGGTTGCGATCATACTTGACAAGTCTGGCAATCCACTACCTGCCTGCTGGCAACTTTTGGGGAAAAAAAAAAAAAACAGTGCATCGTGAGAGTATCATTGGAAAACTAAGTTATGCCAAACAACTGACAGCTGCTAATAGTATTAACCACTTGTAGTTACCCAAGCTTACCGATTTCACGATGTTTGCAAAAGTGGAGCTATCCATTAACTTGCGATGCAGGATGAATAAGCAAGCACTTGGTTATGAATGCAAGAAGAAATTTTGAAACTGTTTCGAAACTGTAGTGTGCCATTAGTTCATTCATTGATCTTATGCTTTCTTAAACAATTCCCACTTGCACTGTTTCTCCTATTCCTTGAAGTTCAGTTTAGAAAAAAATTGTCAGCTTGTTACCGCAAGTATGTCATTAGGTTGGCTTGACCTTCATAATAACACATTAATGTCTGCTTTTAAATTACCTCGTAATTCTGCTATACAGGTAGGTGATGCCTCTAGGGTGTTGAAATCACAAATCTGTGCCCCTAACTTGAAATATGGCCTGATCAAACTCAATCATTTCACATGCCGGTTGACCCTTTTCTTTGCTTCACAGTCACTATATAATTATTATTATTACTATATTATTAGGACGCTATATTATTTGCATAGTCGTGCTGTTCGCACTACCGAGGCAAGAGCAGAAAGTCTACTTCATAGAAGTGAACTGTGGGGCTGCAATTATGCTAACAAAGTAAACGACAGGACAACAAAAATATAATGAACACAGGTTGCCAAGCTCACCTTTGTTTTTTAACCTCCTTTGCTCTATATGATTACTATGGTCAGTGATGTGTGCAGTATAAAGTGAAAGTTTGTACAATTCCCAGATACAAGGCATGATTGCAGGGTTTCGAACAGAAATGAGAGTTCCTCTTTGCTGCGCTTAGCTCTCTCTGTATTCAGAAAACAACTTGACTGCATTGTTTGCTGTCTTTTCGACAGAGGCACTATTGATTGCAATTCAAGTTATCCAGCGAGATTGTTTGATTAGCTTTTAGGCACATATTTTAATTCAGCATATGGCTGCATTCTCACTCTTATTCTGTTTAGATTATAGATGAGAATGAGTCGGTGGCGGAGGGCTATATGGGTGCTGTAATGCTTTCAACAAACGTCGAGTACAACCGCATGCATCTGCCTTTTGTCCTGTGCCTTATCTTGGTACGGTGAAATGCAGGAAATGTAATTCACCACAAGTTATAAAGCACTATTAGTTATTTCTGATGGAATTCTTGAGACGGTATTTTCTCGATAGTTGGTCGTCATCTTGTGAAGCAAAAAAAAAAACAGGCCATAGCACAATTTTTGAGCTTGGCTGTGCTCACTTTGTCTTTGTGTTCTTTTCTGTGTCCTGTTTTTTAGCTCTGCTTCTTATGATGGTGCATAGTTATTTCATTATACTTAGAATTATCGCATTTTTTAATATATTTATTGACCTGATGTTGATCTGCTAATTGTAATTTTTTGCAAAAAGCACTTGGGTTCTATGCAGTTTAGAGGGCTTAGGTAATGCATTACAGATTTGTTGAATCAATATTTTAATGTTCAGCTGCAGCCATGATGAAACCTTTGATCCAAACAGCCAGAACACATCTGGCTGATTGTTAGTATTATGCATAGCACATATGACATCGATGTATATGAAAGCTTTACAAGTGTGAAAGTATTTCAGGTTCCTCCTTTCCAAGTTGCATTTTGCCTTCATGGTTAGTCTTTTTCTTGTAGACATTTTATTCTTTCAGTAACTCTTAGAGAGCTGACAGTAGTCGTAAAACATCACTGAAGGAACAGAAATGAGTTCTGCTATTTCCTTAAATTGACATCATTTCATTAGGTAATGTCAGTGGAGCTCTGGAATGAAGACCCCACTCATAGGCTGAAGCAATTCCTTGTGTTTTTCCACCTCCTCCTTATAGCTGCGTTTATTTTTGATGTTCAGGAAACTGTGACATGGTCGCTTATCATACTTGTTCTGATAACATTGCTTAGGACACTTATATATGGGTAAGCAAAGATGTTCCAGCAATAAAATTTTGTGTGGGATGAGTTCTTCAGTACCTCCAAGAATTTCTTTGGCATGATTTTTATTAGTGTAGTGGCCATGATGCATCCACTTTTCACCAGTCATACTTAATCAGACAGTTTTGAGTTAGCTTACAAACAGTACTTTCTATTTGTTTTGTATCTGTGAAGTGTTAAATTGCAGACAAAGCAAAATTAGATGTGTGCACCTCTCACTTTTCAAAATTATTGAACAACTTGTATAATTATAAACTGGCAAAAACTATACAGTGTGCCCCAAGGATAAATTGCTGTGGTAAGCTTCTCACCATGAGCATCAGCATTTATTGTAGTCTGAATAGTATAAGATTGAAAACGCATTTGTTTTCCTCAATGTCTTCATATATACCTTGTGAACATGAAAATAGCGTTCAGCATTTTATGCTGCCTGCCATAATGCTTACTGAATAAACCATATTTCGACCTCTAATGCTCGTTGCCAACTCTGCAAGAAAACAACCTTTCAAAAGTGATTCTGGCTTACATATTTTCAGCGGCCTAGCATTCTTTGAGAAATACTTGTTTCTGACAACAACCATCCTCACTCAGCCCTATGACATCCCATTTCATACCCTCTAGTTCCTCTAACAGCACTGCTAAACTAGCATCACTAGCTAGGGTTCTAGCGTTAAACGTTGCCAGGGTCAGTTTCCAATGGCGGCCTGTCCAGTAGTATTGCATCGTACCTGTACTCACCTATGGGGCTGAAACGTGGAGGCTAACCAAAAGGGTTCTACTTAAGTTGAGGACAACTCAGAGGGCTATGGAACGAAAAATGGTAGGGGTAACATTAAGAAATAGGAAGCGTGCAGAGTGGGTCAGAAAAATAACTCAAGTTACTGACATTCTAGTAGAAACTAAGAAGAAATGGGCATGGGCAGGACATGTAGTGCGAAGAGAGGATAACCGATGGTCAGTCAGGGTAACAAACTGGATTCCAAGGGAAGGAAAGTGTAGCAGGGGGCAGCAGAAAGGGTGGGGGAGGTTAAGAAGTTCGCAGGGGTCAAGTGGATACAGCTAGCACAGAACCGGGTTATAACATTAGAGAAATATGGAAGAGACCTTCGCCCTGCAGTGGGTATAGTCAGGCTGATAATGATGATGATGATAACTATTCCTGTTCTGAAAACCCAAAACATATTTTTCTTTTTAACTATACTCGTATACATACCTCTTTTAAAGCGGGTAAGTAGAACTACATGCTACAGTGTCATTGCCTTGTTTGAAGACAGCATAAAGCTGCTTTGAACAATGCTGTTACTGTTCACATACTCAGCATATGGCTTGGTGGATTTTTTTGCTTTCATATATCATATGCCAACCATTATTTATCTTTGGGATATTACACTGGGCGTTACGAAGTTTCTTGGGACAGGCTTATTTCCTTACTTTTTCTTTTATCAGCTCATATGGCACATGCATCAGCAATCTCGTTGCAGCTAATCCCAAAATGTATCCTATGGCTACAAAAGATTTTATGTGGCTGTTGCATCATTTAAAATGTCCCTATGGAAAGTGTTACAGGGTTTTGCTGGAATGTAGTGCTCAAATTAAGTGCACTCTCAGAGAGCCTCTGTATGAATTGTACTGCTTTTGAGACTTCTGATGAGGGTCAGCATAACATTCACAAGGAGAAAGAGAATGACAGTACATGCAGTGTTGTTTTTCCTAATTCCATATTATGTGCCACTTCCACTTATATGCAGCTAGCTCAAGCATATGGAGCTTGTTTCACAATGTGGAAACGCCACTACAGCACATACATTTGATCCTCTGCACTTGGAGCTATTGCTAAGGCCCGCGATTCTGCACATTGTGCCATAGTGTATATATCTTTATTTTTCCTCTTTTCTCCCTATCGCTCACCTCTTTGATTTCGTCTTCTGCTTCCTCACTACCCATTTATTTCTGCCGTCCCAATTCAGGTGCTTCAGATATCAGATAGCAGATACCGGGGCTGACAAACACCTTTTCCTTCCTTTCGGATATATAATAAACTAATTACATACTACTGCTACTGCACATGTGCTAGAAAATTGCTTTTCCAGCCGTAATAGGTACCTCTGACAAAATTTGCATTGCATTCATTTTCATAGCAGAGGCTGACTACTGTTCTCCCTGGAAGCGAATGTCATGTCTGTATACATGAGCAAGGCGCAAGCTGAGTAGCTGGGCTTTCATTTTTCTTTCGATCGCCACCACATCGCGGTGCTGCAGCGTAGCTTGCGAGATGCGAAATTGCGTGGAATTTGTGCAACGCGTACACATGAAACCTGCGGCAACGGCTGCGTGAGCGAAGGCTCTTCGGCTTACTTTCACCCGAGCTGTATTAAACTCTATATAAGAGATTTTGCGAGAAAACAAAGCTGTGTGCTGGGGCTTCGCCATGTTTTCCCCAGTTTACAAGCGAAGCTTACCTGAAACGGATATTTCATGTTTCTGATTTTCCACGGCCGTGTAGCTTCGCTCACAGCGTGCATAGACATCGCGGCGGCGGCGGCGGCATACGTTGACTTAGCTATGACGTATAATCTTTTATAAGTGAAGTTATTTGTTCTCTTTGAAGATAAAAACGTCTTCCGAGGCCAGTCCTCGCGGATGAACGGTCGTTGAATGCGGCCGGCACGCGATTATACAAGCACGCTGTACACGGCGATGTGCGAATCGTATAGGCACTGCCGCTGTCGTTTGCGTGGCTGCACACCCGCCACGCACAACCGGCCAATGCAGACATCAACCTGCTTAGTTTGTGGGAAGGCAGATGAGGCGTGAAAAACCAGTGAGCTCCTCGTCGCGATCGCGGCTTCCGATGTAGCATCCGGTGTACTACATTCGAATATAGCCTGCACGCTCGCTTGCGGGGAATAAGGCGAGCAGCATAACTGGAATATTTGTCGAATGTACGTGGCTTTAGGACATTCTACTACGTGCACTTTAATGCTCAAGAATCGACTCGATACGTCGGACATACCTATATACTTCGTTCTACCACACCGCCATATGGTGCGCTATGCACGAGATGAGCCAGCCAAGTTGGCCGCCATTCTTCATTACCGCCCACCTTGACCACCTTGACACCAAGGCTGCCCCACGATGGCCCCACCGTAGGGAACCATAACCACCGTATCCACCACAGAAGCAAGATCACACACCATGCACACCTTTTGCTACCATCGCCAGTATGGCGCCACGAATTCAGTCGGGTTTTTGGTGGTTAGGGTGGAAAATGGTGGCCATGGTTATTTTTCGGTGGTCATGATGTGGGCAGTATGGTGGTCGAGATTGACCACCATAAAGCATGCCCATCATGGACACGAAAAAAACACCATGGCCACCGTTTTTCCACTCTAAATACCATAAACCCACCACAAAACGATGGTGGTTTTATGGTAATCTACGGTGGGATTTTCGATAGGGCTCTTTTCTTTGATAGTGTTCGATCTTTACTGTATGAGTAAGGTCATTTCATCTCCTCCATTTTCCCATTATATAATTTGGCCAGTATTCTGTCTTTTTAAGTATGGCCCCAGAAACAGGCCTTAGGAGAAGCGCTGTATCTTCGGCTTGTTCCAGACGGCGGTTTGACTGTGAAAGGCTTTTTTACACTGCCGACATGACTTATTTTCAAGAGAATTCACGAAGCACGACAACACAATGGCTCTCTTTACTAGTTTTGGGTGCGCAACAGAATATGCGATAACTGGCTTCTTTCCAATAGTCTCACAGGCTCAGCTAGTTCACAGTCGAAGAAGATTCCGAAATCTAAGAACCCGATGTGCCCAATGGCAGGGTATTGCTGTGTCACCGTCAACGATTAAAGACAGTCGGAAACCGTGCTAAAGCTTCGGACACTCGCGCGTTTACACGGCTATTGTCATCGTTTAGAATCACGATAAAAAGGTTCACGAACCTAAAGCATTTTCCTTTTTCAATCTTATCGCATCGGTCCCGTAGCTTGCGCCCTCAGACATGAAGGCATATATTGTTCAGAATGGTCGCGACACAAGAACAAATAAATCCCGCTTCGAAGACAAGCAATATGGACGCCGATATGTGGAAAGTTAGAGTTCAATAAAAATTACAAGCAGCTCCAAAAAGGTGCTAATCGCCCTACCTGATGCATTGAGAAATCACACGGCACCTTAGAGCTCCATACAACTTGACACATCGGAGAATAGGTCGTCATGTGGGATAGAATAATTAAAGTCTCATATCCCCAAATATGGCAGTGAAACTGCCTCTATGCCTGCCTTTTTCGGTTTAAATTTTTTGATCAGAATCTTTGAATTTAAAACGGATTTCAGCACCGAGGAGATTTAGAAAAATTCGCAGAAACTATGCTCGATGCTTCTGCGATCTCCATTCACCGAAACACTAACACATAACGGGCAGTCAAGCTTTTGATTATTTATGCCTAAACATCTCTATGAAAAACAATAGAGGTGCCTGAAGACAACATTGCAAAAATGTAAAAGAAATGTATTGGACCGAAAACCAGTTGAACCTGTCTTCTTTTGTATATAGCCACTCCGAACTATTTATGCATGCCCTTGAAAAAATAGCTATTCTTAGCAAGTGCCAGGACACCACCGCAATGCTGGCATTAGAGGTTCTGGGTATTTCAAAATGCTCAGTAACCAGTTGTGCGCTATAGTGAAAATGTGCCATAGTGAACACTACTGATAAGATGAACGATTGAAGGAACAGGAAAAAAATTGAGATAATCGTGCCACAGATGCGGTAGGGTAGGTTTTTCGTTTGTTTGTTTGGACCTACTGCCTATATATTCTGGTTCAGGGCTGCACAAATGCAAAGTTAGTCAGCGCTTGTGTTTTCATTTTTCGCTTCTCTTCTATGTTACTACTCCACTCTAGTCTCGATCATGCAAAAACCAACTAGCCAGTCACTGTTCCAAAAATGAACAGCCTCAAAATGTGTATTACAACCTCTAAAATTAACTCTTTCTTTAATCACTGCACGAGCACTGAAGCAGCTGATATCGAAATGGTAAGCTCGTGTATGCAAGACATGTTTGACTGTGATAATCGACTGTGTGCGTTGATCTCAAGGCTGCGAAACGTTTGCTAGGTATTGCCGGTAGTAAGATGCAACCAAATGCCGGTTTTGTTTTTAGAAACACAGAAATTATCACCGCAAGCTAGTGATTCGGTGTTATGGAAGCATTCGTATCTTTAAACACCAGCTTACCGAACAAAATGCATCCGCTCAATGTGATGTTGATGAGATTCATGGATCTTTCTAATGAAGGTTCGTGACTCCTTATGAATGAATCTGTTAGCGGAATTCCAAGCGACACGAACACTGTCAAGAGCAGCCAGCACGAGTATTCGTTTGAACACTGTGTATGTAGAGGCTGGAACAGTTTGACACATCTTTTATAGTTTAGTTTTTTGACCTGAGGTTCCGTAGGAAGGAATTCCTTTTGTGATCGTCACGTGAACATGGAGAGAATTCTTAGGGCGTGAAGAAGAATAACCGATTGTCGTACCATATAGAGGATGCAGAAGTTCAATGCAGCATACATCGACATCTGGAGAACGGCAGCTGGCGCGCGCCTGATATTAGTGTCTACTTCATGGCAGACGCATTGACTACCTTTGTGTATTTTTACCAATAAAGTGGAATGAATGTGAGATTGTTGCTTTAGGGTACTGTTTTAGAGCCATGGCATGATTTGAAGAATTATTATTGCCGCTGAATACATCTCTAAGTAATTCCGCCTCTCACAGAGTTTATTAAACGCCATGTTTCCATAACCATCAAGCTAATAGCTTCTCGATATGATCGAAATAAAATAGACAGCACTATCCCTCGGAACTCTCAATGACGTCTGTGAAAGTTCAGTGATGCATGCGTAACAAGTTATTATAATGCTTGCAGGTCGCCTACGTCTAAACAACAAAGGAGAAACATGGCAGGAAAGGATTTGCCTCAAGGCGGTAAATTTGTGGCTTAACTTAATATCCTTACACCAACTTGGTCCTTAAAGAGAGAGGCTTGAAGTAGATGCAACGAAGGGATTAAAGCTCTGTTGCTTAATTATTCACCGCATCTTCTGTTCGAGCTCACGCTATTTGTCGAGTAGCCACCGTGGTTACCACAAAGAGAGCCGTCTGGCTATATTAGCAGCATTTTGCCTTCTTTTTCGTATATCTAGTATATAGTAGCTTAAAGTTGGAAATGGCTCAACCGACTGAGCAGGTTGCTAGCAGTGTCTCGTCCAGGGGCACGCTACCGGGAGTAGCAGGGTGAGACATCTGTAAATGTTATTTCAGGTAGCCCTGCTGTGTACCATGACCACAACCTCACGCGACGCCCGTCCGAAAGAGCCATTGCTGCTCCGGCCCAACGGGCCGGAAGAAGCGCCTCCTTCAGCCAGCGAGAACGAAACGACCGACGGCAGCCGTCCGCCATCATTAGCCAAAACGAACTCCTTCGTCTGTTACCCAGGTGCTACCTCTAGCGGGGGTCACTCGCTACGGATATTTCAGGCGCCACCCTTTTACGACCAGTTGGGGCACGCAACCTCGAGGAACATGGTCAGACATCCGTCATTGTTATTCCAGGTTAGTTACATGGAAAAGGCCACTTGTGCACGAACAAACGATCCTTTTTTGCTTGCGGTGTCGTGTCCCATCAAGCTGCGCGACTGTGTACGAAGACATCTGTATCGCCTACTTTGCTCTTTCTGCCAAACATACTTTGACCTTTCGTTCCTACTCATCATATCGGGTGACGTGGAACTAAACCCGGATCTGAGTACAGCGAATCAACTATTTCTCCGGAACAAATTTCTCAAACTCTGTAGCGCCTAACGTAAACCCAGGGCACAATACTGAGTAAAATAGCATTAATCCGTTCCGCTCAGAGTAACATACTAAGTCTCATTAATGGCCTTTCCTGCCGCATTGACAACCTCGAAAAAGCAGTAGAAAAGATTCAGGCCGCACAGTCGAACACATTTTTTAGCTCAAATGGCGACGTTGTCAAGCTGACATCTGAAATCAGAACACTTCCGGAGTGAAAATTCGGAACGTCGTCTGCGTCGATCAAATTTGCTATTCATTGGTATTCAAGATGCAAAAACAGAAACATTGGCTGAATCTGAAACACATCTCTTTTATCGAAGAAAATAAACATCACCATCACAGCCGAATACATTGAAAGTTCACACAGGTTGGGCCGCTTTAAGGCATTCAAGAAATTTTCCACTATTGTAAAATTTCTGCGTTTCAAAGATAAATCTAAATTCTTTGCGTCATCATGAAAACTGAAGGACACGCTTTTTTTCATTAGAGAAGTCTTATCAGCACAAGTGCGTATATCTAGAAACAACCTTTACTTATATGCATCCTATTCTAAATTCAAGTTTAAGATCCAGTACGATACACTGGTAAGGAATAATAACCAGTTAATCTACAAAACTGAGTCCGATTCAGTCGTCGAAATATCATAGCCATCAAACTACGCAAGTGTTTCATTGGTTTCACATGCATCTTATCTCAGTCTTTACCCTTCAAAAGCACCAACTGTTAACACAGTGTCTATCATGCTGTCAAATGTTCGCAGTTACATGTGCAAAAAGTAAGCTCTGAAAAACTTTCTTGCAGATAAAGATACTGACATCGTAATAATAATTGAATAATCCTAAGCCCAGAAATTCAGGACTACGAACTTCTCAGTTTTATCGTCACCGACACCATTCATAGGCTTTACTGCGTAGGGCGTGTAGGAGGAGGCGTCTTGGTATTTATTGAATTCCAGACTCATTTGTCAGCGCATAGTAATTAACTGCCATCAGGAAATTCTTTGCCTCCATGTTTCATTCCCGGTGAACACACTTATAATTATTTCTTGCTGCCGCGCACCAGACAGCGATAATTATTTCATTGATGAAATTCACTCTGTAGTTTTAAACTTGCTTTCCCGCTTCCCTCTTGCTACTTTCTTACTGTCCGGTGACTACAATGTCCCTGATACAGACTGGAATAATTTTACTGCTAGATCCACCCTATCAAAAAACATTGCGAACTTGCTCTCACGTTCAATTTCACTCAGATGGTAACTATGCCAAACCGAGGTTCAAACATTATGGATTTGATCCTCGACTTTAATTTTATGGCAATTAAGTCAGTTCAAAGCATAAATGGCGTACGCGGTCACAACATTCTCTTATTAGACCTCTCCTTTACGTCACAAAATCGTCAACCTCAAATAAAGTACATAAGGGACTACAACACAGCTAATTTTAACAATATAAATACATAACTAGATACTTCTGCAAAATTTTATTTCGCTCGCGAATTAAAGAACAGTTGAACATAATTGGTCCCTATGCAAACACAAAATATTTTCTCTCATGGAGAGGTTCGTCCCCTTAGTGTGCATTTGAGTGGATGCCAGTAAGCCTTGGTTCGCTAATTTATTGCGCAAACTAGCTAGAAAAAAAAGTAATTTTAGAGAAGTTAAGAAAATTCTCTCCAGAATTGGTCTTCCTTCTTCAAAGTACTACGTGAATACACGGGCGAACTGAAGCGCTCCAAATGAAAGTGTTTTCGCCATGACCTTGTAACTATTCATTGAGACAAACCGCGAATATTGTGGAGTCTATTAACCCTGAAACGCTTCCCTCCACACATTACATTGACCAATCCTAGTGGCTGGCATGGCGCTGAGGTCATGGACTCGTATTTCGCTTCTGTATTCACTCATGAACTCACTTCCGACATTGCCTTCAAATCATGTCTTAATTTGTCTGAAATACAGCCGGTCACAATCCCATCTGAAGGCATGGCAAAACTAATAGAGAATCTTAAGATCTGTAGCAGTCCAGGCCACTACAATATTTTGCGTAAATTTGTAAGAGGCGCGAAACTGATATCCTGTTTGATCTTACACATAATTTTGAATCAGTCTGTCGCCACATCAATTTCATGTGACTGGAAAAAATAGCACCGCAATTCTTGTACATAAATCTGGCAATCATTCTGACCCTTCGAATTACCGCCCTATTTCTTTGACGACCGTCTCCTGCAGACTGCTAGAGCATGTGCTCTACTCAGCCATTGCATCACACCTTGAAGCCAATTCTTCGTTCTTTCCGAAAGAGCGCGGTTTTCGTCTAGGCCTTTCATGCGAAACACAGCTATTCGAATTTTCAACAGAACATCACCTTAACATTGATTCCGGCTTTCAAACGGACGTAATTTATCTGGACTTTTCAAAAGCATTTAACTGCGTAACCCAACGTCACCTCATGGCTAAACTTTCGAGCCTCCATTTTGACCCACCGGTTTTATAGTGGATCCACTCTTTCAGTTTTAGTTTTAGTTTGTGGGGTTTAACGTCCCAAAGCCACTTGGGCTATGAGAGACGCCGTAGTGCAGTACTCCAGAAATTTCGACCACCTGAAGTTCGTTAACGTCTACTGACATCGCACAGCACGCGGGCACCTTGCTTTTTGCCTCCATCGAAAAGCGGCCACCGAGGCCGGGATTTGATCCCGCATCCTTGGGAACCTTTCTAATCGTTCACAACGCACTCTAATTGATAATCACCATTCATCAGCTACAAACGTCATTTCGGGTGTTTCTCAAGTCTCTGTGCTCGGTCCTCGTCCTTTTTTTTTGGTATTCTTTATTGAATTTCCTTGCACCATCCCATTATCAATTCGCCTTTTCGCAGGCGACTGCATCCTGCATCGAGGCATATCATCAAACAACGACCAAGACCTCCTCCGAAATGACCTGAACGAAATAACTAACTGGTGCAACCGGTGGCTGATTGCTCTAAACGTACCAAATGCAATTTCATGGCAGTACCAAGTAATTGCAATGGCTTAAATTATCAGTAATCTTTAAGATCAATCCCCCTAACACAAGTCGAGTCCTATACCGGTACACAGGAGTAACAATCACCAGCAAGCATTCATGGTCCGAGCACATCTTAAACATAATAGCTGAACGTCAGAAATCGCTCAACCGACTAAGAAGGTTACTAACCGTGTCCCCTCCATTTATCCGCAACCTTGCTTGCGAAACTTTCATTTGCACTAAACTTGACTATGCCCCACTCATTTGCTACTCACAGCAGTCATACCTAATTGACGCAATAGAATCAGTACAGGGTCGCGCGGCCCGATTTATTACTTTATTGTACGACCGTAGGGCCAGTGCTTCGGGCATAAAATCATCCCTTGACTTACCGCCACTGTGTTCTCACGGTACAATTGCCAAACTCTGATTTTTTCCATAAGTTATATTACAGTTTTCCTCACTTGCACTGCACACGCCTACTCCATCCCACTAGATCATCGTGTCGGCTTTTTAACAGTCTAGGCCTACAGCGTCTGCATGGTTCCACCGATGCATTTCATAAATCCTTCTTGCCATGCGCCATTGAATAGTGGAATGGACTACCTGGGGCAATTGTAAATGAGCGTTATCAAAATAAAATCAAAAACCTGCTTTTATCTTTATCTTCTTCCTTGGTCGCAATTTTGAGTACCACCTCTGCACGTGTTGTATTTTTGATATAGTTGAACATTTGTATGCAAAACAGTGTTCCCATTTTCCTCTTCTTATTATAGCGCGATGGCCCCAATGGATCTATGATTGTGCACTCTTTCGTTTTATAATGCTCTTTTAACAATTATGCTTGCCTTCTATGCTGCTTTATTCCGAATGTTCCTTTTGTTTGTAATTTCGTTTATTTTTGCTCTCCCTCATGTAATGCCCGCCTAGGGGACCTTAAGGGAACATAAATGATGGTGATGTGAGAATATTCTGAACAAATAATTTAAAGCGTAAGCGCTCTAGGGTACTTTGTGCTAGTGCTTCGTGCTTGCTACCCTGCTCAATGTTTTAAAAGCACCAACTTTTATGAAGATTTATTATGTGTAATTAGAAGCATTGTATACAAGTCAATGAATCAAGGATTCATTGAATAACGAAGATTTTTTTCAGATTTTAAAATTTGTGGCTTTGATTGACAAAAATTATTTTTCCATTCATACTGCGGATTTTTGTTTGGTTTGTTCTGATGTTTCGAGCGCTCGTGGTCCTGCCCAGGCATTTTTCATGCACATAATGCGTTACCTAGAGAGGAATAAATGTATGGAAGGGACGATAATGAGAAAATAAGAGCCGATCCTTATGTGTGGGTCTGCACATTCGGTTATTCGGTAAACAACGTAGGGCTGGCGTGTGGTGAATAACTAACAAGCCAATTCATTTGGCTTTCGACGTGCCTCGTATAGGCAACAAACCTTACTCGTAACTTTGGGGACGCTGCGGGCTACACATTCACCACATACTCCGAAAAAAGACACCCGGCTTAAATTGCGCCAACATAGCCTTATCGCTGGCCTGCCGCCACATGTAGCTGCGATGTCTCTCCACAAGGTGCATCGATGTCCGCACTTAGAAACTTATGACTGCAGTAGTGGGAGCTCATTTGTTCGTCCGGCGATCAGATCGACGAGTAGCTTGCCTATTACCAGTGGGAGTGGTGCAAGAATAAGTCGGACTCTTACGCTCGGCCATTGTCGGTCAGTTCGGCCACGTTCGGCCATTGTCAGTTCTCAGTCATGTAGGCATGCTCGTACAGCTTCCCTGAAGTGGGGCTTTGAATCTATGCCACGTAGTATTGCAGACTATAAGATAGCTTACGGCTATATGGCAATGATTGTGTATTCAGCAATAAAACCGCAACATAACTGTGTAATGATTAAGCTGGCAGAGAAGCGCATACAAGGGAATCCCAATGCACAATTTCTCCTCTGTCTCATAGCTCTTTTAAAGCCGGTACATAAGCGTTCGCACATTTTTTAACACGCATGGCTTTAGTACTATTGGACAAAGTACTAACTTTGCCATTGCGATTCAGAGCCATGATTTTCCTAGAATTCGAAGCGAAGAAGCGTATACAAACACCAATAAGGTAATCAGAAAAAAATATCAAGAATTGAACATATAACCACCATATTGATGCCTTCTCCAGAACATAGAGTGAAGATTAGCCACTAGTGGTACTGAGACGTCATCATCAAAAAGAAACAAATACGTGTAAAACGACCAATACACATGCTCGAGCAGATGGCAAACGCTCCTAATTATTGCCAAGACCTCGACTGGAAAGAAGACAGAGTAGGGCAACACCGCAGTTTAGGTATGTTATGGGCCGAAAATAAACATTAACTCTCAGCAACGCCAACTGATGCAGGAGTTATCGTACATGTGTAAAAAGGCAGGTACATATTTATGAACGGACGGCAAGAACTACGAAATTCTTTCACAAACTCAACAGACCCCCCCCCCCATTTCATTATAGGCCAAAAAAAAAAACAGATAAACTCTTCAATGGAAATGCATACCAGTGCCAGGACAACAATTTTCCTGATATGCTCATACCTCAAACTATTTTCCTTAAATTGCAACAACGTAACATGAAAAGTATTTGAAGACTACTTTTATTAGATTCACTACCAAATCCTCGAACGTTCTTTGATAAAGTGCTGTTTGTTGGGTTTTGTGGGATTGTTGAACCACCGTCATATAGGCATATTATCAGTCACGTTTGGATACCTCTTACAATTGAAACTACTTCTCAATAGGAAAATTATTAACGGTTTTGTGTCAGGGTTGAGTTTGTTATTTTTAATCGTACTTTGAAGAGTTTGTTGTGATGTTTCGAAACCCTTGCATATGATCACGTTCCCTTGAAAATACATCCACCTAATTTTTTTCCTTTCTGATATTTAGGTCATCACTATGGCACAGCAAAAAGCGCCTTAAGTACAACGGGAGGTGATGAAATTTGGTAGATAAGTATCATTTATTTCTAAAGTTAATACAAACAAACTTTTAAACTAGGAAGAGCAGAGGTGCAGAAGTAGCATTCTTATTTGTAAGTATTGCCCTAAAATTTAAGTACGTCTTGACGCCGTTTTTAAGGGTAAAATGTGATTACACAGCAGTAATACAGAAAAGAAATTAGCATCCCATGAAAAACCGCAAACAAAATACAAATTCACCCACAAGCGCATATTAATTTACATGGCAATGATGCGGGAGCACATATATATTATTCTCCGCTTACATAGGTTGGCATCAAGCTTCAACTAGTCGGAGGCCCTGGAATTAGCTTTGGAAGAGCAGGTCGCTGAATGCAATGAGATAATCGGTGGTTGCGATGAGATATATTGTTATAAAATGGGCGGGGTTCATTGTAGGTTGCGTCGCAAATTTTGAGGAATGCGGTGGAGCTACACCTTATTTATGAAGCAAATTTAAACCATAGCATTTGATGAGATTTTGATACGATCGCCTTGATTACGTCAGTTGAGACGCTATAACTTTCATAACTTTCATTAAAGACATTATTTCAAATATGTCCTCTAATGAGAATACAGATCCTAACATATGTGGGCAAGGAAGCAGCCATCGCAGCAGCATGGCTAATCCGCTTCTGTTCTTCGCACCACAGGCGTTCCTGTCCCTGACGACGTGCTGTCTGCTTTCTTGGCAACTTTCCAGTGCGGATACTCCCGGCTATCTACCTCTGGCCGAACCGGCATATCAGCGGGCTCACGCATACGCCTACGTTGAAGGACAATCAGCCGTTACTGTGCCAGCAATCAACGGAATCGCCTCTGCAGTGACATCACACAAGACCAAGGCTATAAAGAACCTCCAGACCGTCATCCTCTTCAGTGGGCAAGGAAGCAGCCATCGCAGCAGCATGGCTAACCCGCTTCTTTTCTTCGCACCACAGGCGTTCCTGTCCCTGGCGACGTGCTGTCTGCTTTCTTTGCAACTTTCCGGTGCGGATACTCCCGGCTATCTACCTCTTGCCGAACCGGCATATCAGCGGGCTCACGCATGCGCCTACGTTGAAGGACAATCGGCCGTTATTGTGCCAGCAATCAACGACATCGCCTCTGCAGTGACATCTCACTGGACCAAGGCTATAAAGACCATCCAGACCGTCATCCTCTTCAGTGGGCAAGGAAACAGCCATCGCAGCAGCATGGCTAACCCGCTTCTGTTCTTCGCACCACAGGTGTGTAATCAGCTCTCTCTTTTCGCTAAAAAATGCGACAATAGATTCCTTTTATCGCTTCCTTGCCCAAGTGTAGTTTGTGTTGTGCCCGCGAGTGCCTTGATTCTGCTCTTTTGCTGCTATGTTGCGGTGATGTCGAGTCAAACCCCGGTCCCAACACGCGGGCTGGCACTGGCTCCTCAGTGACGGAGCGTGAGCCCGAGCATATGAGCGAAGTGATTAAATTACTTAAAGACATTGACAAAAAAACGACGGAACTCACGACTGGACAAGCGAAACTAAGCGCTGACGTCAATGCATTCAAGACAAACCAAGAAGCATTAGAAATTAAGTTGCTCGATGTATTCAACCGTCTGGAACAGGTTGAAAACACGTGCAAAACTGTGGAGGCCCTAGAACTTGATATCGCCTCAACTCAAGATACTCTCAGCCAGCTAACCTTGCAACAACATGAATTACAGGCCAGTATAGACGACCTTGAGGACCGCTCGCGCCGCAACAATTTAATCATGCGAGGTACACCCGACGAACGCGAAACCTGTGATGAAACGGAACGCAAGGTGTCTGCCGTCTTTTCAAATGCCTTTGACAATGAACTTCCCGATTCGTTCATAGAGCGTGCTCACCGCATAGGCTCATTTTCAGTGGAAAAGTGTCCGCCCATAGTTGTCCGCTTCCGTTCGTTTAAAGTTCGTTCTTTGATACTGGCATCGCGATCCAAACTTAGATCTGACAACAATTCCGTGTGGGAAGATTTTTCGCCCGCCACCCGCAAAGCGCGCCAGCAGCTTACCGATTTCGCTCAAAGCCTGCCGCAACCATCTAAGTTCCAATTGCGTCACAACAAACTTTACGTTAACAACAATTGCTACATGTGCGACCACATCACCAACAACATCAAACTGATAAAGAACTTGCCAGTTGAATCATCACATGAACACACACCTCGGCGAGCCACAGTACATGCCGAACATTCCGATAACGTCCTGTAGCATCACGTTAGGGAACGTGGACAGCCATCTAAACCACGAATATCTATCCTACTAGCTAACGTGAGAAGCATTGTTAACAAGCGTGACATATTTCATTCTGTAGCTGACGCTTGTAACCCAGATGTTATTGTGCTCACCGAAACCTGGCTTCATTCTAATATATACGTAACACAGAAGTCTTTAACGACTCATTCCTCTACACGTTCTATCGCTGCGACCGCACATCACGTCAGGGTGGTGGCGTATTACTAGCTCTTTCTAAAATAATCCGGTCATACGCACTGAACATCATTACAAACCTCGAGATTGTCTGGGCATGCACAGAACTTGGAAACTTAAAGCTCATTTTCGGTGTATGCTACCGCCCTCCCGGTCATTCTAATAACTTCATCGATGACTTACACGATGCAATAAATGCAGTTTCTACTCGTCACCCAACGGCGCCTATTTTCTTACTGGGTGACTTCAACTTTCCCAACATATCTTGGTCCTCTGAAATTGGTTCAGAGTCCAATTTCAAGCCTAAGCACCGACTTCATAAACCTTTGTTCCACTTTATCATTTTCCGAACTAGCATCTCAACCGATAAGAATTACCAACACTACCGCCAACACCCTTGATTTAATACTGGCCACACATCCCGATATTGCCTCAAAAATTACGTATCTGCCTGGGCTTAGTGACCACTTATCGCTCTCGTTTGACATTTGCGTATATACTTCACCCGCTCGCAAAATCACCAAACAGATCCGTGACTATAAAAAGGCTCATTTTCCGGCTATTAACGCGGAACTCGCTGAATTTCTTGACTTTTTTTTGTGGGCTTTGATAACCGCTTTGTTGAAGCTAACTGGAATCTCTTTCTTACTAAAATTAATGACTTGACAAATACTTATATTCCGTTACAGTCTATATCTTCCCACTCAAAAGCTCCGTGGTATGACTCATACTTAAAACGGCTGTCAAATAGGAAAAGCGCTTCTACCGAATTGCCAAAAGGTCCGGCAGTCAAGAAAAATGGGAGGCGTATTACGGGGCTAACAATGCTTACGTATCTGCACTTAAAAACACGAGAAATAATTTTCTTCATAATACGCTTCCCAACATTTTTACCACGGACCCAAAAAGGTTTTGAGGGTGGTTAATCCAACCGATAATGACACCATTTCTTTATTAGACGCTAACGGCCTTTCCATCCCGGATGAAGAATGGGCAACAGTTTTGAACTCCGCCTTCTGCAGTAATTTCGTTCAGTGTAACTACACCACATTTCCGCAAACTAAAAACTATAATTACCTAACTATGGATCCAATAATAATCGAACCCCGGAGTATTGAGAAGATAATCGACTCCCTTAAAATATGTTCTAGCCCAGGCAGTGACTTCATCAATTCAAAATTTCTAAAGGATGCTAAAACTTACTGTTCATTATTACTGTCTAAGATATTTCAGCAGTCCCTCCACACTGGTGCCCTACCTGCTGACTGGACGGTCGGGAAGGTGATCCCCATCTATAAATCAGGTAACAAGAATTTACCCCTGAATTACCGCCCCATCTCCTTAACAAGCATTCCATGTAAAATTTTAGAACACATATTATATTCAGGCATTGCAAACTTTGTGGATTCCAATTAATTTTTGCTAATACATAGCACGGTTTCCGTAAGCGGTTGTCTTGCGAAACACAGTTAGTATCATACACACATAAACTTCATTCCATCCTCGATCGCCGCTCATTAGCCGACTGCGTCTTTCTCGACTTCGCAAAGGCGTTTGAAAAAGTACCCCATAAACTACTACTCCTCAAGCTAAGTAAACTTAACCTCGATCCAAATCTTTTTTCCTGGCTGGAATATTTTCTTTGTAACCGCTCTCAGTTCGTATCTACTAACAATACATCTTCCCCATTACGTCCCGTCGAATCTGGCATACCCCAGGGTTCAGTTTTAGGCCCTCTCCTCTTTCTAATTTATATTAACGACTTACCTAATTGTGTATCTTCTAACATTCACCTTTTTGCTGATGGCTGCGGTATTTTTCGGGAAATTAACGACATTAACGATTTCTGTGCTCTACAAGACGATCTCACTTCCATATCTGCGTGGTGTAAAATATGGCTAATGCAGCTAAATTCTTCAAAATGCAAAGTTTTACGTGTTTACCGCACATCACCTGCTACTAATACATATCATCTAACGCTGTATAAAACGCTTGTCCGCACTAAACTCGAATACGCATCAGCAATTTGTGACCCAAGCTCCACTAACTTAACTAATTCACTCGAGCTAGTGCAAAACAACTCTGCCCGGTTCATCCTTCTTAACTACAATCGTACAGAAAGTGTCACCTCCATGAAAAACATGCTAAATCTACCTACTTTAGCCTCCCGTCGAAAATTCTCACGGTTATGCTTATTTCATAAACTTTTCTACAATTGCCCCATTCTACGAGATGAACTCATTTCTGTGGCATATTTCATCTCCTCCCGGCTTCATCATGCACATAAAGTCGGCATCACACCATACAAAACCAAAGCTTGTTCGCAGTCGTTTACACACCGCACATCAGCAGATTGGAATCACCTTCCCGGGCCGACAGCCAGCATTCAAGACAGCCTGCGATTCCGCGCCAACATTGCGTTAGCGATTCCGTGCTAACATTGTATACTCAGGCCATTAACAATTGTAGTCATTGCTGTTAGAATTACCAACGTTATTTGTGCCTTGCACTTACAACTATATTCTTACTATAGCAGCTAAAAATGTATAAGGAGGAACATGACGCTTGTATTTTTCATTTTTGTTCTTTAAACTCTGTTCCATTATTTTTGTAACCACTCCCCTCTGAAATGCCCCTCACTTTGAGGGTAATCATAAATAAATAAATAAATAAATAAAAGTTGCGCCGCACTAGGTAATCTGCTGGTCTTATAGGCTATTATTTTTAAATCAACCTATAATTTTGCGGATGTTGTGAAACTTTTTTTGCAAGCGTCAATTTTTTCGAATATTGTTAAACTGGATGAAAACAAAGCCACACATACTACTCAACCAAAATCTACTTCCATAGTGTCGCTGTTCCGCAAATTAGCTAGTGAAAACCTACCAACACAATTTCAACAACATAACTTTGTTCTATATTTTCATTAGCACTTGTATAACAGTTTAATTCAACACTTGCACTTGCGGACCTGTGTATGGGTGGCAGGGCCCTCCTCAGGCTGAGAGTATCTGCTTTTTGCCCTGCCGTTCAAAAGCTGTTGTCTGAAGGAATTCTACAAATAAATAAAAAATATATGCCAACCTATTCCATAGCTACTTTGCGAAATGTGTAGATTCCTGACCTGTAAAACAGGTGCAGTTTCTAGCCCTTGCAAGCCCGGACGTATTCCTATATTCAGGCTTGTATCGACGCCGGGACCTATTTCCATATTAAGTGCTAAGACGTTTCGATTCTAAGGGGTACGCTTTCCTTTAAGACAGCTCGATTTGGTCATTCGTATTGTCACCCTTCAAATTTCGTTGGCTCTCCTACACGTCAGTTGTCACCAAATAACCTAGAAAAAGACCCATCAACTAACAGCCCTCACCTCGCAGCCCTCTGCCAACAAAATGAACCCCCATATCACCATGAGCAAACAAATGCAAATAGATTGAGGCTTACGAAAATAAGCGACCAGCTGCGACGCCGATTACTACCCTGCCTCCCCTGTGCGCGGTTACTGCCACGTGGGCGCATATATGCGATGAGAAGGTTCCGCCTTTAAGAATCTCTTTTCAGATTTAGTTATTGTCCCGTAATTAAAAAGTACCTTTATAGCCGACCAATGTCTTCGCCCGGAGTGTCCAGTGTCATGTCCGGAATACGAAGGTTGATATTTATACAAGCCGTGCCTCTGTGCAGTTGCAAAACGAAGAATACGCAACTGGTTGCAGCATAGCTTACTAGAAATTTGTTAATAAAGAAAAATCATTATATTGTGCCTGTTTGTACGGATAGCATAAAAGCTTTATCATCAACTTCGATGAATCAGCCATACGTTATTCATTTCTAGAGGCGTCTTCTATGATACACAGATCCTACAGGCTTTATTCCTCACTGAAAGAACTCTTGAATTAATAACAACATTGTTTTTAATAATGCATAAAATTAGTAAATTCCATCGATATGTGTCCTATTACTGTTATAGAATTGTACGAAGACAGCTCTTCCATAGAGCACTTTTATCTTAGCTTGGTTTAAGGAGACTCCTAAATAGTTTTTTACTTCGCACATAGCTTATCATCGAAGCTAAACAATTACGGCTGCAAAATACATCTAACTTTTGTAAACCAGCAAAAACTTTATTTGCATATCGCATCGCAAGCGAATAGTTTTCTTTTTCAGTGATATATGGCTGGCGCTACGCGAATAAAAAAAAATATCTTTGTGGAAGACAAAACTAAGAAATTAGGCTATTTCGTAGACCATTATGACACGTATAAGAAGAAAATGATTTTTTTAGGCACAATTATATATATCAAACTAGCGCACCTGTGAGTAACGACAATTTCTACGAGGAACAATTATAAGATGCACTATATTAGCCACAACGGGTTTTTCAAGTTCAGTTACAGGCCGAGAACTTGCAGTAAAATGTTTCGCCCCTTGTGTGATTCTATTAGAAACACTACAACACGGTCTTTGAAAAAAACTTGGGAGGAAAGTTTGACGTCATTCATGAATCATCTTATTTCCTTTTACAATTTTGGCACGTTGCATATATTTCTTTAGGTTATAATAATCTCCATGCCACATGTATTACGGGCAGAATAAAGATATCGAAGTGCTCAGCAATTATCACTGGTGCTCTCGTCCCAGCTGTGTCAGTTTCGCACAACTTGAAATTTTCCGGAAAGAAATACAAAGCAACGGTTGTACTGCTAGGATGTAAAACCAACAGAGATAACATCCGATGTAAGACAGCACCAAATATTCTTAGAAGCGTGTGGAAAGCTCTCCACGTGCAGGAAGATTTGAATAAAAGCCAACATAAACCGATTCATTACTGGGAGTGCCGCGTATGGCTATGAAAAAGCAGCACATTTGTCTATGCTGAAAAGACGCTTAAGAGAATAACCTGCTGGCGTTCGCGATTATGCGATATCCAAGATAAAGCCGTAAGCAAACCTTTGGGAACATTCCTGGCAGCGAAATGACTAACCTCTAAGCTCACAACTGTTCTCATTGTTGGAGGAGGGAATGAATAGAAGCGACTTTGACCTGTTCCAACAGAATGAGTGGAGCCTGAAATATTTTCCGATTCCTGCTGCAATTTTGTTTCTCATCTTTCTTAAAGCACAGGTCGATGACATCGAGCAGACGCTGCCTTCAGCTGAATTTTTTGTATGCTCGCGAGTCTTTATTGGAGCTTGTCAAGAATGTTGCCACCTAGAATGCTGAGTTGAAAGAAACCGTGTACGGAAGCCACCTTTTGAGATAAATGACACTCCCCCGTATTGCATATTTGTACCATTCCCCTCATAAGCCGCAAACTGATCGTACACAAAATCTGAATTTCTGAAATATATTTCGCGTTTTCGCTTGGTGATGCACAGATTTAAATGTGCTCTGGGCAAAACAGAAAGAAAACCTCTGAAGCACGGACACCACCCTGGAGCGACCAACATTACACTCGTTCACGACGCAAGCACCAGCTATTACATTCCCACAGGTCAGAGAAACGTATCAAAGCAAATGTGGCATACGCAAAAAAGGTGTAACTCGAGACAGGAATCGAGCACTTTCACTGTTGTAAATGATTATAAGAATCAGTTTCGACTGGACATCTAAGGAAGGATATACGTATAGAAGAATTGCATAAATAAAAGAAAAACATTAGTGCAATTGATTATGCAAAGAAAAGCACACGTGAGTCGAAAATTATGGGAAAGGCTTCATCTAAAACGGTGAAAAACGGAAGTGTCTTTTTGATACATTAAAAGCTCAAAGAAAACAAGTTTTGCAACAAAGACACGGAGAAACACCCGCTGCACGCTCGTATCATTCTGATAACGTTGCCGCGTTTCCATGTAAAACTAATGTTTTCAAACATTCTCTCTTCATACTATTGCTGAGTGGAATGATCTACTCGCCGATGTTATCAATTGCAAATCAGTGAATTTAATTTTACAAGCTCGTAATGAAACATAGGGCTCACATGAATCCCTGTTAAGACTAAACTCGATGCCTTCATTCGTTGTCCAGTTCGATAGTGTTGTCAATTACCTGCCTTTGTTCTCTATATTGTATTGGGTTTTGTGTTCTGGTTCTGACTGTTCACATGATACTGTTGCGATGCACTTCTGGTTGTTGTGATGATGTCCGTGTCTCAATCCTTAATAACGCCTGTAACACAGGTCAGCAGTATTTGCTAAATAAATAAGAAACTGGCTGTTTAATGCAGCGACAGCGGTCCAACGTGGCAATTCTGGTAGTTCAAATGGTTTCGGCAATTTCTCGTGTTTCCATGCTGAATCACACAAACAGACCTTATATTTAAATGCTTACTGGGCTGTAACAAAAACTTAGAAACGCATTTCTTGCTGAGAACCCTCAGAAATATCACCATATACATAAACGACTAAACTATAGTGGTCCTGTATCGTGTGGAGGGCCACAAATTTGGCAGATACGTACATAGAAGATGGGGAGTTGTGGCAACGTAGTTGTGAATATTATTAAAGCTGATCAGTGATGTAGTGTGTGCAGTGTATTATACCTGAGACATTTTGTGGCAACATCTTTATGAGAGCACTATGTTATAACGGGTATTGAGCCAAACGTTCAGGCAGCGCCCTGAGCCTAGAAGTCTGCCGAAGTCCGAGAGCGGTCCGAGCAGCGGTCTGAGCGCGGTTCCAGGCAACCAACTTCGTCGTCTACGCCAACCAGCAACCACTTCATCGTCTACACCAACTAGCCACTGATTGTCTCCGCTTCGTCGTCGACTATAGCTTGTATCACCGCCCCCCTCCTCTGTAGCATCGACTCGATGCGACGCGGTACTGCTAGGAAGGAGTTAGCGAAAGGGTGCACAAAAGTGTCACAAGGACCCAGCGGCGTTGACAAAAGTTCAGTCATGCACGATCATGATAGGGCCTCAGCCGAACCACGTGCACGACTTCAGGACGCTGTGGCCTCCGGGATGGAGCTGAAGCTGCGGGAACAACGGCGTAGGTGAGGTCACTGATACGGCGAACAATCTCGTAAGGGCCGAAGTATCGGCGTAGTAACTTTTCAGATAGGCCGCGATGAAGAACAGGTGTCCACACGCAGACGAAATCGCCCGGCTCGTAAGTGACAATTCTTCGGCTGAGGTTATACCGAGCAGCGTCATTCGCCTGTTGTCGGTGGATTCTGAGGCGTGCTAGTTGCCGCGCTTCCTCAGCATGCTGAACAAAGATGTCGGCGTCACGTTCGGCGTCAGAGCCGCAAGAAGGACCAACAGGCATCATGGCATCCAACGGCGTGCTCACTTGGCGACCGAAGACAAGTTGGAACGGGGTCAGTCGCGTCGTCTCTTGAGTGGCGGTATTGTACGCGAAAGTTATATACGGCAAAATTGTATCCCAGGTGCGATGTTCTGCATCCACATACATAGAAATCATGTCGGTGAGGGTGCGATTGAGGCGCTCCATCAGCCCGTTGGTCTGAGGGTGATACGCCGTCGCACGTCGATGACTAGTGTTAGTCAGAGTCATGACCAACCAAATTAGACGAGCCGTAAAAGCTCTTCCACGGTCAGCGATTACAACGACGGGGGCGCCATGACGTAGGACAATGTTATGAACGAAAAATTTAGCAACTTCGCCTGCAGTACCTTTAACAGGGGACGCTGTCTCTGCGCACCGTGGTAAGTAGTCTGTCGCGACGACTACCCAACAGTTGCCAGACGAGGACTTCAGAAAAGGACCGAGAAGATCCATGCCCACTTGATGGAAAGGGGTCTTCGGCGGAGCAATCGGCTGAAGAAATCCAGCGGGTTTCAATGGCGGAGACTTCCGATGTTGGCAGTCACGACATGAGCGTACATAGGCCCGCAGCGATGGGAGTAACCTGGGCCAATAATACTTTGACGAATTCATGCAAGTGTATGACTCACCCCCAGGTGGCCGGCGGTGGGTTCATCATGACAGGCACTCAATATATCTCGGCGCAACTCGGAGGGCACAACAAGGAGAAACGGCTCTTCACTGTTAGCAAAATTTCGCTTGTAGAGCACGTTACCACGCAGAGTGAACGTTTGAAGCCCACAATAAAAAACACGGGGAATACGGGCATCGACGCCCTGCAGATAGTCGAGGAGTGACGCTGACTCTGGGTCCATTCTCTACAGCTGCGCTATTTGGATTGTACTAATAGCCCCCAGAAAGGGAAAATCATCGGCCGTGGGCGAGCGCGACAGACAGTCAGCATCCTGATGCTTCCGTTCTGATTTGTATACGACTGTTACGTCATACTCTTGTAATCTAAGTCTCCATTTAGCCAATCGTCCTGAGGGGTCTCTGAGGCTCGCGAGCCAGCATAATGAATGGTGGTCGCTTATAACGCGGAAAGGTCGGCCGTAGAGGTATGTTCGGAACTTGGTGAGGGCCCATATTACAGCCAGACATTCTTTCTCAGTTGTTGAATAGTTGGTTTCGGAGCGGGTTAGTGTTCGGCTCGCGTAAGCGATGACCAGTTTTGCACCGTCTTGCCACTGAATTAGTACTGCACCAACCCCAACGTTGCTGGCATCGGTGTGAACGTCAGTTGCGGCGTTTTCGTCAAAATGGCCTAGTATCGGGGGATTCTGTAGGCGGCTGCTAAGCTCAAGGAAAGCGGCCTCTTGTTCACTTCTCCACACGAATGGAGTGTCATCTCGAGTCAGTGTGGTTAGCGGTTCCGCGATGTGCGAAAAGTCTCGTACAAAGCGTCTGTAATAGGAGCATAAACCTAAGAACCGTCGAACAGCTTTCTTGTCAGTAGGGTGCGGAAAACTAGAAACGGCAGCTGTCTTTTCAGGGTCCGGGCGAACACCTTTTGCGCTGACCACGTGATCAAGGAAGCGAAGTTTCTCAAAGCCGAAGTGACACTTTTTCGGTTTGATTGTCAGGGTGGCGTCTCGGAGAGCTTTTAACACAAGGCGTAACCTTTCTAGGTGTTGGTCGAAGGTGGTCGAAAATATGACGACATCGTCCAGGTAAACCAAACACGACTGCCACTTCAAACCGGACAGGACGGTGTGCATCATGCGTTGGAACGTGGCCGGTGCCGAACATAGGCCGAACGGTAGCACCTTAAACTCATACAAGCCACCGGGTGTCACGAAAGCCGTCTTCTCCCGGTCTCTCTCATCCACTTCTATTTGCCAGTACCCACTTTTTAGGTCTAGCGACGAGAAGTATCGGGCATCTCGCAATCGATCGAGTGCGTCGTCTATGCGGGGAAGTGGGTAAACGTCCTTTTTAGTAATGAGTATAAGTTTTCTGTAATCGACACAGAACCGCAGAGTGTTGTCCTTCTTTCTGACGAGAACAACCAGCGAAGCCCACGGGCTTGTAGTCGGCTGAGTGACATCGTCGGAAAGCATTTCGGTGATCTGTCTCTGAATCGCTACTCGTTACGTTGGGGAAACGCGGTATGGGCGCTGGCATACGGGGCGCGTGGTCTCGTCTGTTATTATACGGTGCTTGGCGACCGGAGTTCGGCCCACTTTGGAAGACGTTGCGAAGCGGTCTGCAAAATCTGCCAAGACAGCCGAAAGCAGATCCTTCTGAGCCGGTGATAACTCAGTGTTTATTTTGACGGGTGGCAGAACATGGCGAGGTCCAGTGTCATCTTGAAGGGCTTCTTCCACGGTGCACAAATGTGGACACTTCGCGACGTCTTGGAGGAAGGAGATCACCGTGCCTTTGACGAGGTGCTGAAATTCGTTCGAAAAGTTGGTGAGCAGCCATCCCGTAGGTGGACGAGACCTCGGGTAACAATGAGACCCTTCTCCAGCAGCAGCGGAATATGACCCTCCGCCTTGCTCTCAAAGTCATGAAATAGGTCATTCTGCACGCGCATTACGACACTGCATCGTGGTGGCACCGTGACATCATCCTCCACAATACGCAGAACATGGCTACAGGGATCGCGGGTGTCGAGGCGTGCCGCTGCCCGTTTAGTCGAGAATGTGACTCGTGCCTCGTGTATGTCGATCAGAGCACCGTTTGCCTGCAGAAAGTCGAGCCCCAGAATCAAATCTCTCGAACATTCGCGCAAGACAACGAATTCCCCGACGTAGACGAAACCGCGGATGCCAATTCGGGCTGTGCACCTTCCGGCCGGGCTAATGAGGTGACCTCCAGCTGTGGGAATGCTGGGGCCCAACCATGGCGTCACAACTTTGCTTAATTCCTGGGCGAGGGCGTGGCTCATCACTGAATAGTCTGCACCGGTGTCAAGTAGAGCAATCGTGTCAGTTCCGTCAAGTGTCACGCACAAATCGGAAGTAGCGCGTCGGATGCTGTCGCTACCCTGCCCCTGTGAGAAATCAGCGTATCGGTGTATCGGCGGCGGACGATCTTCAATGATTCCGACAGCAGCGGCCCTGCCTCTGGAGACCGCTGGAATTAGTTTTCCCGGTGAGGACTTAGAGAACGCCGCTCAGTATTGCTGGCGTCTCTGCGAGGGCTTGGGGAACGGTGTCGCTGCGGAGATGACGATCCTGAGTCGTAGCGCCTGTATCTCCCATGCCTCTGACTGGCCGACAGATGAGCTTCTATTTCGAGCGGCCGTTCGCAGTTCCGTGGACAGGGCGCATCGGGTTCGAAGCCGCGAAATCCCACTCGGCGATACGGGCATGCACGGTAAAGGTGGCCGGCCTCCCCGCAGTGGTAGCAGATTGGCCGGCGGTCCCGCGTGCGCCGCACGTCCGACTTGCGAGGGCGTGTGACAGGCACCAGAGCTTGAGCCGATGCGTCATAAGGTCTGATGTTGCTAACCACCGGTGTCGGGTCAATAGGACCACAGGCAGCTGCTTGACGTGCAATGAACGCGTACGTTCGTTTGTCGTCTACCCGTGGAGGCATGGAAGCGACAGGATCGTAGGCAGCTGCTTGATGAACAACGGATGTGTGCGTGGGCATTTCACCGACGCGCTGCAGTACCTTGGTGACCGGGAATTCCCGAGCAGCCTGTAGTACTTCATCTCTGACGACTTCGGTCAGTGATGTCACTGGCGCACTCTGAGGCAGACGGAAACGTTGGAGTTCCTCTCGAACAACCGACCGAATGAGGTCACGTAAGGCGTCCACACCGCCTCCATGGCACTACGAAAAAACATCTGGGGCCAGGCTGCTGACATCACGGTTGTACTGCCGGGCCCGTTGTTGGAGCGTCGTTTCCAAGGTCGTTGCTTCCGCGAGGAATTCAGCAACGGTACGGGGTGGACTGCGAACGAGGCCCGCAAACAGCTCCTGCTTAACTCCACGCATGAGGTGGCGAAGCTTCGTCTCCTCTTTCATACTGGGGTCTGCGCGCTGGAAAAGACGGTTCATGTCTTCACAGAACATGCGTACACTTTCATTTGGCCGCTGGTTTCTAGACTGAAGTGCAGCTTCAGCTTTCTCGCGGCGGTCGGCGTTTGGGAAGGTGGTCAGAAATTCACGGCAAAATGCTTGCCAGGTGTTAAGGGCGCCCTCGTGGTTTTCGAACCACGTACGTGCAGACTCTTATAGGGCGAAGTAAACATTATTGAGCTTTCGCTCGTCACTCCAGCCGTTGTATCGAGCCACTCGCTCGAAGGTCACCAGCCAATCATCAGCGTCTTCGAAGACGTCGCCGTGAAAAGATGGTGGTGTTCGCGGCGGGTGGCAAAGGATCGGATCTGAGAGCCTGGGATCAGTGGCCATGTCGAGGTGGCTCGAGAGTCGCGGCTGCGTGATCCTCGTAGGGGTGGAAAGGGGCCCAACCTCAGGCGACTGTCCGCGGAGGCGGCGACTGAGTCGCTGGTGGACCGAAGTCAGATCCGTCGTGAAGCGTGTAAACGTGAGAAAGCACACCCAGCACCTCCACCAGACTGTAACGGGTATTGAGCCAAACGTTCAGGCAGCGCCCTGAGCCTAGACGACTGCCGAAGTCCGAGAGCGGTCCGAGCAGCGGTCTGAGCGCGGTTCCAGGCAATCAACTTCGCCGTCTACGCCAACCAGCAACCACCTCATCGTCTACACCAACTAGCCACTGATTGTCTCCGCTTCGTCGTCGACTATAGCTTGTAACACCGCCCCCCTCCTCTGTGGCATCGACTCGATGCGACGCGGTACTGCTAGGAAGGAGTTAGCGAAAGGGTGCACAAAAGTGTCACATGGACCCAGCGGCGTTGACGAAAAGTTCAGTCATGCACGATCATGATAGGGCCTCAGCCGAACCACGTGCACGACTTCAGGACGCTGTGGCCTCCGGGATGGAGCTGAAGCTGCGGGAACAACGGCGTAGGTGAGGTCACTGATACGGCGAACAATCTCGTAAGGGCCGAAGTATCGGCGTAGTAACTTTTCAGATAGGCCGCGATGACGAACAGTCGTCCACACCCAGACGAAATCGCCCGGCTCGTAAGTGACAATTCTTCGGCTGAGGTTATACCGAGCAGCGTCATTCGCCTGTTGTCGGTGGATTCTGAGGCGTGCTAGTTGCCGCGCTTCCTCAGCATGCTGAACAAAGATGTCGGCGTCACGTTCGGCGTCAGAGCCGCAAGAAGGACCAACAGGCATCATGGCATCCAACGGCGTGCTCACTTGGCGACCCAAGACAAGTTGGAACGGGGTCAGTCGCGTCGTCTCTTGAGTGGCGGTATTGTACGCGAAAGTTATATACGGCAAAATTGCATCCCAGGTGCGATGTTCTGCATCCACATACATAGAAATCATGTCGGTGAGGGTGCGATTGAGGCGCTCCACCAGTCGGTTGGTCTGAGAATATGCGCCGTCGCACGTCGATGACTAGTGTGAGTCAGAGTAATGACCAACCGGATTAGGCGAGCCGTAAAAGCTGTTCCACGGTCAGCGATTACCACGGCGGGTGCGCCATGACGTAGGACAATGTTATGAACGAAAAATTTAGCAACTTCGGCTGCAGTACCTTTAACAAGGGACGCTGTCTCTGCGCACCGTGTTAGGTAGTCTGTCGCGACGACTACCCAACAGTTGCCAGACGAGGACTTCGGAAAAGGACCGAGAAGATCCATGCCCACTTGATGGAAAGGGTTCTGCGGCGGAGCAATCGGCTGAAAAAATTCAGCGGGTTTCAATGGCGGAGACTTCCGACGTTGGCAGTCACAACATGAGCGTACATAGGCCCGCACCGATGGGAGTAACCTGGGCCAATAATACTTTTGACGAATTCGTGCAAGTGTACGACTCACCCCCAGGTGGCCGGCGGTGGGTTCATCATGACAGGCACTCAATATATCTCGGCGCAACTCGGAGGGCACAACAAGGAGAAACGGCTCTTCACTGTTAGCAAAATTTCGCTTGTAGAGCACGTTACCACGCAGAGTGAACGTTTGAAGCCCACGATGAAAAACACGGGGATTACGGGCATCGACGCCCTGCAGATAGTCCACTAGTGACGCTAACTCTGGGTCCATTCTCTGCAGCTGCGCTATTTGGGTTGTACTAATAGTCCCCAGAAAGGGAAAATCATCGGCCATTTCTTCTGAACATAGGGCGATGGGCGAGCGCGACAGACAGTCAGCATCCTGATGCTTCCGTCCTGATTTGTATACGACTGTTACGTCATACTCTTGTAATCGAAGTCTCCATCTAGCCAATCGTCCTGAGGGGTCTCTGAGGCTCGCGAGCCAGCATAATGAATGGTGGTCGCTTATAACGCGGAAAGGTCGGCCGTAGAGGTATGTTCGGAACTTGGTGAGGGCCCATATTACAGCCAGACATTCTTTCTCAGTTGTTGAATAGTTGGTTTCGGAGCGGGTAAGTGTTCGGCTCGCGTAAGTGATGACCAGTTTTGCACCTTTTGGCCACTGAATTAGCACTGCACCAACCCCAATGTTGCTGGCATCAGTGTGAACGTCAGTTGCGGCGTTTTCGTCAAAATGGCCTAGTATCGGGGGATTCTGTAGGCGGCTGCGAAGCTCAAGGAAAGCGGCCTCTTGTTCACTTCCCCACAGGAACGGCGTGTCATCTCAAGTCAGTGTGGTTAGCGGTTCCGCGATGTGCGAAAAGTCTCGTACAAAGCGTCTGTAATAGGAGCATAAACCTAAGAACCGTCGAACAGCTTTCTTGTCAGTAGGGTGCGGAAAACTAGAAACGGCAGCTGTCTTGTCAGGGTCCGGGCGAACACCTTTTGCGCTGACCACGTGATCAAGGAAGCGAAGTTCCTCATAGCCGAAGTGACACTTTTTCGGTTTGATTGTCAGGGTGGCGTCTCGGAGAGCATTTAACACAAGGCGTAACCTTTCTAGGTGTTGTTCGAAGGTGTTCGAAAATATGACGACATCGTCCAGGTAAACCAAACACGACTGCCACTTCAAAGCGGACAGAACGGTGTCCATCATGCGTTGGAACGTGGCCGGTGCCGAACATAGGCCGAACGGTAGCACCTTAAACTCATACAAGCCATCGGGTGTCACGAAAGCCGTCTTCTCCCGGTCTCTCTCATCCACTTCTATTTGCCAGTACCCACTTTTTAGGTCTAGCGACGAGAAGTATCGGGCATCTCGCAATCGATCGAGTGCGTCGTCTATGCGGGGAAGTGGGTAAACGTCCTTTTTAGTAATGAGTATAAGTTTTCTGTAATCGACACAGAACCGCAGAGTGTTGTCCTTTTTTCTGACGAGAACAACCAGCGAAGCCCACGGGCGTGTAGTCGGCTGAATGACATCGTCGGAAAGCATTTCGGTGACTTGTCTCTGAATCGCTACTCGTTCCGTTGGGGAAACGCGGTATGGGCGCTGGCATACGGGGCGCGTGGTCTCGTCTGTTATTATACGGTGCTTGGCAACCGGAGATCGGCCCACTTTGGAAGACGTTGCGAAGCAGTCTGCAAAATCTGCCAAGACAGCCGAAAGCAGATCCTTCTGAGCCGGTGATAACTCAGTGTTTATTTTGACGGGTGGCAGAACATGGCGAGGTCCAGTGTCATCTTGAAGGGCTTCTTCCACGGTGCACAAATCTGGACACTCCGCGATATCTTGGAGGAAGGAGATCACCGTGCCTTTGACGAGGTGCCGAAATTCGTTCGAAAAGTTGGTGAGCAGCCATCCCGTAGGTGGACGAGACCTCGGGCAACAATGAGACCGTTATCCAGCAGCAGCGGAATATGACCCTCCGCCATGCCCTCAAAGTCATGAAATAGGTCATTCTGCACGCGCATTACGACACTGCACTGTGGTGGCACCGTGACATCATCCTCCACAATACGCAAAGCATGGCTACAGGGATCGCGGGTGTCGAGGCGTGCCACTGCCCGTTTAGTCGAGAATATGACTCGTGCCTCGTGTAGGTCGATCACAGCACCGTTTGCCTACAGAAAGTCGAGCCCCAGAATCAAATCTCTGGAACATTCGCGCAAGACAAAGTATTCCCCGACGTAGACGAAACCGCGGATGCCAATTCGGGCTGTGCACTTTCCGGTCGGGCTAATGAGGTGAGCTCCAGCTGTGCGAATGCTGGGGCCCAACCATGGCGTCACAACTTTGCTCAATTCCTGGGCGAGGGCGTGGCTCATCACTGAATAGTCTGCACCGGTGTAAAGTAGAGCAATCGTGTCAGTTCCGTCAAGTGTCACGCACAAATCGGAAGTAGTGCGTCGGATGCTGTCGCTACCCTGCCCCTGTGAGAAATCAGCGTATCGGTGTATCGGCGGCGGACGATCTTCAATGATTCCGACAGCAGCGGCCCTGCCTCTGGAGACCGCTGGAATTAGTTTTCCCGGTGAGGACTTAGAGAACGCCGCTCAGTATTGCTGGCGTCTCTGCGAGGGCTTGGGGAACGGTGCCGCTGCGGAGATGACGATCCTGAGTCATAGCGCCTGTATCTCCCATGCCTCTGACTGGCCGACAGATGAGCTTCTATTTCGAGCGGCCGTTCGCCGTTTCGTGGACAGGGCGCATCGGGTGCGAAGCCGCGAAGTCCCACTCGGCGATACGGGCATGCACGGTAAAGGTGGCCGGCCTCCCCGCAGTGGTAGCAGATTGGCCGGCGGTCCCGCGTACGCCACACGTCCGACTTGCGAGGGCGTGTGACAGGCACCACAGCTTGAGCCGATGCGTCATGCGGTCTGATGTGGCTAACCACCGGTGTCGGGTCAATAGGACCACAGGCAGCTGCTTGACGTGCAATGAACGCGTACGTTCGTTTGTCGTCTACCCGTGGAGGCATGGTAGCGACAGAATCGTAGGCAGCTGCCTGACGAACAACGGATGTGCGCGTGGGCATTTCATCGACGCGCTGCAGTACGTTGGTGACCGGGAATTCACGGGCATCCTGGCGTACAACATCTCTGACGACTTCGGTCAGTGATGTCACTGGGGCACTCTGAGGCAGACGGAAACGTTGGAGTTCCTCTCGAACAACCGACCGAATGAGGTCACGTAAAGCGTCCACACTGCCTCCATGGCACGCCGAAAAAACATCTGGGGCCAGGCTGCTGACATCACGGTTGTACTGCCGGGCCCGTTGTTGGAGCGTCGTTTCCATGGTCGTTGCTTCCGCGAGGAATTCAGCAATGGTACGGGGTGGACTGCGAACGAGGCCCGCAAACAGCTGCTGCTTAACTCCACGCATGAGGTGGCAACGCTTCGTCTCCTCTTTCATACTGGGGTCTACGCGCTGGAAAAGACGGTTCATGTCTTCACAGAACATGCGTACACTTTCATTTGGCCGCTGGTTTCTAGACTGAAGTGCAGCTTCAGCTTTCTCGCGGCGGTCGGCGTTTGGGATGGTGGTCAGAAGTTCACGGCAAAATGCTTGCCAGGTGGTAAGGGCACCCTCGTGGTTTTCAAACCACGTACGTGCAGACTCTTATAGGGCGAAGTAAGCATTATTGAGCTTTCGCTCGTCACTCAAGCCATTGTATCGAGCCACTCGCTCGAAGGTCACCAGCCAATCCTCAGCGTCTTCGAAGACGTCGCCGTGAAAAGATGGTGGTGTTCGCGGCGGGTGGCAAAGGATCGGATCTGAGAGCCTGGGATCAGTGGCCATGTCGAGGTGGCTCGAGAGTTGCGGCTGCGTGATCCTCGTAAGGGTGGAAAGGGGCCCAACCTCAGGCGACTGTCCGCGGAGGCGGCGACTGAGTCGCTGGTGGACCGGAGTCAGATCCGTCGTGAAGCGTGTAAACGTGAGAAAGCGTACCCAGCACCTCCAACAGACTGTAACGGGTATTGAGCCAAATGTTCAGGCAGCGCCCTGAGCCTAGAAGACTGCCGAAGTCCGAGAGCGGTCCGAGCAGCGGTCTGAGCGCGGTTCCAGGCAACCAACTTCGTCGTCTACGCCAACCAGCAACCACTTCATCGTCTACACCAACTAGCCATTGATTGTCTCCGCTTCGTCGTAGACTATAGCTTGTATCAATATATATATATTGTTGGAGAAGTGCACAATACGAATTTTAGTCGATGTAAAAACTTTTTTGTGAACTCATTTTCGCGGTGCCACGACTCTACTAACGTCCGCATATTGTTGTTTGCCACACTTTTCGCCATGCAGCTTGAAGTGATTATGATTTCAAAATAACCTATTCAATTTGAACGTCAAGCTTGTGTTCGGCCATGAAATTGCTTTTTACGTATAGGGTTCTTAAGCAAGGACTTCATTTCATCCTATCATTCTCGAAATCCCTTGCATGGAAATAACGATTTTTTTTTCATCGACTTTTTTATCTTTCTATCCACAGATTCCAGTGAACAGGAGTACCTTGTCCTACAGATAGATTGCCCTGCCTAACAAACAGAGTGTCTTCCAAACTTTTACGCCCCACAGTGGTGCAGTTAGCGTGCTCGTCTGCTGTGCACCCAAGGATGCGGGATAGAATCGCTGCCTCGGCGACCGCTTTTCGATGGAGGCGAAAAGCAAAGCTACCGTTCAGCTTGTCTTGTCAGAGCATGTAAAAAACCCCAAGTGGTCGAACGTTTCTGAATCCTCCTGTAAGGCGTCTTTTATATCCTCCTTAACTTTTGCAAGTTAAGCCCCATAACCAAACCACACCAAATTCGCGAGTCTTTTGGAAATGTACAGAACGAAAGATCCTATTGAATTTCCAGTTAAACTAAAGAAGGCGATGTTGTAGCGAACAATGACAAAATATCCTTCTTTAGTCGGAGTCGAAAGTGATACTGCATTTTTTGAAACGTAGCGCGAAAAAATGAAGACGCAGAAGTAGACAGACACACGACACAAAGCATTCTTCAGTGTCCTCGTTCGTTCGCGGTTCGTTTCGAAAAATGCGCCCTCTTTAGCATCCTAAAGATATTCGGTCGCGGATGACAACATTTGGAACAATTATCAACAACAGAAAGTGTATTGCGAGGAAAAATTACGATATTTAAGATATATGGGATACCCTTTCGAGTCGTGTTGCTGAAACCGGCTTCTACATTTTATGAAACTTAGCGCGAAAAGTTGAGGAGACAGAAGAAGGCAGAGACACCCCAACCGTTTCATGACGATCATCAGCAAAGAGGAGAGGTTCGTTTTTTAATCTGTCTTAGTCAAGACTACGATATACTCACACCAGACAAATGAATCTGATGTAATCTTTCAAAGGGAAAAGCAAGCTTTCATGGAGACCAAATTCAATTGTGAGCAACTGTGTAATGCTATTATATGCAGCCAAAATATTGAACAATATTTTTGCAAACGTTCAATACACAGTAAAATAATTCATTTTAATCTTGTCCTTCACCCTCTTTCAGAAGTATAGCTGTTTAAAAAGCGGGGGAAGAATGTTTTTATGGTTGATAGGACGTATAATACCAGACCAATTTGAAATTTACGGGTGGATATCTCGGATAAATTGATTGTTAAACTGTATGTATATATTGTATGAAACGCTGGCGTTCTTTCAAAACTCTATGAAAACACTCTTCTGCATTGAAAAAGAGACAGAACAAAGCTTCTTTACTGCGTGCACTATAAGCGGGCGTTCTAACTCGAGGGTTTGAACGCTCTGTGATATTATCAGGACACCACTTGATTGTCTGCAGATGCAATAACGACCTCTGGAAAAGAAGCAGCTGGGTTTCCGAGTGCTGTGTCTGACGTACAATGCGTGTTTTGAAAGCTCTGTTGGTATGGAACGTTGATCTGCGCCGTTTCCCATTACGCATAAAAAGCTTGGGACTGCGACAAATACGTATTTCTGCGGCGAACAGAAAGAAACGACCTAAGAACTCTGACATGAGTAATTACTGTTTTGAAACGGTCACCTTTAGTACGTGGCCAGCAAAATATGCGTAGACTCCTGTACTCAGTGAAGGGAAAATGCAGGAGTGCCGGAAACATTTTCTTCATCAAAAGCTAATAGGCTGAAGGGCTTTATACGTGCACGGACTTTCACCTACACAAAAAGGCAAGTTGAGCCGACCGCTAGAGCGAGGGTTTGGTTTGCTTATGTACTTAACGCATCAAGATTGTCCAACTAAAAAGCACTGCGGCTGGCTACTAACGTGACACGATTTTGTAAATTCCATTACAATAGGGTGATCCCTTTGTTCCAGCAGAGGCCTCAGGAACCGTCTCTATAGCATTTTAACAGGATGAGTATGTGCTGTGTACGTGTTGCACGCTTCGGCATGTTTGTGCGATTTATCATACAGCCAGAATTTCGTAACCATGCATGAATCAACGCTCATAACTACTCGATCCCAAAGGCAAAGCACCGAGGAGGATTTGAAATAGTAGCCGGAAAAAACAATATCCGGCCTGATATCTATGCAGTAACAACAGCGTTATAGAGCCAAAGGTATGATAAGCAAATAAAGGTTTATACCAAAGCTGGCTCCAAATTTTTAACATTATTAACCGTTTGTGGATAAAAAGCCTGTAGAAACCACCTTCCGTGGACAAAAAGGGGTCAATAAATATGAAATAAACTCACACGCAGAAATTACCTTTAGAGTTACGGGGTAATAACCGGCTAGCTTCTATTGCAGACACTTAGCGTTGTGCTGGTTCAAATAAGAGCTCTGAAGAAGCTGCCTTTGAGACTTGTAAAAACACTAAAGCCACCTGTAAATATGATCATCCGTCATTATTTTTTTGCTTCTCTAGCCTATACTTTGGAATCTGGAATATGTTTGAAATGCAAACTCATATTGACTGCAAGGCGTCGTTTTCATCGAAGGGTGTGCTTCAAAACTAGTAATTTTTTCATTTGTTCTCATTGCCGAATTGCGGAAGATATTTTCTAAATTTTTGAAGGTCAGCTTTCTCATATTTCCCTTGTTTGAATCACATTGACTCACTATCATGTAGTGTCTACATCAATTTTAATAAGTCTAAATATCGCTATTTTTACTACAGGTGAGTTCGCATATTCGCAAATTTTGCTTCAATATTATACCAACCCAATACTGATATACTGCCTACGCAGCGTAGGCAGTATATCAGTATTGCACTAAGAAAAGTATGAAATGACGTGTATGCATAAATGAAGCAGTCGATTGCTGTAAATGTGCAATCTCTCGCGTTCGGAGTGCCGGCGCTGTGAGTAGAAATCGCGGGCGCGGCTGTCACATGTTCCAGGACAGCAGAAGGGAAAACATGATTATACATTTGTGACAAAACAGAGCTTATCAATGTGAAAAACACAAGCGCTACGAAATTGTGTCTTGTCCCATTGTTACGCGCTGTCATAAATATTATATGTGGCAGTTTAACTGTAGCTGCAGCTGGCATGGACGGCCAGTGATTGGTGGTAGCGTCGTCCGACGGCGCGATGCCATTGCTGAATGGCAGGAGGTGCCACCTTTGGCTACTCCTTTCAGGTTCATGAGTTCCGGAAACCGAACCTGCAACTACCCTCGCAATCAGTCACACATCTTAATATCATGGAATGCATGTACGTCTGTTCCGCTGGCTTGGTAAAATGCAACATTATATCTAGGGCTGGTGGTTGTTCAGGTACCGAGGTAGCTTACGACTGTGTGCCAATGATTATGCTTCCCATAACTAAGGCAAAAAGCAGGGGATTACCATAGTTGCACAAAGTGGGATATGAGGTGGGGTCCCGTAAAGGGTCCACAGGGGCAGCCCATACGGGCTCCATGCAAGATTTGCAACTCATGCCAAGAGGGACCCCGCGTGGGCTGCCCCTCACTTCGGTACGATTTTGTATCCAATCGTGCCTGTGTCGGCAGCCAACATAAGGCTGCCCGCATTCGACCCAGATATCCCAACCTGGGCAGCATAATAAATCATGAATGTGCACTATTGTTGGACAGGTGGGTATTGCCCCATTGATCACCGTTTTAATTCTCATGTCGGTTTAACCTCCAGTACTTGAATAGAACTGGCGCGGTCTTAACCGAGGCCAGCCCGATTTGGGCTGCTCTACGTGTTGCCGCCATGTGTTAAAGTTGGCATTTTCGGGGCTGCCCATGTTCCTGTTATTAAGTTCTAAACATTGAGCACTATTTTTAGCTGGTGCTTATATGCAACATAAAAGAAATGTATTCCGAACCCTAAATTATTATGTCCTGGACCATATTGCACCTAAATAAAGGTCTGATAGAAGATTTTGACCGCCTGTGTTCAATAATAATGTCGCTGTGAAGATTCAGGGATAGTTAATTGTATACTTGTAAAGTGGAACAATTAGTACCGCAGATTTGTTGGCAATACTGCATATTAATCATAATTTCTAGAGCGAAAAGTAGTCTTTAGGCATAAATATGCTTCGAACAGTTTGTAATACCTCCAGATGAGGCATTTAGTGGCGCATATATTATGAATTATTTCAATAACATTAACTCAGTAAAGATAGGGTGGAGAAGTTCGAAGTTTTTAGCCTGTTATGATCAATTCGGGGCCTCCTTCCGCTCTCATTTGTCAGACTCAATTTGCTCATCGTGTTTTACGGCATAGATTCCGAATATATGTTGAATTTGGCCTTAAGTACCTATAAAAAGGCCTGTCTGGACCGTTTGAGGACACGCCCGCCTTTCAGCCCAACGATCTATTCAGCTTTTAAGTGGTCATCCTCATTAGGGTTAGCCCATTTTCTATTTTCTTAAAGCCAACAATTACTTCCCGTCTACCCTAAATTACCCCGCAAGAGACTGACGTAGACAGAAACGGGTAGGACAAGTTTCTAGCCCCGCCACAGCCCATGCTGAAGCTAATGGCCTCGATGGATGGATGGACGGATGGAAGGACGGACGGACGGACGGACGGACGGATGGATGGATGGATGGATGGATGGATGGATGGATGGATGGATGGATGGATGGATGGATGGATGGATGGATGGATGGATGGATGGATGGATGGACGGACGGACGGACGGACGGACGGACGGACGGATGGACGGACGGACGGACGGACGGACGGAGGGATGGATGGATGGATGGATGGATGGATGGATGGACGGAGCATGCCTTTTGAAACGGGGTGATAGCAGCTGCTATCATACTCATTTTCCTCCCTATATCATAATTATTGGTTTAGATTGGTTGCCTATACCATCATTCTATTTATTGAATTTGTGTTTCTACCTTCCTTCCATTATGTTACTTTTCTGCTTTTAGGCCACGAATCTTTCAGTAGTTTTTTGCTAGCTTCCACCACAGGTTTATTCACCCGGCCACTGGTATCTCTAAACCCCAGAGCTTCTGGAAGAGTGACATCGCCTGCATCGACTTCTGGATAGATACCATTACATTCGAGTATAATATGGTCAATTGTTTCAGTGGAGTTACCACATGCTGCACATGCGTCATCTTCATTGTTAAATTTCTTTTTGGATCTGCGTGTTCTAAGGCACCCTGATCTAGATTCAAAAAGTAGGGCACAGCCTCTTGAGTTATCAAAGAAAGCTTCCTTCCTTATCTCACTTTTCCACTTTCGGTATAATTCCACACTCTGCTTTTTTTCCATCAAATTTATTCAATTTCTGCTTTCTGTGTTTTTTACCTGTTGCTTAACGCTCTTTATTTCTTCGTCCTTGTGACCAGCATACTTACTGGTTAGTTTCCTACTTCTTTTCCTCCATTTTGAGTCAACGCGTGTTAGGTATAGGCATTTAAATACTTTAGCTGCCCATCTGAGACTGTTTAATTTCCTCAGGTGTTCCTCATATAATATTTTACTCTGAGCTTCCCGTACTTCGAATGATGCCCAGCCCATATCTCCGTGTACCGCCTTTTTTTTCGTGGTTTTGCCGTGGGCATCTAGTGCTAATCGCCCGAGGGCTCTCTGATTTATATCTAATGTCGACAGTACCTCTGATTCTAAGCACAAAGCCGCATTTGCAAAAGTAAGCCCGGACACCACAATTTATTTCCAAATACCCCTCAATACCTCATACCTGTTGTAGCCCCACAACGCCCTGTGCTTCATTATTGTATTACTTCGCCCTTTTGCCTTAAGTGATTGCTGATGCTTTTCAATGTATGCCAATCCTTCGTTTACTCATACCCTGAGACATTTATGTTCTGCTACTCTGGGTATTTCATGGCCTTGTATTTTAAGACCCTGATCAGTTGAGCCGTTGAAAATCATCAGACCCGACTCAACTGCGCTAAAACTGAAGCTTAGAGCTTTTCCTACGCCTCCGCAATACTTACCTAGGTTTGCAATTCTTCCTGACTCAGAGTTAGCAGCACAATAACGTATGCATACATCCAACCTCGAGATCGAGCAGCGTCGCCACCTAGCGCCATAGTAGCAAACCCTACTCAGTGTAGAGGTGTGTTCGCGTCGGGTGCCAGCCCGCAGGTATTTATGTACGCCCGTGCGGCGTGTACAAGAGTGATTTCTGTTTGTTTCGCGGTTCCTATGTGCTATTGTTTACTTATCTGCCTTTTGCAAAATATATATGAACAGACTATTACCCCAAGCTCCATTAGAAAAAAGTAATACTTGTTCACATCGAGTATATGTCACGCTGGAAAGGACAAATCATCAGTCGCGGTCTTCGGCACTTGAGATTCTTTGACAAACGGTGTCTCAAACAAAGTGCTGCTGTTGTTGGGCACCCGGTAAAAGCAAAACAGGTTGCTGCTGTAAATAAAACTTAATGCAAATGCTCAAAAATTGCATATTCCCATTCCTGTTTGGAATACCGCAAATGCTGAAACAGCGACCGCAGACTGCTGTATAGCAGAATGTGGATTGAACAAGCCATTCTTTGCCTTCGGTATCCACGATAGAGTTGTTTGAGTACTTTTTTCCCTTTGATTTATTATTTTTTGCTGTTAAACCTCTTTCGCGGTGTCTCAGTGGTAGGGCGCTCGACTGCTGATTTCGTGAACGGAGGATTCGATCCCCGCCGTTTCGAAAACTCAAAGTCGCACTTTACACCGATATATGCACTTATTCCTTCTTTTTCTTTGAAGGATTCTGCGCATCCGTAACAGTGGTAATAAGCACATTTTGCTCTACAGAACCGCTCGAACGTTTGAGAAAGAAAGCTTCGCAGCACCTGTTACACTAAAAAGCACATAACACTCATTGATCAATGTACACTGGTAGCCCATTAGAATGATTACAACCCCTTTTCGTCTGTGCTGTCTTTCGAGCAAACTGGTGGTTTCTGACAAGGGAAGTAAAATAGCTTCCTACTTGCCATCGGTGTTTAGATCGGGAATTAATACATATTTATAGCCTCATAATAATATGAACTCGATTTTTTTCAATCCCGGCCTCGGCAGCCGCTTTTCGGTGGAGGCGACAAGCAAAGGCGTCCGTGTGCTTTGCTATGTCAGTGCACGTTGAAGAAATCCAGGTAGTCGCAATTTCCGGAGTCCTCCACTACGGCGTCTCTCATAGCCTGAGTTGTTTTGGGACGCTAAACCCAGCAAACCAAACCAAACCATATTTTTTTTTCAGGGTAGTTTTATATCCGCCACCTGTTTTTGAAGTAAACGACTGAACCCCCCCCCCTCAATTCACTGCTCAACAATAATTAAAATGACAAAGAAATCTTCCCTAAATATTTCTTGCCAGAACATAACAGCGACCGCAGTTTTACGATGTCTTCGTCGCTACTGATTCGTAGCTTGCACTTTAACGTTGCTGAAAACATATCGCTGATAGTTCCAAATTTTGTCAAGTGTGTAAAAGTTCTGTCAGAAGGTGCGATTCATTGTGATTAAAAAATAATTACACTACTAATTTACCATTCATATTCATCACACACATCAATCATTCCTTATACGTCCCTCAGTATCAGTAAATCATCTAGAGTCATTTCCCAGTGCAACATCAGATGATCAATGTCAGTCCTCTCACTGCTCTACACGTGAGCAGTCAGGTTTCCTGTGCGGCGAGGTTTCCTGTACAGTGTCGACGTAATTTTATTTTTGGTGCATACTTGTGCCTGGTGGTCTAGCCAGGCTTAATGTCCACTCAGTCTACGGCAAACCGCCGGGCAGTATGCTGTAAGTGCTGCATTTCACCTGCTTAACCCTCGTGTCAAGTGCGATATAATGAAGCAAGCTGCCTCGATTCAATCTAAAGTACTGCAGGTACGATCACGAACCTTGATCTTTGTGGCCTTGCCAATAAATTTATCTGTCTCACGCGTATAAAACACACGCACGCTTTTGAAAAGGTGATACGATACGTGATGTTCAGATCCACGTATCGCCTGTGAGCGTCGTAGAATGCAAAAAGCACGTGAAGCGATGTCAGTAAATCTAAAACACGGCTGGTGGCGTGCCTGGTTTTCCTAAACGCCGCGCATCTCTTTTTTGCTTGGTACATTGGCGAAACCCACGGATCTCTTTCTGCTGTCTGCTCCAACCGTGTAAACACTAAATCACTATTTTATTCCATAGCACACGCTTTTATCGCCAACAAACACACCGTAAACTCGGAAGCAGATATACGCCGCGTGCGTTTCTGCGAGCGCCACTAGCTGCCGATCCCCACTGTCACAGCGACGGCGGCGCCACCTCTAGGTCGATCTCGCGCTGAATCGAGTTTAGCGGGAGACCCCATTCGGGGGATCCGACGTGTTTTTCGCATGAAACCCACAGTTCTGCAGGACTTTCCCTCCAGTAATCCACAAGGGCCCAAGTAGGGCACGCCCGTTTTTATCCCTGCCACAGGCCATGCGTGACATATATTTTTGAGTAGGCAGACCAATTTAAGTTCTTTCAGGCGCTTTCTACATAAAACCCAAATTTTCTTTATAATCCACCCTAAAATTTCCCACGAGAGACCCTGTGGTCCACATGTGGGAATATGTGCTCTCTTAGCCTTTGTCAATAATATATTTTGCCGAAATGGGAAAAACAGGGGCAAGCCCAAGCGCTTACACGCGTGATTCCTAAAAGAGCCGTAATGAGTTTTAAGTGGCTGCCCGAGCCCAACTTGCCCATACGTGCCCCAGGGGGCCTCGCATTGTGTGCTACTTGTGTACTGATCACGCGATCTGCAAAGTGAATGGACATGAACAAGGACACGCCAATTCAGGTGCTGGCGGGAGACGTGAACGGTGTGATGTCGTATACTAAAAGGCGTAGAATGTTTGACCTTGAAATAATTTTTGTTTAACATCCTACCAAAGTTCCTTTTCCACCGCGTCATACGGAATGTGAGTTTACTTTGATATCGAATAATTCTCACGGTATGTACATCTAAACGGGTGTTGCAGCAAGTACTGAATGCCTAATAGTTTTCCTGTGCCCTAGAGTAAAGACCTCGCAGCGCCCTCCCGATACATACCCCATCACAGAACATTTTATTTAAAGAAATGCGAATCTATATGTACAGTCGCTGCATAATGCAAGTAGCAACAGTCAGATTTCCATACTCTAGCGCCCGGAATCTGCCTGCATTTCGTAGACGCAATCACGGCATGTACAGACCAAGGAATGTACTTGTCGCACTGCTCCTGTACTCACGCTTTATTTGCCAAGCTAGACAGATACAGCTTTCGAGGAGTCTTTCCCTAAATAATCAGGCCGAAATTTTTTGTTGTGAGCAAATCAAAACTGACACTAACTTTTTGGATACACAAAGTGCACAAAGTGGCATCCCTCAAGGCAGCATATCGGGTACACTATTATTTCACGTACATATAAATTTTGTTACTGGTCTAGAACAAATTTACATCAATAACGTACGCTGAACACCCGCTTTTTTTATTCAACTCATGTATATGATCTGTTTGAGCGGGGAAATGAGTGCTTCCCCTTCATAAATTGACAGCCATTAATTACTTAGAAATTAATACTAGCAAAGCATATCCTTAGCTTTCGTGCCCAAAAACAGGATCATTGAGTTACGCTTCTCACGGTGGCGAGGGTGAGAAAATATAGAACTTGTCTCTGAATTTGAAGTCTTGGACTATAATTATTGAGCAGTTATCATGCAATAAACTATCGAGACCACGTAAACAACACAAATTAGGCAGTCGGTATTCTGTCATGGACTTGGCAAATCTTACCATAGTGACTAAGAATTATATTGTCTAACGTTATATTTGACTGTTTTTTTGGTTTGGAGAACCAGAAACATTTTCTCTTACTAAGCAAATACAACTACAAAAAGGGCCTTTACTGTAATTGTCAGCGTTTCCTGAGACATGACGTAGGAAGTTTTTAAAAAGTGAATATAATTCCCATTCTGTAGCCTACAAATAAACCTTATTAGGTCGCTACAGGATTGCGACCATAAATCCAGATTTTTTTTTTCTGCAGTGAGAAATACAGGCTAGAACACACTCTCACAACAAGGGCACACGTTCAAGAAATCAGTGCAACATTCCGCACACACGAACTAATTACAAGTGGCATAGCATTAAAATTTCAATTTGCCTTTTTTGAATACGTTTTATTTGTTACAGTGTGCAGATTACATTAGTTGTTTGGATACAGACTGGAAGTTTAATTATCTAAAAATGCTTTCCATACTGCGTGTATGTTTCTGATTCAAAACCCTATAAATGCTTAGTTTTGTCCTGTTGCTCATTCTATAAAAAAGCGATATATATCTTTTATAGTTCTCTGTTGCTCCAAAATGCCAAGGTTTTGCATGGCAAACCTTTGTTAAGATTTTGGCTGCGCCCTAACATATTAGCTATACTGGAACAACGATGACTTGAGATGAGATGGCGAATTCAATTTTTCGATCAAGCATGTTCCGAATAAGCAAATGGAATGCCTCAGTTGGTTAAACCATTTTGAAGAAATCAATGCTACAGAAATGTGCGCCGTTGGCGTTTTCCCTGGCTTGGGGCGCACGCTGGTCTCAACACCCATACGACACCTAATAACAAGGCTTTAAACAGTTCTTCAATTTTCTTTCTTCAGTAATTCCCTGAGCAGTATGGTTATACCGACTGGATCGTTGTAATATGACCTCTTGGTATCTGTCAGCGTCTCTGTTGGAAATAGAATTGATCAAGGGTTGAGGGGGAGCCCGAGTTTGAAAAGCGAAACCAAAGCTTGCGAACTGAAGCTCCTCCTCAATTCCTGTTAATTTGTCATTGATACCTTTAACTATGTTCTTCCTTTTGTTCTACCTCAGCACTGCTATTGAACCGTTTTATGCTTGAAGGCAGTTTCTCATACAATACAAATTTCGCGATGCTCCATCTACTTGCCATAGCGTTAAAGGCTCCTCAAAGCTACTGCGTCATACTTTTAAAGGCGCATCTTAAGTATACCCGTTAATTTTACTGTGCGTCTCTCTGCAGAAATAAAACCAGTCCAAATAAATCGAAGCTGCCAATCAATGTGCATTTCGGAGTGCGCCCTGTTTTGTAAAATTCAGTGCATGTATACAAAACCAGAGCATCGATGAAGTTGCCTGAAAATGAGCTTGTTTTTCTCGTCCCCGCTGATGAATAACTTGTTTTTGATAACAATTCTGCATCGCATAAAGCAGGGACTAGCAATGAAACTGTACAATATGGAAGGAATCTTTTTTATTAGTTTCAACTGATTTCCCTGCGAAAAGGGACAATACTCTCAAGGCCTATGTTTTCGTCACACAAGGATCCAGCAGCCGCTTTGCATTCTTGATACTTTTTCTGACGCATTCATCCAAGTTGGCTAACAACTGGGAGGATGTTGCTCATGTCTAATCCTGCACGTATCCAATGCGCGCTGTCGTACATTTTCTACACGTATTTCTGTCTCTAAAATGAGGTAGTGGGAAGTAATGAATACATTTCTACAAATAACTTTTTGTGATTGCTATGCAGATTTTGGAATCTTTCTGAATCTTTTTTTCGTGTCGTCAACTAGCTAATGCAAGTCCATACGGAAATAGAGCTACATATTCTACTACACTGTTAAATCCTCAATGCATATAACCATAAAGAGTCAGTCTTCAGTTTATTCATTTTGTAAATATAGAACGAATGCTTACCTTTATTTAAGCATTGAAAAAGTTAATGATCTTAAACTAATATTATTCTCATTTCCGCTCTTTTTATTCACTTTTCACCATCAAATTTTATGAATTTTGTCATGTGCTCCGAGTTAAACATTTATTTACGGGAACTACTTTTTGGTTTGTCATATGGTTCGCTACAGCGAAACAGTAGTTTCCACTCAACGAGTTTCTTTTTCCCATTCCTAAATATATATTGCATTACATTCTACTTTTCACGCTAATATAACATCTTATGCACCCTTGGGCTCGGCAGCACTTGTGGTATGAGGTTCACCAACCCGATTGTCTTTTTCGCACGGCTGATTGCCACGACGCTGCTTTTACAGGCGGTTCAGCATGATCCGCTACGATGGACAGCGTCGCGTGGAATATGGCTACCCCACGATCGTACGCGCCCGGTCGCAGCCGTCCTCGGCAGACTGGCAGCGGAGCAATAAACTCGCGTTAAGGCATTCACTTCAATAGCTGAGATGTGTTTTATGGACTTGAGCTGAATTATAATAGATTGTAAAGATTGAGTAGCTAGATTTCCCTGTTCTCACTTCAGCGCGCAAGAGCTGTAAATAAACGCTTATCCATGACGAGTATGCAGACAGAGGTACTAATTTCGGCGTGTGTGGAAAGCGATATTCACCCATTTATGTGAGCATGACCGGCGTCTAGTGTAGATTTAGTGAAAATGATATCAGATCTACCCACAAAATTAGCCGAAAGCGTATATGAGCTAAACAGCGGCCAGTGCAACAGTGTGGGCTTAGATCGCTTGTGTATATGATAGCTAGCCATTTTAAAAATATGCGAATGGTCGCCGAACATTCTCTTGGTAACGCAGTTTAGTATAAACTGTTTTGACATTGTAGAAAGCGTAGGAGCGGCAAAAAACTAGAGCGCCAGTCATATGCGGAGACAGCCGGCAATCAAGGATGCACTTGGGGACCTCTATGTCAGCGCTTGCGGCAGAAAATAGTAAATTTCAATGCTAGGAAATTTTACACTAGAACGGCTAAGCTTTTCATGGGCTTTTTATCGTACGCAAATGAGCTAGTGCACGTGTTACAGATATTGAACCTTTCCTTCCCTGGGAACACATTATTATTATTATTATTATTATTATTATTATTATTATTATTATTATTATTATTATTATTATTATTATTATTATTATAATAATAATAATAATTATTATTATTATTATTGTGCGTTCTCTTTGCAAACGCTTATACAAGCGGGACTACGACTCCTATCTTGAGTCTTTAGAGAGGTATGCCTCAAATCGTCCTAGTCAGTTCTGGCGTTACGTTCGCAAGCGTTCCATTAAATCAGATTTAAGTATCAGCTTAGTTGACTCTCAGGGTTCGGAAATTCGGGATGTTGCCGACAGTTTTGCACAACATTTTTCCTCCGTTTACAAACATCCACATTGTGATTCCGTTTGCCTCCCATCTGGTGCACTATCTAATTCCATTCTCTTTGACGAGGAGTTGATAACTGAGAGTCTTAAGCGTCTGAGACCATCTTTGTCTCCTGGACCTGATGGCATTCCAGCTGCCATAATAAAAGCCTTCAGTTATATCTTCGTACCAGTACTGACTGCCATATTTAATAACTGTTTAAAAAATGCTGCCTTTCCTCGCGTGTGGAAAATGGCACGCGTGTTTCCTGTCTTCAAGTCTGGAAACAAAACTGATGTTTCCAATTATCGTCCGATTTCTCTTCTATGTGCAACCTCTAAGCTTTTCGAATTAGCTTTGCACAGCGTACTTTCCTTCCATCTCAAACATATCATAGTACCGAATCAACATGGCTTCATGTCGGGTCGCTCTACTTCCACCAACCTAGTCACGTTTATGACGTATGCCTCTGCAGCAGTCCTTCAGAGGGGTCAGGTTGACACTGTGTACTGTGATATGAGCAAAGCTTTCGACGTTGTTACTCACTCACTACTTCTTGAAAAACTTCTACTCTCTGGCGTTGAAGTCTCTCTCGTAGCCCTCCTACGCAACTATCTCCTTGATCGCTTCTGCTTTGTCAGTGTCAATGGACAGACTTCTTTCGTTTACCCTGCAACGAGTGGAGTTCCTCAAGGTTCAGTACTAGGCCCGCTTCTCTTCTCCGTTTTTATTAATGATGTTTCCTCGGCGATAAAGAACTCCTCGTTTCTTCTTTATGCTGATGATATAAAAATATTCAAGGTAATACATTCTTTTCAAGATTGCGTGTTGTTGCAATCGGACATATCTGCTTTTTCTGATTGGTGTGCGATGAATCGACTTACCCTCAATTCTTCCAAAACTAGGGTTGTGTCCTTTACTCGTAAAACACATAGCTTTCTCTACCATTATTCTGTCAATTCTGTGCTGTTGGATAGGGTTGATGAAATTAATGACCTTGGTGTACTTTTTGACCGCACCCTCAGCTTCTCCTCTCACACTAAACGCATTGCTCAGCGGGCTATGCGCACACTCGGATTCGTTTGCAGACTTTCGAGAGAGTTCCATACTCCACTTCCGTTCCTAAAACTGTACCTGTCCATATGCCTCCCGGTCTTGGAGTATGCGTCGGTTGTTTGGAATGGCACTTGCAAATCGAACTTGGACAAGGTTGACAGAGTACAAAAAAAATTTTTACGGATATTTCATTATCGCTTTCCTTTCGCAACTTCCCCCTCTCGCTCCACCAGGAGCGCCCAACTGAATCTTCCTTCCCTTCACTGCCGTCGTATCAGACTTGATATCATATTTCTGTACAAACTCCTTCATGGCCACATTATGTGCCCTCAGCTCTTAGAGTACATCCTACTGCGCGTTCCGCGAAAGAGCATGAGGGAATTCAGACCATTTCAGGTTTCTCCTCTTCATTCCCACTCCCCTCTGGACAGGATGCAGTGGTTATTTAACTCTTTTTGTCCTCACCTTGACATCTTCCAAAACTCGCTCTGTTCATTTACATTGGATGTTCGTAGCGTTGTATTCTAAATAGTACTTTATCACATATAACTCCCACTTTCTAGCCTTAAATTGTATTTACTTCACTTTTTGCTTTTTCTCCTGTTCAATGCTGTCTGTATCTTGAACTACTTTTTATCCGTTTCTTGCTTATATTTCAACTTTAAACTTTATATTCGAATCTTACTGTCCCTTGTTCAATTTTACTTCTTTATTGTATTATTCTGTATTTCTAGCCTGTGTTTTAAGTACCATGCACTTGTTGCGCCTGGAATGGTTGTTTATTTTATGTATATTTCTATATTACTATAATCAATGTCAGTTATCTGTTTTTTTTTTTTTCTCTTCTACCTACCGTTCTTTTTTTTTTTTTCTTTATTTCCTGGTGTGCTAAAAAATTCTCTCACTGTGTATATAAGTGATGATACTCGTTGTTTGCTTAATTTCCGTGATACTTTTCGTCTCAGTTTCATTTCATGTATTATTTATTTCTTTTTTTTTTGTGTTCTCTCTGTGTGTGTAAACATGTTTGTGCTTTTTCATTTTTTTTTTTTTTGTGCTGCAGCACAAAGACCACATGGTTGTTCCTGCGCACATTAAATAAAGATTGATTGATTGATTGATTGATTGATTGATTATTATTATTATTATTATTATTATTATTATTATTATTGTTATTATTATTATTATTAATATTATTATTATTATTATTATTATTATTATTATTATTATTATTATTATTATTATTATTATTATTATTATTATTTCTTTTTCACTCCCGCCTTCCTCCCTTCCTTTACAGCGCGGGTAAGGTGTCCACAGAACCAGTGTGACAAAAAAAAATGGCTGTGGCTCAACTTGGTTAAGCCGGGAAATTGCGAAAGCAATACCCATGGTTCCGCAAATACGGTTCCGCAGCAGAGAATCCGCCGGAAACCTCAGCGGAAAGCCAGTTCGGTCTGGGTCCGAATCTTGCTGCCGGATTGTTTCCGCCTAATTCTATCAGTCAATAGGGAGGCGAGGAAGTTGATTCAGCGCTGCCCGCAGTGTCGACTGGTAGCATCTCTCAGGGGCCAACGTGGCAACAGCGTGCACGCAATCTACCATCGGCTCAAAATAAGTGACGACCACAGCCGAAATGCCTTCGACGTCGTGAAGCAATATCGTGTGTGGGAGGAAAACCGTCATGCCGAACACAAAACCAATGTGTCGAAGGATGAAATTTGGGATAAGATCGACACTCTCCTTGGTACGAGCGGCAAGGACGCCCCTTTTGGTCACAATGCCTGCAAATAGTACGTTGAAGCTTTGTTGCGTGCGTCAGATGTGCCCTGATGTAGTGAAGAATTGAACGATAATACGTTTTTACTTTAGCACTTAGCAAAGCTGTATGCCTATGGTGGCGTGCGCAGCCGCCGTCCGGAGGTCAGATTAGAGTTAACGGGAGCTAAAAGTTGAAGCGGCGACGGTGCCGACGTATTGGCTTAGAAGTGTGAACGAAGTAGCCTGTCGGCGGAAGCAGATTTCGCTCGCTGGCGCCGCCGAATGCTAAAGTGTGCATGAGCCATCACTGCGCCCAGCAGCGCGCCGCTTGGCCGCCGCCGACTCCACAGCCTCGCTGTACGCTTTGCGCATGCGCATGTGCAGTAGTTGCAGATGCAATGTCATCATCCTCATCGTCATCATAATCGAGAATATACCTACTGCAGGGCGAAGGTCCTCTCCAATTAATCCGGTCCAGTGATAGCTGCATCCACTCGACTCCGGGGCGAACTTCCTAACCACATCCCCCATCTAATTTTCTGGCGCCCCTTGTTACGTTTTTCTTTCCTTGGAATCCAATTGGTTACTCTTATATACCATTAGTTATCCTCTGTTTGCCATACATATCCTATTCATGTCACGCAACTTGCAGGTACTTTGTTGGGCAATTTGGTAAACATTCTTAATAAAAACGGAGCGAACAGGAAGACACAAGAGAAGATCAAAGGAAGCTATAGGACAAGCTGGGCCTTAGAGTAAAAGCTGAGGCTGAGTTGTGAGTTAGCGCTTGTCTCGTAGCTTCCTTTTATCTTGTCTTGCGTCTTCCGCTTCGCAGTTTTTTATTAACGATGGACGCAACTTGAAGATTGGGTGCAAAATGAGTTATTTTTCTGGCCCACTTTGGAGGCTTCATCTCTTAACGTTCCACCTACCATATTCTATTCCATGACCATCTGAATGGTCCTAAACTTAAACGAAACTCCTTTCGTTAACCTACAAATTTCAGCACCATAACTGAGTACCGGCAAGATGCAACTCTCATATGCTTTCCTACTGAGTGATACCGGTTATCTGCTAGTCAATGTAGAAGTACCTTCCAAATTCGCTCCAACTGAAAGTATAATTCTCCTAGTTATTTTCTTTTCATGGTCCAAATCTTCGGTTACTACCTGTCCTAATTAGACATATTGGCCTACCACTTCCAACACTTTGCTGCCTATACCAAACTGCTGTTCCTTTTCCAGGCTGTTAAACAAATACGATGTGCATGACGTCACAGTTGCGCCACCTCCGACTCCACAGGCTCGCTGGGCGCGTCTCATATGCGAAGTAGCTACAGGCGACATCATTATTCGACACTTATAAAAATAGGATGATAAGCGTTCCTTCATCACATGAATGATGGACGACAATAAAGAGCTTTACTACGCTTAACCGTGCGTGTGAGCTTTCGCGACACGCAAGGTTAACGGACGCAAAACCACAGAAATTGTTCCGTCATGCGATGGTCGTCTCACTGTGGAGAACTGTTCATTCATTAATTCTTAGCAGGCACCATATAGTTTTGTAGCTGGGCGCGGAGAGGAGCGTTCAAGATAAACGGCCACCAACCCATTCGGGCTACCTAAACCTCAGTGAAAGAAACTGTGGAAAATCGCCGCGAGGCGCACTCAGCTAGCTTCTATTTGCGGCACGGCAGCAAGGACTAAGCGCCTTACTGACGTTTTGCTACTTTGGAGCAAACATTAGGCACAATTTGGAGCGCATTATATGCATATTGTGCTAATAAGTACAAACGCCCCATTGGGATGCTTACATTAGGTGCGAGTATTTTGAACGACTTTTCTGGGGCAGGACCCAACTTTGTATTTAGCTTTGCATTTCTAATTTTTGCTTAAAGAGCGCGGCAGAACAATACCTTCTTCTTGTAGGGTACAAAGACCGGGCTGTAGCAACGCATAAAGTACTTAGTGAATGCAAAATTGTGATCTCCATTGCTTAGTCAAATGAACAAAACACGTTCAAGAGAGCAGTGAAAATACCAATCTGCGCGCAGATGCAAACAACGCGCAGGTAGGTCGCTCCTGCGCATTACTATACCCCTGTGCGATTTGGTGCTGACTATGAAACCAGGGATTCTTCTATGCGGTGATACGTCGTCAAACGAGTTTGAGACAGCTAACTACTGGGGTTCTCTACGGTGCACTCTGCATCGCTGCTCGAGCAGACAATGCCTGTCTCCAGGGATTCTTCTTTGCGAAGGTACGCTATCAAACGAGGCAGCCTACTACTGGAGTTCTCTGCGGTGCACTCTGCATCTCTGCTCGGACAGACAATGCGTGTCTCCAGGGATTCTTATATGCTGTGGTACCCTGTCAAACGAGGCAGCCTACTGCGGGAGTTCACTGCGGTGCACTCTGAATCACTGTTCGAGCAGATAACGCGTGTCTCCGTGTCTAGAATTTAAATAATTTAGATAATAAAAATGTTCATAATAGGGCAGTCAATAAAGTAAAGTTGGGGTTTTTGAATGTTGCAATGCTCTCTTGCCGCCACAGGTAACGATATTCCAGCATACGCGGTGTTCTCCGTAGGAAGGGCAGGAAAAGCGGTGGAAAGTAGTGTTCCATAAAAAAGCGTGCTTCCACCAGCAAAACACTGCGCGCCGCCGCAGCCCTATTCTTGCTTCTACCGTGGTCTTTAACGCAGCAGTGGACATCCTTTGACTTCTGTGCCTACAACAAGGAATGGATAATATACGAGGCTGTGCTACATCTATGTGGAAAACGACAACGATTACGCGAACGCTAACAAATATTCGAGATAAAAATTGCTGACTTATGCGATACTAGCTACACAATGGCCGCATGACACTCAGCAAACGGCACAAGTGCAAACTTAGAACTGTTTATTTTTTTATCGGAAAGGAGCACACATATACTTAGCATTCTGGTCATATATCACAAACCTACCATCATTTATGCGTGTATCGCTATCGTACCTCCGCATCTGCACTGCTATTATACCTAGTTCGATCGTTGTGAGTGCCACTACTGGCTCAAAAAACCATCTTTCTTTTCCCCCGATAATTCAATCAAGAAGCCTTCTTTGATTATCCTTTCAAATCTTTCTTTTTGGTTGCCTACAATTTTCGTCCGGTGTAATAAGTATTTGCAACCTGTTTTGTACCGCCAAGAATACTGCGCAAGATTTCGCGGATGGCAAATTTACCGACAGTCATTACGGGATTTCATGAGCCTCTAGTTAACACATTTTCCCATTTGTTTTATGTATTGTTTTATGCACGAAATTGAGATTTTATAAATGACATCGTTCTGACATGGTATGAATTTTTTATACTGAGCAAGTTCACATTTATGTGCCTTGAAAAGGCATATAAAGTATGTTACAAAGGCTCCTCAACAATTCGGTGCCCTAAATATTGTCGCGAACTGTTCAAATGTCTATTTGTTCTTTTTGTGATTCGAACGTGCGGATCAATTCTGTATTCTTTGCTTGTTCTTGTTCGTCGTCACAAGGCGCGGCTTTGACATTTTCTTTGTTACGGCCAATTATTCGATATGTATCATAAAAGATTTAAGCCACGCACGTTCTTCTACAGTGTTCCAGGGTATGCTAGCCACTGTTGGCTGTTTTATCTAGATGTTTTTTGACGCCTTTAGCGCTGACGAGTAAAACTGCATTCTTAGTACGACGGCTGACGAACACGCTGTCGTCACCGCCGCCGATTCACTTTATCTTTTGCGGGCGCAAGGAAGCCCAATAAAGAGATTCACTCAAGTGCAAAGCCAGTGTCTCAATTTGTGGCAACGGGCTTGTCACCAATACGTGACAATATACTACACGCATGTGGTGCCCACCGCCACGGTGTTACTAAGGCAGCTTGGCCGTAAAGCAAAATCAAATGTGTGGCTCGGCAATGGCGGCCGTGCCAGTGCTTTCGAAATCATATGAGCTGGAAAGGAAATTTTATGAATGAGCCAAGAAATAACACATATGAGTTGCGCGGAGTAAAGGATTGTCGGCTGAAGGAAATAAAAATAGAAATAAATGTTACCTTCAGCTGTATTCTTAAAAAGCCGGATTTGTTAATTATTTGCAAGCAACCAGGACCAGCGAGATATTCTTTCTTCAAAGCAACGGTGGTGCTTAGCCCAGACGTCTAGGAGAAGTCTAGAAGTTGGCATAGCATAGCATTGCATAGCATAGCAAGGGGGTGGCCCTAAACGAGAGTAAACTAAATAATGCGGTCCATCTAAAATATTTGGACGGGAAATGCTTGTGTGGTTTCAACAGAGGATAATAATAGCCACGCAAATTGCACTGTACGCCGTAATATAAAAGGTATTATGCTATGTACTTCTAAACAGAAGTAAACGTTAATCCTCATGTGATATATGCTTAAGAGACCACATTATCTTGTATTAAAACTGCCTTATTTGTAAGAAACCAAATTTTGCGACCCAATATGCGTAGGAAGATATTTATTCCATAACTTCAAAAAATCTGAGTTCACAGATATTGACATACAGTGTTTACACTGTGTGCTTTTCAATATAATACACTTTGTAGGTAGTAATTGTTTATCATTTAAGTCTAGCCAGCTTTAACCTTAGGATTTGACAAAGATGCTGGACAACATTTTTTGCACTCTTGATTCGACTGATAAAATTTTCCATTGCAGTTTCGGGTCGACTATGAAAAAAGTGCACAATCCGGCTTTCCTTTTTCAGGAAAGTAATGCTGAGACTTTCCAGAACCTTGTTTATCGAAGCATGATGGTTTCTTGCATGATGCACAGCAGGACTTGCATGCTTCAAGGGGATGTAGCAGTGCTGGAATATATGGTGGGAAGTACAATGGCAATCGGATCCAGTTTTCGAAACACATTCTGTATTTATCTTGTTTTTGTGAATGCACATGTGTGCTAATTTTTAATGTACTACAAAATAATTTCGACTATTTAAAACTCTTGCTTGTTGCATTTCGTATCTTATCCAACTAGGGTCACCGATAGACAGAAAAAAATGATGGAAGCGTGAGCGGGAGGTTGCGCTGCCTTCTTGCTTGAGGGGATATACATTTTATGTGCATCTACACCATGGTACACGGAACGTTCAGTCTAGTGTCAATTTGGCTTTCATATAGGGAAGAAATATGCTACCATTCTATGAGATAAGACAGAAAAACGCTTTACACAACTAAAGTTTCCGAGAAGGAAGACACATGACACCACTGCCTGGACTACGGCTTCTTGGGTATTGGGTTTTGTCTCGATGCAGCAGTTCGCTCTCGGAGGCATCATGTATAAACGTGCCTGAAACTATTAGTTTCACCATGCATTGCCCTGGTGTCATTTCCATCATGACAACTGCCGTTTCTCGCGTGCGCCGTTTACGATAGATGACAACTAGTAGGCTATGCGACATAATCTTTCAGGGAAACAGAATATTCAGGTCATGTAGCCATGCGAGTGAGAGAACCACGCACGTTCTTACCTATAGGCTGTGTACACCCAGCGAACTCGCCCCGACTCTGCTCAAAAGCCGCGAATTATTTGGCAAAGCGGTGGTACCGCTTTCTATTTTAGGTAGCCTAATTTGCGATCGAGCCAATAGCCTGGCTGCTCTGTCCAGACTTAATGCTTTTCGCCTGACAATCACAGTCACTTAGCTTTAGTATCATGAGGGTTCATGAGTGCCAAAAAAATAATGTTTACGGCTGCAACCTTCTAGCACAAAATAAAGAAGCGCAAACTATTCTGCAAATCGAATAGGCAATGATCATGTAGGATTTCTTCGCATAATATTGGGTGGCTTAGACGAGCAAGAATATAAAGCAGCAGAATAAAGGAGACTTCGCACGTCTTCTGCTCGTTTTTTTTTTTTTATATAGGTCCCAGTCGGGTTGTATGCAGACCAAAAGAGAAAAAAGATTTTTTTCCTTTTTAAACAGGCATGTACATTCTTTCGTTCACCTCTTCCAATATTTTTGTTTGGCCTCAATATTCTAACTCTTCCTTTTATCAAACCAAATGCATTGTGCGACGTACTGAATGGAGATACAGTCAGTGGATGCAGTGAGCAGTGAACAGAACACGCACGGCGCTCGGCGAAAGACACTAGAGAATCAACCTCTCTTCATATAATCGACCAAGAAAACGAGCACCTCGCCACCACCTGTAGTCTTCATTGTGAGAGTGGTCCCTACCACATCTGCAGCGAATGCAACTTCTGAAGGTTTTACAGTCTCCCATCGTATTATGTTCTATGTCAATGCTGAAATTTAAATGCGGGAAATACTAAAATTCTGTCAAATGAATAAAAAGCGATTGAACCGCTTTTATCATCAAAAGAGCAGGCTATAGATTAGCTATTTTTTCATAGCCTCCCTAGTCTTCGGATTGTTTCATGATTGGAGTTTACAAAAAAAAAAAAACAAACACGTGTATGGTACAGTTTCTTTTTATTAACAATTGAAGACAGATATAACAATGTGGCACTACTAAGGAAAAAAAAAGAGAAATTTATGTTTTAGAGCGTATGCAGGCTCTTCAGCCGAAGGCAACCGGCCTAAATTTGCTTCCACCATAATTCTTGGTTGCTTCCTTTGTGGTATGTTACTTCTGTCATGAGGCCAACAAGAACAGCATCCGGCCTAGCCTTGCTAATGGCGCCAGCATACAAAGTTTAGCTGAACGTAGCTACGGCCAGGGGAGCTGAGCGGGCTGGCGCATTCTGTTATGAAAAACAAGGTATTGCCAATGTTTTTGCGCTGTTAGAAAAGGGAAAAAATTGAATGAATTTCTCATTGCTTGGTGCACCTATGACTGGACCGCTGCCACAGCCTGCGACGCAGTGCCCAGCGATGAAGACAGCGAGCCCTAGGCGAGCAAAGCGGTAAAGACAGCACTGGGTGAGCGATGCAAAAGTAGTGCATTCCTTGTATTCCTATATAATTTAATTTATTATTAGTATTCATTTAAACGAAGGCCACTCTCCCTGTCAGTTTGCGACCACATAAACTATGCAAAACGCAGATATAAAATAACCCTATTCCGTATCCCTCAATTATTTTGCATTTACGTTCAGAATGCCTCTGCCCAGCTGCGGAGCCCTTGCCGAAGCGCGCACATTGATTCAACTGATTGGCAGTTATGGTATGGTCCACGTGGTGCCAAGTCTCCGGAAGCGGCGAATGTATAGCCTTCTCTGTTCCCGAGCGGGATAGTAGTGCGCGATATCTGTCATATTTTGTGAGAATCCGCGAGATTAGTTCTTGTGTAGCTAAAAGATGATATAAGACAGTCGGCCAACAATGATAAAACTTCAGACACTCGCGTGTTCATACAAATTTTTTCGTAGTTCGCGATCACTACAATATCTTTTACAAACCTAAAGCTTTTCTATTCAAAACTTAGCGCATGAGTCCCGTATCTTCCGGCGTAAGACATAAAGACATATATTGCTCAGGATTGGCGTGACACAAGAATAAATAAATCCTGTTTCATTGAGAAACAATATGGTCCACAAACTGTGCAAAGTTACAGTTCAATTAAGTGCCAAGCAAATCCAAGCTGCTAATCGCCACACCTGATGCATTGAAAAATCAAACGGCACCATAGCGCTCGATAAAACGTGTGAAATCGCTGAACAGGTCGTCATGGGGGGTAGAATACTTCATGTCTCACATCCACAGATATGGCTGTGAACCTGCCTCCATGCCTGCTTATAGTTGTCAAATATTTGGTCAGATTGTTTTATCAGAAAAAGGTTGCCAGTATCGAGAAAATTTTGAAAAGCCTGCCGAAACTATGCTATATCCTTCTCCTATCGCCGTTCTCCGAAACAATAACACATAATGGGCTGTCAGGATTGTGATTGTTTGTGCTAAGATATCTAGGCATAAGTTGTCGTCATCTTCACAGGCCGACAGAGAGGTGCCTAAGCACAACAGTGAAAGAACGTAAAAAAATATCAATAGGGACAAAAATTAGTTGAACTTGCCTGTAGACAGTGCGAGGGCTGCAGACATGCCCTTGAAAAAATAGCTATTCTTCGCAAGTTTCGGACAACCACTACAGTGCTAGCAGAAGACGCTTTAGTGATTTCAAAATGCGCCTATAGATGTGTCAGTGACCAACCTTTGTGTCATATCAAAAAATGAACTGCTATTTCTGAACGCCATTAATAAAATGAAACGTTGGATGAACTGGAAACAAGGTTGAGATAATAGTTCCACGGATGCGTTTAGGGTTGGTTTTTTGATTTCTTGTTTTGGACCATGTGCCTACATACTGTAGTTCAGGGCAGCACAAGCATACAGTTAGTCGGCCCTTACGTTTGCGTTCGTCGCGTCTATTACATCTTACTACTGCGCTGCAGTCTCGATCATGCAAAATCCAAATAGCCAGTCGCTACGTTTCAAAATGAACAGCCTTAAAATGTGTGACTATGAACTCTGTAAGCGTAACTTTTCAGTAAACTGAAATAGCTGGTATCGGAATGTTAAGCTCGTGTATAATACGAATTCAACTGTGATAATAGACTGTACGCTTTGATCCCATGGTTGATAAACGTTTGCTTGGTATTGCCGGTAGTTTTAAAGGAACCCTTACCGGTTTCGCTTTATAACGTACGAAAATAACCAAAGCAGACATCTGCTTCTTTCTTATGTACACATTCATGTATTTAAAAACCACCTTACCGAACAAAATGCATCCGCTCAATGTAATGGCGATGAGATTCATGGAACTTTCTAGTGAAGCTTGGTGACTTCTTATGAATAACTTTTTAGCTGATTTCCAATGGAGCACGCACTTGGTCAAGAGCAGCCTGTGTAGTATTCTTTCGAGCACTCTGTATTTACAGATTGGAACTGTCTTCCACATCTTTTATCGTTTAGATTTTTGACCTGAGATTCTGCACAAAGGAATTTCTTTTGTGATCTTCCCGTGAACATAAAGGAAATTCGTTGACAGATGTGAAGAATAATAACCGATTGTCATACCATACAAGGTGGCTAGAAGTTCAATGCAGCACATTTCGCCATCTGGCTAACGGCCGTTCTTCTGATCAATAACCTTGCAAAATACTCACGCTAGGATGTTAGTGCCTACATCTTGGCACACGCATGGACTAGCGTTGTATATTTTCAGCAATAAAGTGAAATTAACGTGAGGTTTTTACTTTAGGGTACATTTTCAGATCATCTGCCATAATTTGAAGAATTTTAGGGCATATCAGTACACACCTAAGCGTTGCTGCATCTCACAGAGTCTTCATAACCGTCATGTTAACAACTCCTCGATATTTTTTTGAATAAAATGGACTTTACTCTCATTCAGTGCTCTCAATGAAACGTGCGCAAGTTCAGTGATGCATGCGTAAAATGTTATTATCATGCATGAATGTCTGCTGCGTGAAACCACCAAAAGAAGAGCAAAGGAAAAAGGAAAATATAATGATTCACCTCAAGGCGGTAATTTTGTGGCTGAACTTAAAACGTTATGCCGACCTGATCATTATAGAGAGAGTCTTGGAGATAGATGCAGCCATGCGGCTAAAGCTCTGTTTCTTAATTATTAACCCCATCTTCTCGATCTCAGTGCATCTGTCTAGTCGCCGCCATGGGTACCACAAAGACAGACATCTGGCCATGTTAGCACCACCTCGGCTTCTTTCTCGAAGGCTTGGCATTATTCTGAACAAATAATTTAAAGTGTAAGCAGACTAGGGCTCTTTGTGCTAGTGCTTTGTGCTTCATTCCTGCTCGAGGTTTTAGGAAAAAGCAACCTGATGAATATTTATTATGTCTACTTAGCTGCCTTTATACAAGACAGCAATCAAGGATTAATTGAATGAAGCAGAGTCCTTGCACCATTTAGAAATTGTGGCATTGACTGAGCAAACATTACTGCTGCATTCGTACTGCGGATTTTTGTTTGATTTGACCTGATGTTTGGAATGTTCGTGGTTCTGCTGCGCTATTCCTCCACGCACATAATACGATATCCAGAGAGTAACAAATGTAAGAGGGGACGATAACGAGAATCGAACAACCGATCGCCTTGTGTGAGTGCATACAATCTGTTACTTGGTGAAACAATAAAGGGCTAGATTGTGGTGGGTATCCAGCAAGTCGACTCACCTGTCTTTCGACGCGCTTCGTACATGCAAGAAACCTTGCTCGTAACGTGTTTGCGACACTGCTGGCTACACCCATTCACAACATACTCCGAAGAGACTAACCTAGCTTAAACCGCTCCAAATTTGCGTATCGCTGACCTGTCGTCATATGTGGCTGCGACGTCTTTTGACGAGATGTTCCTATGTCCGTACTAAGTAACTTATGACAGCAGGACTGGAAGCTAATAAGGCTCATCGAGCGAAAATATGGACGAGTGGCTTACCCAATATCACCGGGAGAGCGGCAATAAGAGGGACTTTTCCTCCCTACCGCGCAACGGAATCTTCGTGCTTACAGGAATGTCCTAAACATGGTATAACACAATCACACATTGACGGCATGTAACTGATTCGTAGAAGTGATTCAGAAAAATCTTCAGCCACTCTGATGCACGAAGAAGGTCACTGAAAAAAAAAGCAGTCAGCAAAAGCTAGGCTTCCCTGCGAGACATCCACAAAGCATCTGGAGGAAGTCTCCAATCTGTGGAAGCTTATCGCTCCTCAAATAACCAGAGGTGACAAAGTTGGTCATCTGTTCAGGAGGCTCGAAGAAGACATTCACAATTTTCTCATCGGCACATCAAACCTCAACTCATAAGCTGGAATAACTGGTAGGTTCGAGCCGCTGGAGATGGGTCGCATCATACCAGAGTCGCATCGTATCAAAGAGAGAGGAGAGCAACTAAGGCCATCATGGTTCGAAACACAAGGTTGATATCTTTTATGAGTGAAAGTGAAGAGCATTTCGAAAATTGCAACTTGAAGTTTATTCAAGGTCTCTAATTTTCTAGGAAAACTAAAACCAGATGATATTGCAACTATTCGGTTGCTTCCTAACAGTAAGCAGGGGTGGAATTGGATGTGGTCCTTATAGGATGGAATAAAATGTTTTGTTCACCGTTCAAGATCTGTGCATGAGATCATAATGTGGTTCATGGTGAGTTCATCTCCAAATTTTTCGTATATAGGTTTTGTTTCATTTCTCAGTAAACATTGTGCGTCAAGTGTGTGTATCAAGTTTGAAGACGGCACAAAATCACCTTACTGAGACGCTCATGTGTACATAACTTCCATTCTCCTTTTATTATTTTTTTTTTGTGTGGCTTACTTTGCTTTGCAATATTCCATTTATTCTGACATTTATCTCTCAAGCTTCTTTGTACTAGTCTGATGCAATCTTTGCAGGTGATGTCTATTCTATTCATGTATTTGTTTAGAGCCGGTGGCAGCACATAGTCAGCTCTTTCGTTAGTGTGTATTCCGGCATGACTTGGAACGCAACCAAATGTTATGGTTTGGCCTTGTGTGGTGATTTTTTTATGCTGTTAATGATGTTTCCTGCAATAGGCTAAAATGCATTTTTTGAATGCCGCAAGAAGGTTTAAAGATAGGTGTATATTATGCTCTTTTCGCAGTTTTGTTTCCAAATTTTGTCTTGTCTACAGCTACGTACAAAGCATAAAATTCTGCAATAAATATTTATGCACTCTTAGATCACGGAAAAAGGGTAGAGGTGGCAAGCCTCAGGCTTCCCTCCTCTAGTCTTGTTCAGTGTTCTTTCATACCGTGTGGCCATCTTCGTCCTCTTGTTCTACTTCTATTCTTGCAGTGTCAGGTATTGAATGAATGAATGAATGAATGAATATTTATTCCGCTTTTGTCGTACAAAAAGCGCGGGTGACGAAAAAAAAAGCAGTTCGCAATGACCGCTTGACGGGCTTCGCCACCCGTAAGGTCGACGATGAACAGCAGCGGCAGTTTGTGTGATATAAAATGAACAACTCACGCGTTACAAAATGAGACAGTGCTTTGAAACAGAAAAAAAAATTATACAATGACAAGGAAAAAGTAAAAATGAGATAGACGCATTCCTTATCAATAGAACCTAATCAGTTAACATTTCTCGGAGGAAAGAAAAAGTCATTTTGTTCATGTTGCTGTAAAGAAAAGTGTTTAAACACATTGGCAGTATATATTTCAATATAGCAAAACCATAGTTTGTTCTACATCTGGGTACCTCAAACATTTCAGGGTTTCTTGTAGCATAGGGCGTGTTGTGTGGCACCAGCTGTACAATGCGGGACAAAAATGGGTCATTTCGTGTGGTATGTTTTTTTATAAAAACAAGCAAACCTGTACTCGAACAGCTTAAGTACTGGAATTATTTTGTATTTCATCCGTATGGGACGGGTTGAGGCGTCATAGGAGAAATTTGTGTGGCGTCATAGGAGGTATTGTTAAGGAAAGTACACAGTAGTAAACCCTAGTTCACTGTTAGACGCACGCGACACACCGCACAACACAGAACGAAGTTAGCTAGGCCTGAGCGTCGTTTTCTTCCCTACTTCACATCAGCACGTCGTCGTCGTCTCAATACTGTGCTCCGTATCAGTACTCATCACCCGCGCTGAAGAAGCACCGTCCCGGTGCGTCCTACACAGGAGAAACCGAATGATATTGTTTTAGACGGGCGACATGGTACGAGTTTTGGATGAGGGGTTGTGGAAGGATTCTTGGGCTTTAAAGGGGCGATCTCATAGGTAACATCGGTGACTTGCCGCAAGACGGAGTAAGGGCCACGTAACTAGGCAAAAGTTTCTCACACATACCTACACGGTGAACTGGGTGCCAAAGGAGTACGAGGGAACCAGGAGGATAATGGACGTCTCGGTGATGAAGGTAATGAAGGTTTTTGAGAACGCTGAGACGCTCTAGAGCAATGTGGTGGGCGGCATCCGCGCGGGCGATGGCATCCGAAGCGTAGCTGCAGGAAGAGTCGTCAAGAGGCAGCAAGATGTCGAATGGGAGTAAAAGGTCACGGCCGAAGAGTAGATAAAAGGGAGAGTATCCGGCAGTATCATGGCGTGACGAGTTATAAGCAAACGTGACGAAAGGTAAGGAGACGTCCCAGTCACGATGGTGATCGGACACATGCAGAGACAGCATGTCAGTCAGTGTGCGATTCAGGGGCTCAGTAAGACCGTTCGTTTGCGGATGGTAGGCCGTGGTGAACTGGTGACGAGTAGCGCATGAGCGGAGAAGGTCATGAATCACTTGAGAGAGGAAACAGCGGCCACGATCTATGAGCAGCTGACGTGGATCGCCATTAATCAAGATGACATCATGCAGAAGAAAGTCGGCAACGTCGGAGGCGCAGCCGGTGGGGATAGCCCTGGTTACAGCATATCGGGTTGTATAATCAGTCGCCCCAGCGATTCATTTGTTTCCAAAAGTCGATGTCGGAAAAGGCCCAAGAAGATCGAGGCCCACACGAGAAAACGACTCAGTCGGCACTGGAATTGGTTGCAGGGACCCACTAGGTTGAAGCAAGGGTGTCTTACGGCGCTGACACAGCTCACAAGCGGCGACGTAGCGATGGACAGAGCGGTAGAGACCAGGCCAGAAAAATCTGCGTCGCACACTATCATACGTGCGTGATACTCCCAAGTGTCCTGCTGTAGGAACGTCGTGAAGTTGGGCGAGGACACTAGAGCACAGATGAGCCGGAACGACCAGTAAAAGGTCCGCGCCATCTGGACGCATATTGCGTCTGTATAATATTTCGTTATGGAGTACAAACATGCTGGCGGAAGGATCGGCGATGTTGCGCAGCTGGTCAATAATTGGTTGCAGAGCAGGATCACGACGCTGTTCGGAGCCGATATTGATAAAGTCCGAGATGGACAAAACGTAGTCGTCAGCAGTATGGTCGGGCAAATCGGGAGGATCTACGGGATGGCGGTACAAGCAGTCAGCGTCTTGGTGTAAGTGGCCGGACTTGAACACCACAGTAAATTCATACTCTTGTATTCGTAAGGCCCAGCGACCTAAGCGGCCTGTGGGGTCCTTAAGTGAGGACAGCCAACACAAAGCATGATGATCAGTCACTACACAGAAGGACCGCCCAAACAAATAAGGGCGGCATTTGGTTAGCGCCCAAACAAGTGCAAGGCATTCCCGCTCTGTAATTGAATAATTGCGCTCAGAGGTCGAAAGCAGGCGGCTAGCATGAGCAATGACGCGGGAGGAACCATGCTGGGACTGGGCAAGGATAGCACCAATACCATGTCCGCTAGCGTCGGTGCGCAGTTCGGTAGGTGCAGAAGGATCGAAGTGCACCAGAAATGGTGGGGTGGTGAGGGCGGAAGTGAGCGTCGTAAAGGCATAGGCTTGGTCACAACCCCGTGTGAAAGGTACGTTTTTTTGCAGAAGAGAGGCAAGCGGACGAGCGATGTCTGCGAAGTTCCGAAGGAAGCGGCGGAAGTAGGAACAAAGGCCAATGAAGCTTTGCACGTCACTTGATCTACGTGGGGTAGGAAGTCGCGCACGGCTCGAACTTTGTCAGGGTCGGGCTGCACACCATTTGCGTCAACCAAATTATCCAGGACTTTGATTTGGCGCCGGCCGAAGCTGCAATTTTTTGGCGTTCAGTTGAAGACCGGCGCGGCGGAAAACGTCCAGGACCGTAGAAATTCGATCAAGATGGGTTGCGAACGTCGAATATGAAACGATGACGTCATCCGAGTAGCATAAACATGTACGTTTGAAGCCAGGGAAGGGTGAGTCCATAATGCGCCCGAAAGTCAAAGGAGCGTTACAGAGTCCAAATGGCATCACATTGAATTAATAGAGTCCGTCGGGGGTGACAAATGCGGTTTTCTCGCGATCACGTACGTCGACAGCAATTTGTCAGCAGCCTGAACGCATGTCGATGGAAGAAAAATAGCTGTCACCATGCAAGCAGTCAAGCGCGTCATCAATTCGCGGAAGAGGGTAAACATCCTTCTTTGATATTTGATTAAGGTGGTGATAGTCGACACAAAATCTCCAGCTTTGGTCTTTTTTTTTACCAATACGATAGGAGACGCCCAGGGACTGCAGGAAGGCTCAATAATATTTTGCGCCAGCATCTTGTCAACTTCTTTTTGTATAACATGCCGCTAAGTAAGGGAAACACGATAAGGCCGTCTGTGGATGCATGGGTTGGCGTCACCCGTATTTAATCGATGGGTCACAACGGATTTTTGGCCCAATGGTCGGTCCCCGAAATCAAATATATCACTGTACGACAGCAAAAGGTCGGAGAGAGCTCTGGCTTGGTCATCAGGCAGATCCGCGGCTATCATGCCTGAAAAGAGGTTCGAATGAGAAGAAGCCGATATATGCTGCTCCGACAGATGCTGAGGGATTAGAGCAACATCACAGTCCGCCAAAGGGAACAGATCAGCGAGTGCGATACCATGAGGTAAAACCTGCGTCGAACGGCTGAAGTTCAGTACGGGATGATAGGTGCGGTTAGCAGTGACAGTCACGACGATATGAGGGAGTATGACGTTGTGACGGAGAACAACATCGGTAATTGGGCAAGTGAAGTGTGTGCCGTCAGGAACTGTGGGGATCGGGGCCAGCGGGACATAAACAACAGCTTCGGGTGGTAGACGAACAAATTCGGTGGATCGGAGGCGGGGCTTGACATCGATGTGTTCGGAGCAGTAGCGCAGGTCTAAGCGAAGAAGACCAGTTGAGCAATCAATCAGGGCAGAATGGGCCGCTGAAAAGTCGATGCCGAGGATCACGTCGTGAGGGCAGCGGTCGATAACAGTGAAGAGGACGGGGGTAGTGCTACCGGAAATACTCACGCGCGCAGTGCACAGTCCCACGACGGCAGCGATGCTTCCATCGGCAACACGAACGGCGGATGAAGCGGCGGGTGTGACAACATTTTTGAGATGGTGGCGAAAGGATGAGCTGAGGACTGAAATTTGGGCACCAGTGTCAATGAGGGCAGTAACAGGGGCACCATCCACAATAGCTGTCTAGAAGGTTGCGGCGATGAGCGAGGGTCAGCAGGGGATTTTCGGGCCGGTTCGTCAATGCAGCGTCACCTCCGGAGGCTGCATTGGTTAGTTTTCCGGATGAGAGCCGGAGAAGTGGGGAGATGAGGAACGGCGAGATTGGGGCGAGCGGGACCGCCGGGTCTGAGGAGACGGTGAGCGGCTGGACATGCACGGGGCTGACGAATTAAAGTCATGAGTGTGTGTATCACTGACATTGGTTGGGTGTGGAACATAGTCGGCGCTGCGATCAGAATAGTAGCGAGGTCCAGGTGGCGAACTTAACGGCTGCGGCAATGGCGAGAAATGTGGCCTACACGTGAGCAGTTGAAGCAGATGGGTCGGTCATCCGAGGTTTGCCATTCGTCCGGGTTGCGGTAGCGGTAGCGGTACCGCGACTGAAAGGGCGTGGTAGGAGCCGCAGTAGCTACGGCTAGAACGTTAGGTTGAAGCGAGGGCTGTGCGGAAGGTTGGCCGGAGTTGAAGCCCACATTCGCGTTGAGGCCCACATTTGCGAACTCCTGGCAAACGACAAATTGGATTAAGGCTATAGTAGCATCCGCTGGCTGAGAAGCGAACGCAACGGGTGTCAGCTTCTATCTCTCGACGAACAATCATGGCCAAGTGTGAGGGATGAGATGGCTGCTGTAAGGTTGGACTATCTTCTCACGAGGACGTAGCAGCTGTGTTTGGCAAGCGTTCGAACAGGTGAGTAAAACGGCGGTGTTTTGCTTGTTCAAACTGGCTGCAAACTTGGATAACTGAGTCGACCGTCGGACAATCTTAACAAAGCAGCAGATTGTAGACATCGTCTGCAATTCCCTTTAATATGTGGATCACCTTGTCTAATTCGGACATGGCATTGCCCTCCTTTTGGCATAGTGCTAGAATGTCTTGAATATAAGACAACTACGATTCCGTCGAAGACTGCGCATGCGATGCGAGGTCTTTTTGTGCGCCAAGTTTGCGTCCGATCGGCTTGCCAAATAAGTCTCGAAGCTTCTCCTTGCACATATCCTGCGATGTGATATCGTCTTCATGCGTCTCGAACCAGACGCGCGCCGTACCTGCCAGATAGAAGATTACGTTGGCGAGCATGAGGTTCGCGTCCCAACGGTTGTGCTTGCTGACCCGCTCGTACATGGTGAGCCAGTCTTCTACGTCGACGTGGTCGGTGCCGCAAAAGGTGCCTGAATCGCGAGGCTTCGTCATGACGACGGTGGGAGCTGATGGTGCCGCTGAAGGTGTCGCGTCGGATGGCATAGTGATAGTACCAATCTGCGGGCCACTACGGAGATCTAGGTTAGCTACTTACGTACTACCCAGCACCTCCACCAAATGTTAAGGAAAGTACACAGTGGTAAACGCTAGTTCACTGTTAGACGCACATGACGCACCGCACACCACAGAACGAAGTCAGCTAGGTCTGAGCGTCGTCTTCTTCCCTACTTCACATCAGCACGTCGTCGTCGTCTCCATACTGTGCTCCGTAACAGTATTCTCGCACTATGTATTCATGTGGTGTTTGCTCTTTTCGGAAGACTGTCAGTGTGAGATCACATTTTGAGGTAAGGTTGTGCCATGGTGACAATGGACACTGTCTCTGAGCTACTTTTGAAAGTGCATCCAGAGTTTCTAAATATTGACATGTTTCTTCAAGGCGCAGTAGTAGGGCCTGATTGAATGTGGTTCGTTTATGAAGAGTGTTCTGAAGAGCACTTTCTAACTAAGGGGTAAAAGAGATGAATTGGTAGAGATCTTATTTTCAGAATGTATTCACATGTAAGCATCATCCTGCTGTCTGCAAGAGGGGGGAATTTGTTCCTACGTAGATGCATTTAATGGGAGATGTTCTGATACACCATTACCCTACTGAAAAATTGTAATGAGAACCGTATGATATCAGTATGAGATGTATGAGAATGGTATGAGCAGAATGAGATTAATATGAGAGTTAATGAGTTTTTTATGAGCCATATGAGTTTCTCATTTGAATGTGAATGAGTAACACTCATACTGTCAATGAGAAGAATGAGAATCTCATAACTCTAGATGAGAACTATGAGGCTCTCATTGCTCTCATTGGCTGTATGAGTGTCACTCATTTATACTTGGTATGAGGACTATGATTTTCTCATATGCTCATTACACCATATGAGGCCTCTCATTTGCTGGCACAAAGCTCTCGTTAATGAAAACTTCTCATGTTGTAGAAGTACTTATTCCAGTTATACGAAGGTATGGTCGAGACTTGGAACTTTGTCAACGTGACGTAATTGCTCACTCAAGTTAAATTTAAGGCTATATGATGCTATGCATTTCATAGTTAATTTATTCTGAATATATATATATATATATATATATATATATATATATATATATATATATATATATATATATATATATATATATATATATATAAACTGCAACAGAAAATTAGGTACCCCTCATTCATATTTATCAACTCGCATATAATAAATACAAGTGAAATATGTTAAATTTTTGAAAATTGACTATTTACAAATAATTAAGTAGTCAACATTTTAATTTGCAACCCGCTGCTGCATAACTGTGACACAATTGACAGTGACCAAGAGGCCAGCAGAATGCAATGTGAGTGAGTGTGCTTGTTTCCCTCCCCTGCTTCTTTTTCATTTTATTAAGCATATGTATAATATATATAGCACGACAATGCAACTCCAAAATATAGCAAGCAATTGACTGCATGCGTGGTGTGTGGCAGTACAATATCTTGAAATCCTTTCAAGCATATATAACTTCTGACTAGAGGGTATATTTCCCATGTTCATGCAAGCAAACAACCTTGTATATAGTGGCTTATATTTTTGCAAATGCAGTTTAGGTCACATCACAGAATGTTGCTCAGGTGTCAAAATTTTCCAATGACATCGCAAATATATGCTAGTGCATGTATACATAGCATTTCATTCATCACTTCCCTTTGTGCCTCATTTGGTTAATTGTACAAGATCAAAATACAAACTGGTATTAGGACAAAACCTACAGCTTTTGTACAGCAGAGCTAGCTGTCTGCAAAAATTCAGAACACATTTTTTTATTTATTGACACTTTCCATTCCACCAGGAAATTGAGATTATCATGCATATACAGAGAAAGCCATAAATAATCAGTTAAGAGCAAGAAAAATTATTTGATATCTAGACTGACTGCAACTGACAAACCTACAGCAATTTGCCTCAAATAACTAAAACTGAAAGCTAACTCGCCATGCGTAAAAATACATATCTATATAACGTAATTATTCTATACTACAATATGGTGACCTTTGTTGAAGACAAAAGGTTGCAATAATTAAGAACCATGATAATTTGCAAGTTAGTGGTAATACGGCCTCACCAAATTGAATCAGAGGAAAAATTGTGATGCATGTGTAATCGAATCAAGTTTATTTTCAACATTTCTACAATGGCTTCCATGGCAAAAAGCTGTGGACACAGCTTGACTAGACCAGATCACCATTCTGGCATAAGTGATATTACATATACACAGCATAACATTTTTAAAAAATTGCACAAATGTAAGTCGGAAATACTAAAACTATTACAAGTACATGCACTCTGTTCCAACTTGTTTATGCTATAAAAAGAAAGTTAAATATAGAACTGCTCTACTAACAAAATGACTAAAGTGCTATACACTGAGATCCAGGAAAAAAGGTAAACAGTATAAAAAACACCCGTACATACCCCGCAAATTCAGTAACATAATTTCTGTAACAAATATTGCAAGCAATGCTTTGTGGGTTGTGTAAATGGAGCCAACAAAACATGTTTTCTTCTTAGTCAGAAGAAATGGTGCACTGCATATCAATGCTTTGCAAAGTAATTTTGTGCATATGGTCACTGCATAAAAGATTCCTCAGATAACCTGATCCAATATTTGTGACTGTGATGTAAGAGCCCACAATATCTTTAGGAACAAGCGTTTGAAAAAAGGAGCAGGTTTATAGACAGTAATCATAAATCTACTGTGTACCAACTAACAAATTTCGCTAATAGTTCATGAGTTAAATGACAGAATGACACAAATAGCTCATGAGTTAAATGACAGAATGATACATCAGCAATGTAGTCGACAGCATTTTTCCCAAGCCTAATTAGGCTTTTAGAATGCTAAAAAGGTACCACTTAAGTAGTACCTTTTTAGCATTCGTGGCCTACATTAACGTGCAGAAAAGAGGGAGTGAAAGACTTGGTTTAATGTTTACTGAAAAAAAAAATGCCTTGAGATCGATGTGATAAGCCACCAGCACAAGATAACTTTTCCATCAATTGCTGAATATATGCATCCCAAATGCGTCCAAAATATGCATCCCAATATGCATCCCAAATATATATGCATCAAAAAGCATAATAAAACTACCCTTAGAGCCTTGTGCGATTTTATATCGAGCAGAAATGTGCCCAAGTTCAGGCCATCATTCAAACTTTCTAGCCTGCTTTTTGAAGCAAACATTATTTCTGATTTCTTAGAATTTATTCCACTCGTTTTGCTTAAACGTGCAAGCAAGTTGCAGAAGATGCCTATCATTGGCACTATGCAACAAGTAGAAAACTGTTATCTAATCTGAAAAACAAGCTGGTTAGTCTACAAAACGAATTTGGTATGCCTGTCAATACTTTCGTCATTTAAAAAGATGTTATACATAAAAAGGTCCTAATCTCCCTCCAAGAATGCCGCATGGTATTTCTGGAAATGATGACAGACTACTACACTATCAATTACTTTACTGAATGCACCTTGCAAGATACAAATTTTAAGAGCCAGGGACATGCAACCCAATGCCACGCTGATGTAAACATTCAAGGAGAACAATATGATTCTGTCAAATGCTTTACTATAGTCTACAAGCACTTTGGCTATCAGTTTGTATGCCTCTATGTTTTTAATTTATTTCCTTTTGTGTCAAAAAAGTAAACTGTACTGCACCCATTTCTGAACCCGTGTTCACATTCTGAAATAAATTTGTGATCATGAAAAAAGCAGTCGATTCAGGACAAAATCACTTTTTTTAAGGCCTTTTGAAAAGTTGGCTGAACTGATATTCGTCAGTGGTTCTCGGCATCATTTTTGTTATCACTTTCGTATAACACACTTTTTGCATATTTCATGCAGAAGGGGAAACAGGCTGTCTGCAATGCAAGGCTATCATGAACATATTTGATGGGTGGAAGCTGGATATTATTTATGTTTGTATCTTTACTGCTTTGATCATTAGTGATTGTTGTCAGTCAGTATTAGTCAATGTACTTATGTATTACATGTTAAAATTACCTGCTCGAGCCTTTAGTAACAAGTTCACCGTGCACAGCCATCTGAAACTAATAGGCGGCATAGCCATACAAGGACTGAGTGCATCAATTACACTCTTCCACATTCAATCAAGACATATTGACACATCTTGAAGCAGCTGTGGAAATATTGCACCTTAGCTTTCCTCAACTGTGACGCGAGGTGGTTGTGTATTTTCTTTAACTGCACACACGTTAATGGCAACAAAGTGAAAACCTTATTTTTCTTTCATTTACCTGTTCAATGCCGATTCAAGGTTTTCTTATTTATCTTTGTGGCATAACAAATTTAATTTTCAAGCGTGCATTCTAATGCTGAGGAAGTATGGCCTTAAATGTAGCATGTGCATAATGTACAGTATTTTCTGGAAAGCCCAACTTCAGTCGCTGCTAATAATTTGATCCCAATATTAATCCAGACTTCTGGCAGTTATTCTTTGAAAAATGAACTTAGAACAAGAATGTTTGTTTTGCGCAGCTACGTCTAAATTTCCTCTCCTCTATTTTACAATGCAAGCCAGATACTGACAATTGACAGTCTAAACCACTATCCCAACTTCCTCTCATACTTCCTCATCTAGGCTTCATGCCTACTCAACATCTGTGAGTACCACTTGAACAGTGCCAAAGTGGACAAACTGAAACAGCCGTCAGCAGATTCAAGCTTGGCAGCAAGCAGCCTCAGAGACCGGTAATTGAAGGAGCTAAGCACGCACATCACCAACTAGTTGGATTAAAGCATGCAAACACTTGCACTGCAAAGCGAGCAATGTGCCTGGCATTGAAAATAGAGAAGGCATTGGTCTGATTAATCCGTGAAAAACAGACAGTGATCACTAAGGCTGGCTGTGATCACTCAGGCTCGCTACGGTTTCTAGTGTGTTACCATGAGTAATAGTTACATCCAAAGCAGATGAAGTAGTTCTCGTGGCAAGTTGGTGTTTTTTATCAAATTTTGAAAACTGCAATTTGTCATTTCTTTTTCAGTGCAATAGAAGAGGCAATGCTTGAAATTTAATTAATGTTAAAATCTTCATCAAGAACCAGTTGCAACTGTTCAAACGATGCATATTCAAATGAGTTATCCAAAACTAAAAGTATCACCTGAAGGAGGTTGATATCTGACAGTCAAAAAAGAATTCTCTTGCTGTACACAAAGTTATTCATAATCTCTGGTTGGTGAGGGTAAATTGGGGCACTTTGTCACTTGACAAACTATCGTAAAAGTGCATGCCAAAAGTACCAAAGCCATGCATATACTGGTTTGATCACTCAAAGAAACATCATAACCAGTCAACCACATTCATAGTTGAATGCATTGCACGAAGTTTCAGTCACCTTAATGTCATGTCAAAACAAAAACAGATCAAGTAAAAGAACAAATTCAAAATGTTTTTGCTGCAGAACAGGTGTTAAAATCAATAACAGACTATTTTACAGCTGGAGGTCTAACAAACTGTTGAGAATAGATCTTAGTGGGATTTCACTTGCTTAGATTTGCAAAAGCATACACAGAATGTGAATTACTATGCCATCAACAGATATGCCAAGATTTTGCCATTTGTGTTCACACAAACCACCAGTGATGAATTTTCTTACATGCAATAGCAGGTTTTCAGACTCGGACACAAGTGTTCGTTGGTGAACATCAGAGGGCTTCTTGGAGAGCTATCTGCCTCCATCCAAATAATTCCCGAAGCAGAACATGTAATGGCACTAGAATGAAAAAAGTGACGTAATCTTCAAAGCCTGGCAGCAATCAATATACAAAAGCTAGTGAGCAGCTCACATTGGAAAATGAATATATCCAACTATGGCACAAAATATGACCACTGATCCGAACAAGGAGGTGGGGTTAGGGGGGCAGTGCCAGGAGAATCAAAATGGAGCATATTTTCCAGGCATACCAGCTTACTAAGAACACTCTAGAGGAACCTGTAATAGTTGTGTCTTGCCAGTACTAAAACAATGAGGACTTTGCAGCAAGTTGTAGAAGGAAAAATGTTGAGTGAAATGCTAAGACATCAGAAAGCAGAACGGGCTATGAAACAAATAAGAGTTGAGGATATTTTAAATGAAACCAAAAGTAAGAAATGTATGGGCAGGGCACGTAGTGCAAAGAAAAAATTCCAAAGAAAGGTAAGCTGAGTAGGAAGGGTAAGATTAGGAATTTTTTGCAGTAATTGGGTGGAAGCAGATGACTAAGGATAGGATCAAATGAAAATCACTGGCAGAAGCTTTAGTTTTACAGGAGACAAGATTGGGCTCACACAGAAAGCATATAGCACAGTAACAACAGAGGAGAAGCAAGGACAGCATAAGTCCTTGTCCTGCCCTTGCCTCATCCTCTGTTGTTACTGTGCTGTGCTTTCCGAGCGCCGAACAAACACAACCAAACATATTCTCTTCTAATGTAGGTCTGATGAAAACTGTATTTAGTCCCGCTCGATAAGGTTCGGCAGCGTACAAATGTAATTTGTGCCCTCATCAGCAAAATCAATGAGCAAACAGGGCATTGAAATACTAGCTGGTTCGAGAATTGCACAGGTAGTGAATGGTGAGAAAAAGCACTGTTTAATATGCGGTGGAAAGCTACTAGCTCCATCAAAATCTTCAGGGAGACACAGCCTCTGGCACAGTAGTAGTACTCTGCTAGGTGTCTCAGCATCTGCACCAGAAGCAACCAGTATACGACGGACCACAAAATATGTGCCATCAGATGTAAAAATGGCAGAGCTATCACTTTTCTTTGCCTTCTTGTAGTTACGACTGTGGATTATTGTTCCTTTAAAACTCATCCTGTAATATTCACTAATGCTGTCACCATCCCCATCCACCAAATGATTATTGACTGCTTCTGCCTCTTGTGGCAACAAGCATGGACTAACTGGTGCTCCAAACAGGTGCACCTCTCCCACCCTGGTTGCCTTTCTAGTTTTCCTGCCTAACAATAAGTCTTCACAAAAACTCTTTACGTGAAAAGGCAATGACAGGAAGCTTAGAGCAAGTTCTAATTCCTTTTCGGCTACTACCCTTTCCAAAATATGCAATGGAGCCCCTTTTGCTGCTTTCACCATCTTCACCAGCTTCCCATTACCAGACTCGAAAGGGAAAGCTGAATTGGCCCACAATGGTCCCAGGTTCCTGACGCTTGTCACAAGGTGCAACAGCTGATGAATATTAAACTTCATGAAACGTGGTCCATACAGTCCTGTAGCCCTAGATGCGAAGGTTTGTAGCAGTTGCTCTGAAAAACAAAAGCATATAGTTGATCTATATAGGACCATCTCTCATACTATAAACCTCCAGCTTGCAACGTTCAGAGTGTACCACATCTATTTAGACATCAAGCTAGTAAAAACAGGAAAGACCATGCTCTTTGAGAACATCCAGTGGGCACTAGATATCTCATTTCCTCACAAAATTGCATTTGAAAATGGTGCAGCAGTTCCTTAAATCAGTGAATGTCTCGTCTGCCTCGAGGGAAACTGCGTAGGGAAGTGACTCTTTTGCCCCACCTTGTACTGAATAAACAATAAGCCTTACTGATTTTTTTTATAAACAGCCTGCACTATTACAATCAAACCACCACCATTAAATCAGCAACTGCAAGTATTTTAAGCAGCCAGGTGCAAGCTCATGTACAAGACTGACAAAACCTGTCATTTAAGGATGGCCTTTATAACCACAGCTTTTTGCTGTTGACCACTATGCAGCTGCTTTTTTTCCACTGACCTTTGTAAATTTGATGTTTCCAGTGTAGAACAAGAACACTCAGCTTGATGCAGCCTACAATGTAAAATCAATTTTGGCAAGATAGTATAGGATAGTCTGCATATAGCAACAATAAATGACCCTATAGGTGTATTCAGGTGCAACAACGTGATACTGAAGCCAGTGGCAGTGCATGCACAGCATAAAAACAATGTCAAGTAAAATAATAAAGGAAACAAAAGACAATAAAAATGAGAAAACGCAGGTGGAGTGAACAAGATGGTGCCTGTAAATGAAACCTAAGGACACCCAGAGGCATGCACAAATCCCCTTATAGTCCTGAAGTGCTCAACATTTTTGAAATGTAAACTTTATTATAGACCACAATTAGGGAGAAACCAATGAAAAGACCTTTCAATCTATATATTGCCATGGACAATAGGGCTAGACGTGCCTAAAAAGACAGAGAGAAGCTGTACCAGCAGCCAGCGTTCCACACACAGCACGCGAGCAGACTTCAGCGTCTTTTTCTCCCAGGCACCACCTAAAAATCTCGGGAACACCAGGTGGCAATATCATGCCAATGCTTTTCTAGCAGGTGCCTCAACATTGTCCTTCACAAGCAGTTGTGTTTCACATTTCACCAGCTTTCTTGTACACAAGCATGAATGTGCTTGTATATATTTTCAAAACATTGCAATATCTGTGGGCCTAAACTGTAGGCTCATATAATCTTATTTTTGCTTTTGCTTAATATTCAGAACATAAAAATGATATCAACAGCTGAGCTAAAAGATCTCAATGGATGCCTCTCTCCTGAATATCAAGGTGACAGTTTGCCCTACTATGTATCAACTAATGAGCACTAGTGAAAAAGACTTAATTTTAACTTCTCATAGCTTCTCTACATTATTGTCTCAACCATGCTTAACAACTCCCCCCATTATTACTCCAATGTGATCATAATAGATAAAAATAAACAAACCATGTTGTACATACCTGCACGTCTGAGATGTGCTGATGTAACTTCTGTCAGCAAAAGATTGAAGATGGCTTCTACCAGCAAGGCTGCATGCTTCCAGTAGCGCAGAGGAAGAATCCCATATGATGTCGGCAGCATATAAAAAAGGAGCCAATTTTTCCATTCAGCTGCCTTCCAGAAACATCTGTCGACAAGAGACCTCGGCAGCCGGGTGAAAGAGTGTGGTGGTCGAATACTAAGTAGCCGCTGGTCCAAGGAGGCTGTAGTGGACGGAGAGCCTGCAAAATAAAGGCATTCAGCATGGCTGACTGCAACAGCAGCCCTTATGCTCTATACCAAGGCTTGAAAGGCACTAGCAATGAGAAGCTGTACTCAAATAACGGTGATAAGTACTACATGCTCTGCTTTTGTAGTATCATCATTTGAACTGCTTGCTACACTACCTTACAAAGTTGCAGCCAGGTTAAGAAATACAGACTAGTCAGGACACAAAACCTGACAATATAGATACTTGATGTTGCCAACCCTTCTTTCTTATTTTTTTTTTTTGTTCACACTGCATAAACCAAGGGAAAAGAGCAAAAGGTAGTTTCCAACCTGACAATAGCCTGCTCATCCCTAACAAAATCAAACTTATGCTATGCACTAAAATACTAAAAAAATCCTCTTTTCAGAGCCTAGCATTCTTCAACAAATTAGAAAATACAAATAAAACACGTCAGAAGCTAGTCTCAGAAAAAAAAAATAATAATATATTTTAAAGCCACGCTAATATAGCTCTTGATTTCTGGGTTAGACCATGTGACAAAACAAGGTTGTTCTTGTGAGGATCAGGCGACTTTTAAAACATCTTCCAAACGATCAAGTAAGTATATTATACATTTCTAGTGCAAAAACTTGTGTATACCACATGCTTCTCTACTGTTCTATCAGTGCAGCAATGATACACCAGAAGTCTCCTATGAGCGTGCTGCACCACACAAAAAATGTGTTATTGCTTACAATGCCACACTGCAAGCTGGAATTATAAGCTCCGCTACTGAGCAAGCAAGATATATCAATTTTAAGATCACCAACACAACTGCTTTTGCTGCCATGTTTGCGGACAGGAAGCACGCTGCACTTTCTGTTAACACAGTTACACATGCTGCAGGGTGATATCATTTATTACTTTTGCCAGCACAAAAAATACGACTGATTGCAGCAGGCACACATCATGAGCTGATGTAGTAGAAGCTCTGCAGATTCTGCAACCCACTTATTCTCATCAATGCCTCAGTTCCTCAGCATGGATAATGCTACTGTCCTTCTCACAACAAAGGAACACCTCTGGCATAGCACACATGCTCTCGTCCCTCAGTGTGCGGTGACCCTCCTCCCAGTCTTACTCATGCAGAGGAGGTTATGCTTTGGTGAATCCGGGTCGGGGTTGCCCTCACTGAGGCGTGGGCTCAATTTCAGTACTTATATCTCTGCCAGTGGTGTCCCGTCTGCCACTCTAAAACCACTGAGTCACTCCACTCCACTTGCCGTGGGTTTGTCCAGCACTGAAGTCAACAAGAATCCGCCACCTGGCAGCAGCGAGCCTGCTGCCGAACAACTCATCCTCATATATTCGCCTGAACTCAGGGGCCCCACCACCACTCTTTCGACTTCAGTCAATTGGCTCATTTATTTAACCTTTTTTTTCTTCGTCAACTCCCTTTATGCTTTGAGGTAATAAATAATGTTATAAAAAATTTTAGTGGACAAAGAAATGTGTGTACATACCCATGTAGAAAAGCTCGCTGCAGTTTGCAGAGTTCAGCCAGAAGTCAGTAATTTGCCTCGATGCTCCAAGCAGAACACAATGCATATAATCTACAGCTTGGCTTGAAACAATGTCAAACAACCTCAAATTGAGCAAGGGTGATGGCCCCTTCACACCATTTATAGGCATATCTAAGTCTACAGAAAGCTTGACGTCATCAAGATGTCGTTCTAGCGTCCTTGCAACTAAATTGTTTGTCTCCAAGTAACGTGGTGCACCTGAAAAATGAGGATGTCAATAGACACCATTAGTTTAACATACAGAAATATAAAAAATTCAAATGAAAATGATTTTTATGGCCTCATACTGAATTGACTATGTCTTTAAATCCAAATGTGCAAACATGTGGAGGACAATAAAAAGAGTAGAACTCTTCTGCTGTCCATAATTGTTAGAACTGCAGTACTGCCAGAATGTATACGTATGTACAGAGATGTTTAGAGAACATTCTCTCAGCTGAGGTGTTTTCACAGATAGGACAGGTCTCATGTGAAAGTAGACATGCTGTGTGTGCAGATGACCATGTGTTTTGCATTGTAAAGCTGATCAAGGGTCTTTACAGCCAAGAATGATTAATTACCAATAAATTCTGAATTTTCCAACTTTTTCTTAGACTCCAATGTTGCTCTTTCACTATATATGCGAAACATGGCACAAAATTTTACCCACTTATGAGAAAGCGTAACTCATAAAAAAAAGCTAATAAACTTTTAATCTTTTTTCTGGACTGATAAAGAAAGTCTAAATTTTGAAATATTTCTAAAATATACTTCTTTTCGATTATCGATTTCAAACCAGTGCTCCATTTTTGCCCCTTTAAATTAAAAAAAAAAATACAATAAGATTTCCCTCAATTTAAGATATGAACTATAGGTCACACATGGAAACCACAACCTAAGCACTAAAAGCGTTACATCAAGATCAAATTTAGCACAATGTTTCAGTACAATTACAGGCTTTTCAATGTGAAATATGACAGTGCTGTTCCTTTTTTACTCGGTGGCAAACACAGCCTAGTATCACAGCAAAGTTAGCCAGCAGTTGTCCAGTGTCGCATATCCTAGTTTCTTTATACTCCTGAGCTATAGTTAATCCACACCTAATCAACAACTAGCAAAAATCTTCACAGAATGATGCATATATGTGCCAGTGACAAGATATGGTGCTTAACATCTAGAATTAATATGGGGCATTAAGATGATTACAAACACAGCTAGCTGCCATTTCCTCGTCTCTAAGCGTATGCTGTTTCCTAGCACAGTAGAAGCGACACAGTGCACTTATGTTCAAAAAATTTCTATATGTAATTAGGTATGGTCACTGCCAAGTTACGAATGTACCATGCTAGCAAGCAGGTCGACAGAAGCTAACAACGGCATAAATAGCATTGCACAAACATTTCCAGTCATTTCTTTTTACAAATAAGGATCATACCTTCTGCTTGTTCCGCACAAGTGAGGCACCAAGGACAACCAAATTTTCCATTGAATTGCGTGTGGTTAGCAATTGCAGCACGGGCTGGGGCATCAACACAGCAGCAGATGGCATGGACTGCAGAGATAATCTGTTGTTCCCCGTACTCCCACACAATCTTTCCAATTTTTGCTACTTCTTCTACAAACCTATCTATGAAGACATTCATGTTCGGGTGGTGAGGACCAAACCAAAGTCCTGCAAACAGGACATTTTGGTGGCGTAGTTTCGGAGGCAACTCATTTAGAATCAATTGAATGGGCCACACTGAAGATTTGAATGATTTAAAAAGGGGGCTCCCATCGGTGTTGAAAGTTACTGTTACGTCTTGCCGTGATATCTTCCGATTGTGTCTTAATTTTCTGTATAGTGCTGCACTTGCTATATCGCGCACCGAATCTTCTTGGAGTGCACTTTCAATCTCCTCCATTTGGCGATACAAGGCATCTTTGCAACGGCTAACAGTTTGGAGAAGCTGCTGCTTTATATTCAGTATAGTGAAGAAACATCCCTTTTCTTTAAGCTGTGAGATGTGAAGATCCTGATCGCATGTCTCGCAATGCACGTCGTTTAGCGCACTTTGAGCGCAGCAGTTGCCGCAGTCATCACAGTAGTAATGGTGCCTAACAGAGCTATTCAACTGCGGACTCCATAGCTTCCTTAGCAAATACTTGCTCCGCGGAAGCAATTTGCCAGAACACCCGAACAACGCGTCTATAAGCTGCAACAGCCCGTCAACTGTGTCCCACGGAAGGCCATGCGCGACAACGAAAGCAAGGATCATCACGAGCGCAGCGGCTTTCGTCGTAGTGGAGCCGGGCAGGGTGGCAGTGCCGTACTCGTCGAGCGCCACTTTCAGCGCTTGGCTGACATCGGATGATTGGAGATTGTCTGCTCCGTCTGCTCCGCCACTTGCGTCATCGCCGCGCACAGGCGTGTAGCTGCCATCTTCGCCTCCATGGTCCAGATTTTCATCGCATGAGCTCGCCGTGTGCTCAGTATCACATGAGCTTGGCAGGCGCTCTGTATCAATATCCTGTGTAGAAGGGGCAGCCGGGGGGTCACTATTTTGTACAGCTGCAACCCGATCGTTCATCTTCAGGCATCGATAGCGGCGCGTTGACCATGGGACAACAAACGGTTCGGTCTCGAGGAGGTAGGATTTGCGTTTCCTCTTAGGCGAAGGATCTTCCATTTCCTGCTTGTAAAGCTAAACAAACAATAGGGTATCTTGCCATTCAAAGCAACAAAGCCCAAAGGTGGTGGTAAAGAAACGTGCCGAAGGAGCGCGAGACGAACTACGAAAACAAAGAAGCTAACGGAACTTGCCCAGTGAGCAACAATAACTTCCATGTAGGTCTGTCAAAAATTACGAGTTTACAGATTGTCCGGCCATCTAGTGAATTAAGATATAACTATATTTAAGAAGGTTTAGAAGATAATTTGTCCAAAAGAAGTTAAAATCTCACTCATTGGTTGCACAAAGATGATTACTTAACTTGAAAACATACCGCAAATAAAGACAAGGACGACACTGATGTAGACCGGACGTCGCTGCGCGTGGAAAGTTAACAGATTATTTAGACACGGTACGTAATAACCTAGAATTTGGCTGGTTGTGGAAAAAAAATATACGAGAGAAAACAACGCGGCTTATTTATTATATATCCTGGCGCCGTCTTTACGCGGGCATTCATTGTGGGTATGTCATGAAGCGAAGCAAGCTCTCTTCTTGTGGGTTTACAAGGGTTGTTGCAGTTCGAGAAATTGAAGCCCAATGAAAAGACAGATGCATATGAACGTGCCGACTGGTCGAACCACACCACTACCACTAATTGATATCACGATATAGTCACGATAAGGGGAGAGGAGAGCTGAAAAAAATGAAATCAATCAGGCGGGTTTAATTCTGCTGAAATTTATAAGACGCGGTTTGGAATGCAAGGCTTTCATTTAGCATTGAGAGACTGCCACACAGTTTAATTTTAAAGCGTTGAATACATTTATTGGTTCCTGAGGAAAGCTATAGAGAGGTGCAGCTGGCTCACTTCTCTGGGGACACCTCTACACGCACATTTATAACGGCATATAATTGGAGGCAGATAGGCGCCATGCAAATGTATTTTTTTTTTCGTGCATGCATACCTGAACCGCGCCGTAAGGAAGGTAGCAGTGAAAGAAGATAGAAAATGCGCGGTATAGTAGAGGGTTCAGAATAATTTTCGACCACCTGAGGATTCTTTTAACGTATAGTCTTTGTCAAAATTGTGCAGCCCAGGGGGTCCGGCTCTGAGCCACTTCGTGCGGCTTGTAATGGATCTCCATGTGTTTCATATTATCTTGATGGTGAGATTTGTTGCGCTACCCACACCAATGGGAAGGGCCTCCACTAATGCTAAATCAGCACCACTGCACAGCTCGGAAGCAGACCCACCGAGCTCTACACTTTTGACAAAGGCTGTACATTGACATCGCACAGCACTTGTGTTTCTCCTCCATCGGCTACTGCATATGTTCCCAAGGATGCGGGATCGAATCCCGGTCGCAGCGGCCGCCTTTCAATGGAGGCGAAAAGCAAGGCGTCCGTACGTGTGCTGTGCGGTGTCAGTGCGCGTTAAAGATCCCGAGGTAGTCGAAGTTACTTCGCAGCCATCCACTACCGACTCCCTTTCTCTCTTTCCACTTTCACATCCACCTAATTCTCCCGTCTTTTACGGCCGCTTAATTGGTCCAGGTGCCCATAGAAACCTGACAGATACTGCGGTTTTCCCTTCATGTGAACCAATTTAATTCGGTAATTTGAAGACAACGTCAAACGCGCTTAGAATAAGTTCGAGCATACGTACATAAATACTAATACTTTAAAGAACACGGATGTGCGACTGGTACACTGTTCGTCTGCACCTCTCCTCGCCCATCCGTGCTCGTCTTGTGCCCTCTGGATTCATGTTGAATCCTCCTCAAATCAGCCTTTTTTATTTCAGCCTGTAATTAAGGTCGTATAGACAGCCATATTTCAATTCCAATCTATATAATCCACGAAAAATATTTGTAGAAAACGCTTCACTGGAGGAGTACCGTAGAAGCAACTGTGGAGGTCAGATTCGACATAGTCCTGGTATTATTAAAATTTAAGGAATTAGAGGGGATCGTACGCTGCTGAACCGAATGTGGAGCGACAGCTTTGGCTGCGGGCGACCAAGCGATGTATCGCACACAACCCGCTGAAAGCATCAAAGTTCACCGGCGTTCTACGCAGAATCCAATTTCAGGCCCGTTATGAACGTGCTTGCGTGGCATTGGTGTAACGTGAATTCAAATGTCATGGCAGGCTGATTGTAATGTCACCCTCCCACATGAAAGGACAGGCTCGAGTTGGCACTCTTTCAGAAACCACGGACACTGACGCTGAAGGCTCGAGCTGGTAGCTAATAAAAAAATAAAATAACAGCAAATTGGCAAAATCCCTATCCCTATCGCCTATCCATCGCTGCATCCAAATTTTTAGCTTTATCTATCATTCATATATATACGCAGCCATTCACTAGTCATTTATTCAACGGCAAAGCTTTCGCCCATAGCTTCCTCAAGCGGAAGTACGCGAGAGCGCAAGAGCCTTGTGTCGCAGAAAAGCCGGTATCGGCGTTGTCCGTTGTAACACAAAAATGCACAATGAATGAAAGAAAAAAAAAGTGAAAAACGTCCTCCGTGAAACACTACTGCGTAATAAACGGTTGTAAACGTGTAAGTTTATTTCTATATGCAGGGATTTTTTTTTCTTTTTTTACGATACTGGCGGCTGAGAAACCGTAATGTTGCATTGCAAGAACTGCTCACTTATCATCTTCACCTGCAGACAACTGATCGAGAACAGGCGGGATGAAAAAACCCCCTAAGATTACTTTCTAGAGGGGACCAGGGGCTTCCACCATATAACCATTGCTTCGTTTCGCGGGGGGGGCCTCAAGTTGTAAACGTGTAAGTTTATTTCTATGCAGTTTTTTTTTCTTTTTTTACGATACTGGCAGCTGAGAAGCCGTAATGTTGCATTGCAAGAACTGTTCACTTATCATCTTCACCTGCAGACAACTGATCGAGAACAGGCGGGATGAAAAGACCCCCTAAGATTACTTTGTAGAGGGGACCAGGGTCTTCCACCATATAACCATTGCTTTGTTTCGCGCGCAGGAAGGGGGGGGGGAGGGACCTCAATTTGTAAACGTGTAAGTTTATTTCTATGCAGTTTTTTTTTACGATACTGGCTGAGAAACTGTAATGTTGCATTGCAGGAACTGCTCACTTGCCATCTTCCCCTGCAGACAACCGATCGAGAACAGGCGGGGTTAAAAGTCCCCCTAAGATTACTTTGTAGGGGACCATGGGCTTCCACCATATAACCATTGCTTTCTATCGCGCGCAGGAAGGAGGGGGGGGGACCTCAAGTTGTAAACCTGTAAGTTTATTTCTATTCAGTTTTTTTTTACGATACTGGCGGCTGAGAAAGCGTAATGTTGCATTGCAAGAACTGCTCACTTGCCATCTTCACCTGCAAACAACGGATCGAAAACAGGCGGGGTTAAAAGTCCCCCTAAGATTACTTTGTAGGGGACCATGGGCTTTCACCATATAACCATTGCTTTCTATCGCGCGCAGGAAGGAGGGGGGGGGACCTCAAGTTGTAAACCTGTAAGTTTATTTCTATGCAGTTTTTTTTTTTACGATACTGACGGCTGAGAAAGCGTAATGTTGCATTGCAAGAACTGCTCACTTGCCATCTTCACCTGCAAACAACCGATCGAAAACAGGCGGGGTTAAAAGTCCCCCTAAGATTACTTTGTAGAGGGGACCAGGGGCTTCCACCATATAACCATTGCTTTCTATCGCGAGCAGGAAGGAGGGGGGGACCTCAAATTGTAAACCTGTAAGTTTATTTCTATGCAGATTTTTTTTTTTTACGATACTGGCGGCTGAGAAAGCGTAATGTTGCATTGCAAGAACTGCTCACTTGCCATCTTCACCTGCAAACAACCGATCGAAAACAGGCGGGGTTAAAAGTCCCCCTAAGATTACTTTGTAGAGGGGACCAGGGGCTTCCACCATATAACCATTGCTTTCTATCGCGCGCAGGAAGGAGGGGGGGGACCTCAAGTTGTAAACCTGTAAGTTTATTTCTATGCAGTTTTTTTTTACGATACTGGCGGCTGAGAAAGCGTAATGTTGCATTGCAAGAACTGCTCACTTGCCATCTTCACCTGCAAACAACCGATCGAAAACAGGCGGGGTTAAAAGTCCCCCTAAGATTACTTTGTAGAGGGGACCAGGGGCTTCCACCATATAACCATTGCTTTCTATCGCGCGCAGGAAGGAGGGGGGGGGGACCTCAAGTTGTAAACCTGTAAGTTTATTTCTATGCAGTTTTTTTTTTTTACGATACTGGCGGCTGAGAAAGCGTAATGTTGCATTGCAAGAACTACTCACTTGCCATCTTCACCTGCAAACAACCGATCGAAAACAGGCGGGGTTAAAAGTCCCCCTAAGATTACTTTGTAGAGGGGACCAGGGGCTTCCACCATATAACCATTGCTTTCTATCGCGCGCAGGAAGGAGGGGGGGGACCTCAAGTTGTAAACCTGTAAGTTTATTTCTATGCAGTTCTTTTTTTTTACGATACTGGCGGCTGAGAAAGCGTAATGTTGCATTGCAAGAACTGCTCACTTGCCATCTTCACCTGCAAACAACCGATCGAAAACAGGCGGGGTTAAAAGTCCCCCTAAGATTACTTTGTAGGGGACCATGGGCTTCCACCATATAACCATTGCTTTCTATCGCGCGCAGGAAGGAGGGGGGGGGGGGAAACCTCAAGTTGTAAACCTGTAAGTTTATTTCTATGCAGTTTTTTTCTTTACGATACTGGCGGCTGAGAAAGCGTAATGTTGCATTGCAAGAACTACTCACTTGCCATCTTCACCTGCAAACAACCGATCGAAAACAGGCGGGGTTAAAAGTCCCCCTAAGATTACATTGTAGGGGACCATGGGCTTCCACCATATAACCATTGCTTTCTATCGCGCGCAGGAAGGAGGGGGGGGGACCTCAAGTTGTAAACCTGTAAGTTTATTTCTATGCAGTTCTTTTTTTTACGATACTGGCGGCTGAGAAAGCGTAATGTTGCATTGCAAGAACTACTCACTTGCCATCTTCACCTGCAAACAACCGATCGAAAACAGGCGGGGTTAAAAGTCCCCCTAAGATTACTTTGTAGAGGGGACCAGGGGCTTCCACCATATAACCATTGCTTTCTATCGCGCGCAGGAAGGAGGGGGGGGGAACCTCAAGTTGTAAACCTGTAAGTTTATTTCTATGCAGTTTTTTTTACGATACTGGCGGCTGAGAAAGCGGAATGTTGCATTGCAAGGACTACTCACTTGCCATCTTCACCTGCAAACAACCGATCGAAAACAGGCGGGGTTAAAAGTCCCCCTAAGATTACTTTGTAGAGGGGACCAGAGGCTTCCACCATATAACCATTGCTTTCTATCGCGCGCAGGAAGGAGAGGGGGGGACCTCAAGTTGTAAACCTGTAAGTTTATTTCTATGCAGTTCTTTTTTTGTACGATACTGGCGGCTGAGAAAGCGTAATGTTGCATTGCAAGAACTGCTCACTTGCCATCTTCACCTGCAAACAACCGATCGAAAACAGGCGGGGTTAAAAGTCCCCCTAAGATTACTTTGTAGAGGGGACCAGGGGCTTCCACCATATAACCATTGCTTTCTATCGCGCGCAGGAAGGAGGGGGGACCTCAAATTGTAAACCTGCAAGTTTATTTCTATGCAGATTTTTTTTTTTACGATACTGGCGGCTGAGAAAGCGTAATGTTGCATTGCAAGAACTGCTCACTTGCCATCTTCACCTGCAAACAACCGATCGAAAACAGGCAGGGTTAAAAGTCCCCCTAAGATTACTTTGTAGAGGGGACCAGGGGCTTCCACCATATAACCATTGCTTTCTATCGCGCGCAGGAAGGAGGGGGGGGGACCTCAAGTTGTAAACCTGTAAGTTTATTTCTATGCAGTTTTTTTTTACGATACTGGCGGCTGAGAAAGCGTAATGTTGCATTGCAAGAACTGCTCACTTGCCATCTTCACCTGCAAACAACCGATCGAAAACAGGCGGGGTTAAAAGTCCCCCTAAGATTACTTTGTAGAGGGGACCAGGGGCTTCCACCATATAACCATTGCTTTCTATCGCGCGCAGGAAGGAGGGGGGGGGGACCTCAAGTTGTAAACCTGTAAGTTTATTTCTATGCAGTTTTTTTTTACGATACTGGCGGCTGAGAAAGCGTAATGTTGCATTGCAAGAACTACTCACTTGCCATCTTCACCTGCAAACAACCGATCGAAAACAGGCGGGGTTAATAGTCCCCCTAAGATTACTTTGTAGAGGGGACCAGGGGCTTCCACCATATAACCATTGCTTTCTATCGCGCGCAGGAAGGAGGGGGGGGACCTCAAGTTGTAAACCTGTAAGTTTATTTCTATGCAGTTCTTTTTTTTTACGATACTGGCGGCTGAGAAAGCGTAATGTTGCATTGCAAGAACTACTCACTTGCCATCTTCACCTGCAAACAACCGATCGAAAACAGGCGGGGTTAAAAGTCCCCCTAAGATTACTTTGTAGAGGGGACCAGGGGCTTCCACCATATAACCATTGCTTTCTATCGCGCGCAGGAAGGAGGGGGGGGGGGAACCTCAAGTTGTAAACCTGTAAGTTTATTTCTATGCAGTTTTTTTTTTACGATACTGGCGGCTGAGAAAGCGGAATGTTGCATTGCAAGGACTACTCACTTGCCATCTTCACCTGCAAATAACCGATCGAAAACAGGCGGGGTTAAAAGTCCCCCTAAGATTACTTTGTAGAGGGGACCAGGGGCTTCCACCATATAACCATTGCTTTCTATCGCGCGCAGGAATGAGAGGGGGGGACCTCAAGTTGTAAACCTGTAAGTTTATTTCTATGCAGTTCTTTTTTTGTACGATACTGGCGGCTGAGAAAGCGTAATGTTGCATTGCAAGAACTGCTCACTTGCCATCTTCACCTGCAAACAACCGATCGAAAACAGGCGGGGTTAAAAGTCCCCCTAAGATTACTTTGTAGAGGGGACCAGGGGCTTCCACCATATAATCACTGCTTTCTATCGCGCGCAGGAAGGAGGGGGGGGACCTCAAGTTGTAAACCTGTAAGTTTATTTCTATGCAGATTTTTTTTTTTACGATACTGGCGGCTGAGAAAGCGTAATGTTGCATTGCAAGAACTGCTCACTTGCCATCTTCACCTGCAAACAACCGATCGAAAACAGGCGGGGTTAAAAGTCCCCCTAAGATTACTATGTAGAGGGGACCAGGGGCTTCCACCATATAACCATTGCTTCCTATCGCGCGCAGGAAGGAGGGGGGGGGACCTCAAGTTGTAAACCTGTAAGTTTATTTCTATGCAGTTTTTTTTACAATACTGGCGGCTGAGAAAGCGTAATGTTGCATTGCAAGAACTGCTCACTTGCCATCTTCACCTGCAAACAACCGATCGAGAACAGGCGGGGTTAAAAGTCCCCCTAAGATTACTTTGTAGAGGACCAGGGGCTTCCACCATATAACCATTGCTTTCTATCGCGCGCAGGAAGGAGGGGGGGGACCTCAAGTTGTAAACCTGTAAGTTTATTTCTATGCAGTTTTTTTTTACAATACTGGCGGCTGAGAAAGCGTAATGTTGCATTGCAAGAACTGCTCACTTGCCATCTTCACCTGCAAACAACCGATCGAGAACAGGCGGGGTTAAAAGTCCCCCTAAGATTACTTTGTAGAGGGGACCAGGGGCTTCCACCATATAACCATTGCTTTCTATCGCGCGCAGGAAGGAGGGGGGGACCTCAAGTTGTAAACCTGTAAGTTTATTTCTATGCAGTTTTTTTTTACGATACTGTCGGCTGAGAAAGTGTAATGTTTCATTGCAAGAACTGCTCACTTGCCATCTTCACCTGCAAACAACCGATCGAGAACAGGCGGGGTTAAAAGTCCCCCTAAGAATACTTTGTAGGGGACCAGGGGCTTCCACCATATAACCATTGCTTTCTATCGCGCGCAGGAAGAAGGGGGGGGGACCTCAAGTTGTAAACCTGTAAGTTTATTTCTATGCGGTTTTTTTTTACGATACTGGCGGCTGAGAAAGCGTAATGTTGCATTGCAAGAACTGCTCACTTGCCATCTTCACCTGCAAACAACCGATCGAGAACAGGCGAGGTTAAAAGTCCCCCTAAGATTACTTTGTAGAGGGGACCAGGGGCTTCCACCATATAACCATTGCTTTCTATCGCGCGCAGGAAAGAGTGGGGATGACCTCAGGTTGTAAACCTGTAAGTTTATTTCTATGCAGTTTTTTTTTACGATACTGGCGGCTGAGAAAGCGTAATGTTGCATTGCAAGAACTGCTGACTTGCCATCTTCACCTGCAAACAACCGATCGAAAACAGGCGGGGTTAAAAGTCCCCCTAAGATTACTTTGTAGAGGGGACCAGGGGCTTCCACCATATAACCATTGCTTTCTATCGCGCGCAGGAAGGAGGGGGGGGGGACCTCAAGTTGTAAACCTGTAAGTTTCTTTCTATGCAGTTTTTTTTTACGATACTGGCGGCTGAGAAAGCGTAATGTCATTGCAAGAACTGCTCACTTGCCATCTTCACCTGCAAACAACCGATCGAAAACAGGCGGGGTTAAAAGTCCCCCTAAGATTACTTTGTAGAGGGGACCAGGGGCTTCCACCATATAACCATTGCTTTCTATCGCGCGCAGGAAGGAGGGGGGGAGCTCAAGTTGTAAACCTGAGTTGTTTATTTCTATGCAGTTTTTTTTTACGATACTGGCGGCTGAGAAAGCGTAATGTTGCATTGCAAGAACTGCTCACTTGCCATCTTCCCCTGCAGGCAACCGATCGAAAACAGGCGGGGTTAAAAGTCCCCCTAAGATTACTTTGTAGAGGGGACCATGGGCTTCCACCATATAACCATTGCTTTCTATCGCGCGCAGGAAGGAGGGGAGGGGACCTCAAGTTGTAAACCTGTAAGTTTATTTCTATGCAGTTTTTTTTTACGATACTGGCGGCTGAGAAAGCGTAATGTTGCATTGCAAGAACTGCTCACTTGCCATCTTCCCCTGCAGGCAACCGATCGAAAACAGGCGGGGTTAAAAGTCCCCCTAAGATTACTTTGTAGAGGGGACCAGGGGCTTCCACCATATAACCATTGCTTTCTATCGCGCGCAGGAAGGAGGGGGGGGGACCTCAAGTTGTAAACCTGTAAGTTTCTTTCTATGCAGTTTTTTTTTACGATACTGGCGGCTGAGAAAGCGTAATGTCATTGCAAGAACTGCTCACTTGCCATCTTCACCTGCAAACAACCGATCGAAAACAGGCGGGGTTAAAAGTCCCCCTAAGATTACTTTGTAGAGGGGACCAGGGGCTTCCACCATATAACCATTGCTTTCTATCGCGTGCAGGAAGGAGGGGGGGGACCTCAAGTTGTAAACCTGTAAGTTTATTTCTATGCAGTTTTTTTTTACGATACTGGCGCCTGAGAAAGCGTAATGTTGCATTGCAAGAACTGCTCACTTGCCATCTTCACCTGCAAACAACGGATCGAAAACAGGCGGGGTTAAAAGTCCCCCTAAGATTACTTTGTAGAGGGGACCAGGGGCTTCCACCATATAACCATTGCTTTCTATCGCGCGCAGGAAGGAGGGGGGGGCCTGAAGTTGTAAACCTGTAAGTTTATTTCTCTGCAGTTTTTTTTTACGATACTGGCGGCTGAGAAAGCGTAATGTTGCATTGCAAGAACTGCTCACTTGCCATCTTCACCTGCAAACAACCGATCGAAAACAAGCGGGGTTAAAAATCCCCCTAAGATTACTTTGTAGAGGGGACCAGGGGCTTCCACCATATAACCATTGCTTTCTATCGCGCGCAGGAAGGAGGGGAGGGGACCTCAAGTTGTAAACCTGTAAGTTTATTTCTATGCAGTTTTTTTTTTTACGATACTGGCGGCTGAGAAAGCGTAATGTTGCATTGCAAGAACTGCTCACTTGCCATCTTCCCCTGCAGGCAACCGATCGAAAACAGGCGGGGTTAAAAGTCCCCCTAAGATTACTTTGTAGAGGGGACCATGGGCTTCCACCATATAACCATTGCTTTCTATCGCGCGCAGGAAGGAGGGGGGGGGACCTCAAGTTGTAAACCTGTAAGTTTATTTCTATGCAGTTTTTTTTTTACGATACTGGCGGCTGAGAAAGCGTAATGTTGCATTGCAAGAACTGCTCATTTGCCATCTTCCCCTGCAGACAACCGATCGAAAACAGGCGGGGTTAAAAGTCCCCCTATGATTACTTTGATTGCTTTGTTTCGCGCGCAGGAAGGGGGGGGGGGAGGGACCTCAACTTGTAAACGTGTAAGTTTATTTCTATGCAGTTTTTTTTTACGATCCTGGCGGCTGACAACCTGTAATGTTGCATTGCACGCACCGATCACTTGCCATCTTACCGGCAGACAGCCGATCTAGGAATCAAGGAACCCTTCTGAAAGCGCGTCGGCGCGTACTTTTCAATTATGTGTCCATGATGAAGCTCGTTTAACTTTTGAGCGCACACTATTCTTGCATTGTTTCAATTACGCCATGTGCAGAATAAATGACGTTTAATAACAAATCCTCAACTTTGCACTGCGTTCAGGAAAGCAAGAAGGGAGGGAGGGGGGGGGGGACGATGCGTACTACATATGCAGTCACTCTAGCCGAGACCCTTGCGTTAACAAAGGAAGCAATGGCAGGGAGGGGACGCATGCAAGCTAAATCGAAATTAAACACGGGTATCTTAGGATAACTGAGGACTACAAAAGGAAAGCCGTTAAACATATGACGGATTGTCTAAGTTAAATAATATTAAAAAGAAATGTTGAGCATGGTGAGGACTATCACCATCAACTGTTTCAAAGGGTTGACGCTCTTAACATCCATACGTCCACCCATAAAAAATAAAAGAAAGGTTGAGCATGGTGAGAACTATCACCATAACCCGTTTTAAAGGAGACGCTCCTGACATGTATCCATCCACCCAGCTTCACCTAATGCAGAACCCTGAGCACGCCTATGCCCGCACCAGCTGCTTAAGTATCGCTGGTGTGAAAGGAAAGATTTTTTACCGTCTACTTGAGGCTTTTACTTTTAAATAATTAAGGATCAATCAATAAGGTACGTGCTAGCGGCTCTAGGTTAGCCGATCGTGTGAATTTTGAGGCGGCTGTGCGCCGCGAGAAGCTCGCGCCTGCTTAATTTTCACGGAAACTTGTGCTGAGAATTATTTCCATATTCCGGTTGGTGACCGTTGTCACGTTGCTTTACACTATTTTTTCTCGATTGTAAGCTGCGATAGGACAGCGCACTGCTCCGTACGGGGAAACGCGCGGCCCGAGTGTTATTAGAAGCGATTATTATTTTCTAATGTTCCTGCTATGCAGAGCGCCGCTAGAAGGTGGAGCGCTCGTCCTCCTCAGGCGAGAAAGCAAGAAAATGCGCGCCGAGACGAAGCACAGCGGTCCTACGTAGACTGCTGTTACGTGCAAAGGAGATCCGTGCTAGCGAAACTTCGTTCCGCGGCGTGCGTTATAAAATAAAAATACGAAATAGAAAGCTACACCCCATCACTTCCATCGCTCTCTTCGTCGCTTCCCCACCGGAGATCTCGCGCGTCCTCGCTCAACGAGAGCGGGGAGAGAGAGAGAGAGAGAGAGAGGAGGAGCGTAGGACCCGTTCCAGCTCTCTCCGTTAGGTTCTTTCTGTTGCTTTGTGGTTGTGCGCCATACCGCTTCTTTGCTTTGTTGCTGGTCAGCGTTCGCCTATTTTTCCACCATCACGCCATGCCTGCCCCATCGCAAGCGTATGTCGAATACCGCGACGGCGGCAAAGCGATCGTCAGCATCGATATGGTAGAGAACTATTCTCCGAAAGATGTGGATGATCTTGCGAAAGGCAAGATGGTGTTTTGGCGGTCCTGTGTGGAGGGCCGAGAGGCAGAAGAGGGTCACTACCTCGGTGACATCGTAGTGTTCGGAGGTAAGTCACGATCGCAGACCTGCGTCTTTTACCTCTTACTTTCTTATGTCACCCTTTCATCACGATTGCGTTCATCGCTTCGCGCCAGTCGGCGAGTATGATGGCAGGGCGAGTGCACCACCATATCAGCGAGTGAGTCACATACCTGAGCACCGCAAGGGACGGATCACACTAGAATGCTAGGATGTGAGCTTAGGGAGTGTTGTCCCATTTGCACCATTTATATTTGTTTCGTTTTTTTTTTTCGTTTTTTTTGAGGAAAATGTAGGGTTTATTACGGCTTGTGTATGTAAAAGTTTTTGGGAAGGAAGAAACAGCGGGGGGGGGGGGGGGGGTTGAACATCCGCTCCCGCTAACAAATGTACACGATCCGCGCCGCCTCGACCATGCAGTTTATCAGAGCGCTGGACGTCATTTGCTCCAGAACAAATGAAATGAAATTTTACTTCCATATAATACCTCTACAAGCTTGACTTTACAAAATGACCACATTTCCTTTATCATGCCCCTTGATGCTAATTCCGAGACATTCAAAACACGTCCATCAGGTACTCAGCCAGTCTGTTTTCAGGTAGTACTGGTGGTTGCCATACTGGAAAAAGTTTGTGAGCATGTCAAAGAAACAGCAGTTCTATTTCTCCTGCATTGCATAATATTTGGAATGTCACTACAAGTTTTATGCATGATGAACAGAATATTCATGTGAAATAAACAGTCAGTTTGCATGGCCTGTGTGGCTTGGTTATCTTTTAATCATGTTCATTCTGATTCCATAAGGGGTACACAGTACACATAATAATCGAGTAATATCATGTAGCCCCTGCACTTAAGTTCTTTCTTGGAGTATTGCACCTCATGATATAAGCAAGGTTGGTGCAAATGCTAAGCATATTCATACACTGAGTGTGAAATAATATTAATGACAATAATCACTTTCATTTTGTATAGCTATTATTTATTGACCAGGAGCAATTATGATAAGCATCTCTTCCTATTAATTCTTTTACTCTAGGTCCTTGAAGTTCTTTGAATAGAACAGTGCATTGTGTTCAACAGTAGCTATGACAGAGTCAGCAGGAATTATGGACGCAGACAAAAGCACATAATTATACAAGTTAATGTCTTGCTGTGCTGACTCCGCATCTTTACTGAACGGAAATAAGGACAAGAGCATCTGAGAAAAACCAAGCATACATAGTTGCAGCCACTATAGCCTTAACTAGTCTCAATGAAGTTAAAATTTAAGCCACTCCAATATACAACAGAAACACTAGTGTATTAATTTTACATCCACGCCTGTAGGACGCATCACAGGAAAAGCAGCACTGACACAGAAAAAGATTTGGATCAGGTTAAAAAAGTATTTCATTAAATGAGTGTAGACATTAAATTAGGGCATAATGTTTTCTTTGTTTAGGGATGTTTAGGACATTAGTATTAATAGGTCACTACATGGTACTCATCTATGAGTACTAAAGAAATGAAAAAGTTCTGTCATGCTGTTTAAGCTTTAACAGCACATATCTGTAGCATCAAAGGTCACGACAGCTTATATGAGGCACAGAATAGTCGCAATATAATCAATGCTCTATTTGTTGCCTTCAAACTCTTGAAGCAAGCTTGTTTCAACTTTGCAGTGAGTTAAACGATGAAGTGATTAATCACACTTCTTTCATGCCTTTGCAACCTATACTGACTTCTGACATTCCAGCCATTGTTCACTTGTAAAAACTGAAACTGCAGGAGAGAATAAATGCAATTATATATTATTCAGCTGTTGCACGTGAATACATACCACTATGGTGACCTATGTTGCCTTACGCATCTTTATAGAGAAGAAAACATAGGACTAAATATCTGATCGCTTTGCTCCTTTAAGTGTGGGACATTTCCAATAGAAGGAAATATGCTACAGGAGGCTAAATCTAGATGGTTTAGAGCACAAGGACTAAATGCAATAACCTGAACTTTTAAACTGAAAAAAAAGAAAGAAAAATAGCACCAAGCTAAAGCAAACACAAGCACAACCACAAAGATATTCAAGGCACTTTTGCTAAGCAATTAAAAGAAGTTAGCATGTAATTAGACAAGTGCAAAAGTGTAAACACGCAGAAAACTAGAAGGCCTTTCAGGTATGATCTGGATCAAATTCTATTAGAATATGCTGTGGAAGTGAGGAATCGATTTCAAGAATTAGATCTAGAAGACAGAGAGCCCTGAAGAGATGTGGACTGATGTTCGTGATATAATACAAGAAGTTGCTACTAAGGTAGTTCCAAAGCAAAAGAAATGCAAGAAAGCAAACTGATTATCTGAAGAGGCTTTGCAAACAGCTGAGGAAAGGAGGATGGCAAAGGTTATGGGGGAAAGAGAAAGATACAAGGTTCTCAATGCGGATTTTCAGAAAATAGCAAGGAGAGATAAGAATGCCTTCCTGAACATACAGTGCCAAGCAGTTGAGGACAACAGCCAATTAAGGAACACAAGAGCTCTGAATAAGACAATCAAAGATATCAAAGGAAGCTTCCGTGCTAAGCTGGGCGTGATAAAGGACAAATGAGGCAAGGACCTCACTGAAGCCTCAGAGATAAAGAAGAGGTGGCAGGAATACGCAGAAGAACTGTACAAGAAGGACCTGAATGTGAAACCCAACATAAGACGGTTGTGATTACTGATCTCGAGCCGGGCATCCTGAAGAGTGAAGTTGAATGGGCCTTAGCCAGCCTTGCTAAGAACAAAGCTAACGGAATTGATGGCATTCCAGCTGAGTTGCTTCAAAACCTCAACCGTGACGCTGTTAACATTCTGCATACATTATGTCAGAAGATTTGGACAACCCTGCAGTGGCCACAGGATTTGAGGAGGTCAGTTTACATCCCCATTCCAAAGAAAGGCAGTGCCAAAGATTGTTCCAACTACCGCATGATCGCGCTTATTTCGCATTCTAGCAAGGTGATGTTGAAAATCCTCCAAGGTAGGCTGCAGCAGTATGTGGATCGGGAGCTTCAGGACGTGCAAGCTGGGTTTCGCAAGGGCAGAGGAACTAGAGACCAAATTGCCAACCTTCGCTGGATCATGGAAAAAGCAAGAGAGGTCCAGAAACCCATCTACTTCTGCTTTATTGATTATGCGAAAGCGTTTGATTGCATAGATCACAGCAGATTGTGGCAAGCTCTCCAAGAGATGGGAGTTCCTATTCACCTCATCTGTCTCCTCAGGAACTTGTATGAAGGGCAAGAAGCCACAGTAAGAACTGGGCATGGTCTTACTGATTGGTTTCCGATTGAGAAAGGAGTGAGGCAAGGCTGCATACTGTCGCCCTGCCTATTTAACCTATATGCAGAGTGCATCATGAGGAAGGCCGGTCTGGACGAGTCTTCAACTGGAGTGAAGATTGCTGGAAAACGTATCAACAACCTTAGATATGCGGATGACACCACATTAATGGCAGAAAGTGAAGTGGAACTCAAGAGACTTCTGATGCGCGTACAAGAAGAGAGTGAGAAGTTTGGGCTTAAACTGAACATTAAAAAGACCAAGATCATGGCGTCTTGCCCTATCAAGCCCTGGAGCATCAAGGGACAAGAAGTGGAAGCTGTGACAGGTTTTCTCTTCTTGGGCTCCAAGATTACCTCGGAAGGAGACTGCAGCCATGAAATTAGGAGACGCCTGCTTCTGGGAAAGAGAGCAATGGTTAGCCTTGGCAGCCTAGTAAAGAGCAGAAACATTAGTCTGCCAACCAAGATCCGTATAACTTGTGCTATGGTCTTTCCAGTTGTGATGTATGGATGCGAGAGTTGGACTGTGAAAAAGGCTGACCGCCGAAGAATTGACGCGTTTGAATTGTGGTGCTGGCGAAGACTCTTGAGAGTTCCTTGGACTGCCAGAAGATCAAATCAGTCGATATTGTCGACCATAAACCCTGACTGCTCATTGGAGGGTCAAATTCTTAAGTTAAAGCTCAGCTACTTTGGTCATCTGATGAGAAGAGAGGAGTCGCTGGAGAAAGATTTGATGTTGGGAAAGGTTGAGGGTTGCCAGAGAAGTGGTAGACAGCGAACGCGATGGTTAGATGGCATCCTCGAGGCATTGCAGATGAATTTATGTGATGTTAGGAAGATAGTGAGAGACCGGAAAGCCTGGCGTGACATGGTCCATAGGGTCACGAAGAGTCGGACACGACTGAACGACTGAACTGAACTAAAAGTGGTGGCAGTTAACTATCAGCATTTTCCTTTTTTGATGCAAACACAGCGTCTGGTCAAAATTGCTTCTTGAGCTGTTGAAGGCAGCTAGGTAGGAAATTATCCACTTTTGTGGTAAGGACTTCATGCCACACAGCTGGATTGTATTGCATTGTATTCTAGTACACTGTAATTGCATCAAAGTTGAGGAGCTATTCCAATCGCTAGAAGTCGCGACCAATAGCCGCCAGATTAGTTGGCCTTTACTTTAGTACTAAGCTCGCATGGCGCTTTCTACATAGAAGCAGTAAAGTGGCACAGAGCACAGTCCCTTTGATAGAAATATTTGAAATGGCGAGAGACCCCCCCCCCCCTTCCCATACTTCGCTCCTGGGAAATAAAAGCAAGTAAGAAAAAATACCCTATCCGCACCGACTATGGTAAAGCGGACTTCTTCTGAAGGACGCCGATTGTAATTCGAGGCAAACATAAGCAATAATAATGAGCTTATCTTGCTGCTCTGCTACTGTACCGCGGATCCTGCTCAAGGATGGGTAAAAAAAAGTGTGAATGAGACAACAATATGAGAACGCTGTATTTTCTGCAAAACTGGGTCCTCAGTGCTATCATGTTAAAACAGGGATGTGAATCAGCCTTTGCCACCTCTACTGCTTATAGTCTATGAACCATAGAAAATAGCAGAGACTTCAAGATGTGTTGGCAGTTGTACAGCTTTTTTTCTTTTATAGAATAATGGTTCATATTTGTTTTCCTCCCCTATAAAGCGGCGCTGAGCATTTCCTTCACCTTGTAGAGAACCGTGCTATAATTCGGCTGCAAGTGTACACGTAACATCGTCACTGGTAATAACTAGGCAATGACAGCAGGGCACTGTCAAATAGCAGAATCTTCCTTTTGCAGGTTTTGCTAGTCGTAGCGATGCTTAGTACACTGTGCAACTACTCAAGCATGGCCACGTGGCTACTATGGAAAGCCATGCCTGCTTACCTAGATTCCTTTGATGTAATTAACTGCAGCTTTACCCTGCCTACTTCATCCCAGTTAGCATAGTTACAAAGTAGCCAGCCGCCTAAGACATGTTGTTGACCCAGTTTTCAATCTGAGCTGGCACATATTTGTCAGCTATTAAGTTCTCGTGAGAACTGTAACATTCCTTTATAGCTCAGTGCTGTGCTTGGGTGGATGTTAGGGATTAATTATGGCCTTATTTCTCCTCTGCTTTCCCTTGTTGGGTTGATTGCCTTGAAGACATTGGTTTAGACAGCATCCTGATTTTCTCTTGTTACATCCCAGGTAGAAAAAAGCGACCCAATTTCCGGATGGATTATTGAACTGTAAACAATGATTTTCTAGTGAGAGTGCTGAACTGGTTATCATAGTCAGCAGAATGGCTCTTGTTTTTAGCCATAAAATTTTTATCTGGAGGAGTTTCAGCGAGAATCTTATCCCTTTACAGCTGCAAGTTCAGCTGTAAATGTGTACTTTTCTGAATCTTCATTTTATTTGGGATTATAGTTCCGGTAAAAGTCACTAACTTGAGAGGTTGTCAATATAATTGTGCATTATCATTTCAGTCAACAAGGCAGATCTGATTTGCCGAATGGCAAAGCGCCATAAGGCTGTGCCATCTATTATCATTGAATCGGCAACCATCGCAGATGGATCCAGAAAAGAACCTTCCAAGGTGAGGACTGGTACTGCTTAACCCGTGCAAGGGGCTATTGATAAGGATATCGGTAATGCTTTGCTTGTGTTAATGGTGTGTTTGTTCTCTCTTTCATTTCGGCTGGTCAGGAACAACCAAGGAGAGAAAAAAAAAAAGAAAAATGGAGGCTGCCAAAAAACAGCAAATGAAGAAAATTTTGGCAAAAAGGTGCCACAGTCCAGAATCATCTGAAAGTGACGATGAAGTTGTGCCTAAAAGGCTCCTGACAGTGGCTGAAAAAGCTATTGCGTACCTTGAAAAGCAATTAGATGAGTCGGAAAAGGCTCGAAAAGAAGAAAAACAAAGAAATCATAGGCTGCAGAAGCTGGTCGACGAAAGATTTGGTGAGGTTTCTTCTATATTTGCCTCTTTTGTGCACTTAATAGTGGTACATTAAAGCTATAGATGCACACAGTACTCTCTGAAAACTCAAAATTTTTGAGACTTGAATCTCTGACCTTACAGTATTCTCTGGTGTAAGCAACGCATTTGACAATTGCAGGCATCGTAACTAGCAGTTTATTTTTTGTGCATTTTCTGTGTGTAATGGCCGTGCTTTTCACTATTTGAAGTAGTGAAGTGAGAACTGCTGGGAACATGTTTATGAATTATATGATCCATGCCAAGTTTTCATCTTTATGATGGAAGTTTTTCCTGTATGTCACTGGGAAAATGATAGTGCATGGATTTTTTTGGAAGAAAATTATTGGTTTGCTTTTTGTAGGCGCAGTGGAGGCAGCCATTTCAGAACTCGCACAAGCCAGACAGCCTTCAGAGGTAAGAAATCTATTTCTTGTAAATAAGGATAGAAACCAAGTTTCGGCTGCATTTTTTTAAACGATATACATGACATAAAAAACCACAAGGTATTCACCTGTGACTGCTAATTAATGTAGAAATTGACTTCTCTGAGTTGTTCTTGCTTTAATTTCAACTGCCAAGCCATGGCTATGACATCAAAGCTCAGTAAATATAATCCCGTTTCTTGAGTTCATCAGCCCACATAGACCTATATCATTGTTGTAAAGATGTAGTTTCATTTTGTCAGAGTGTTTTCTTGAATATAGTAGCAGTATGTGGTACTGTGTGACCATGCACATATATTTCTTTTAATGTGGTGGCTTTAGCATTAAAAGTTGATTATTGTGCTGACCATTCAGCATTGTGAGTGAGAAATCACGGGCATGCTTGTGGCAGGTGATAGCTGGCAGGTGACATGGCCACATAATGATTGGTCGGCAGGCTGTGCAACATCAGAAATCCATATTTCGTGACAGAAGCTGCCAACACAGGGTTTTTGTTTCAAATGAGGAAGTGATATGGTAATCTAAGGTTACACGACCGTTGACAGTGAATAAGGCAAGCAACTGTTGGGCTACACAGCACGTCTGTGTGGTTTAGTTAATGCGGAACTTCATAGATATATATATATTTGCTGGTCCTTCACACAACTGGATAGCTTATAGCAATGAATAGTATGTGCAATGTCTAGAATAGATTGTCTATGTTTTGCATTAAGAGTAGGCTTGATAGCATGCTCTCTCAATGTTTTTACTCTGGTGCTACTTCGATCACTTATGTTTCCTTGTCTATTATTAAATGATATGAGGTTTCAGCTCGGCATCTTTGCCTTTAAGGACCAAGATCGTCAGTTGCTTGCTGACATTCTAGCTCAGCTTCCTCTACACACTCACACTTGCTTCCATTTCTAACGTTCATACCTCGTCATTCAACTTACGGGCTCTCCCTGGTCATCGAGCAACACCATGCACCATGTCAAGACACATCCTCAAAGCCACCACACTACTCCATGCATCTGGTACAACTCCAAAGTTGTTGCACTGGTAATAGCTATAGGCCATCGCACATAAATTCAGCTACATTTACACAGTAGAATATTTGTCTGCACTATGCTGGTTTCATTCATTAACCAATCAGTTAGCCATCCACACACCCATCCACTCCCAATCAACCAACCAGCCTCACATGTATCATATACACTCCATACGAAGTGTCTATAATGATTCTGGAATCTCCTTCAACTTGACCTTGACGTGCAGTTTTATTATGATGCAGGCGCTATCTGCCCTGCTGAACACTGTAGCTTCAGTGGCTAGCACACCACATGAAGGTGCCGTCAAATGCTGCTTGAAGGAACTTGACTCATCCTAGAAAGCTTCCTCTCAAACCAGGTTATGGCGATGGAATGAGCCTGGTATGCTTCATGTAAAATTCCGGATCAAACTTACCCCTATCCCTATTCTCCAAGAGTTAGCACAGATAAATATGTTGACAGAATCAATCGAACAACGTGAGACAACAAGTCATATGAAGCGAAAGTATGTTATGCCATCCTTGTACAACAAAGTGGCAGTTCAAACACCACCAATGGCTGACCCCCCTCCATGGGAATTCATGACTATTACGACAAACAAGGCCACTCTGCTTCGTCGCAAAGAAAAGCTGGCATCTCGACCTCTGGTTGATGCACTTCCAGGTACCTTCATTGCAATATGAGCACATCAATTATGGAAAATGGCGGTAGAACAGCAGCTACTAGGCCAACACACAGTGAACTAAAGTTACATAAAGAATATGTTTCAGAATACCCAGACAAGCTTGTGATGGAACTCTATGCAATCCGCGATGCTATGGAGGCCATAAATAAAATAGATTCCGTAACAGAAGCCTACATCTATACAGACTTCTTAGCCGCCATAAAACAACTGAAGAAAGTGACAAAGATGCTATCTGTAACCCAGGAAATCCACGCACTCAATAAAAAAACAAAGATACGCATCCAGATACATTGGACAGAAGACGATGCTGAGAATGTTCCAAACACTAATGCGCCCCCCACCAGGCTCTCTTTTGATGCCCGTTCCGCTGTTCCCATCTTAGCATCCTCTTTAAGGAAAAGTACATATGTCCTCATTCCTCCGTGTACATTCCCCCTTCCTCATGACTTAACGAGATTGGAGGAGGTTTCCCTTAGAAGGATAAAAGCTGGGGCGGCCCTTACTTCATCGGTAATGTGCTGATGGGAAGCTCAAGCAGACATCGGACCAACCACATGCCCGAAGCGTTCCACACCAGCTGCAGAAGTGGATGTTCACCACCTGCTGTGGACTTGTGCAGGGACAAGGGCATCAAGGACAGATTCTGCACGAAGTGGGACTAACCACAAGGGAAGAGGACGTCTCTAAATGGCTCACCGACAACGACAAGAGTGGGAGCCTGCTCCGGTTCCTTACCGAAAATAATTTACATGAGTTTCTATAATATGCCTCATGGCAAGCTTGCGTAAAAAAAAATTAAGCTCCATCCTTAAGGATAGCACGCGACAGCATTAATGGCTCCCATTAGCTGGCTCCTCTAGCGGATCCCTTTTTGCATACGTTATGTTTGGTACTCAGTCATTCAGCAGTCTTAATTTTGCTACTGTTACCCACACGTACATATTAGCATACGGTGATAACTCATGCCATTATGTAAAAGGCCACCAGACAAATATACAAATTCCCTCATTACCTAAGCCGTATGAATGGTCCTTGTGTGGCCTAGAGAGAGTGTGTCTAGCTCAGGATACCAAAATCCTCTAAGGCTGGATTCCACTCTCAGTATCCCCTCTCAAAAGGTAGAGCTCGAGTTGCCAACGCCTGGCAATTTGGCCCATGTCAAGAGGTCTCGTGGTGTCGGACCACCCACCTGATGACCAGTCAGTGGCCAACCATGTCACTTGCCAACTTCCGAGTTATGTCCATGACTTTTGTCTCATAATTCCAATGCTAGATTTTTGCGCAGAATGGGATCCTTAACACTATCACATTAATAGAGGGACAAATTAAAGAAATAGAGAGTAAGCAAGTAGCAAAGTGCATGCAGGTGAATGAGAACAAGGGGAGTGGTAGATGTAAGCCAGCAATGATATCACTTCCTTAAAGGTAAAGTGTCTCCCACTTTTTTTTTAGATGTACAGTGTTCTGCAAATTTATCGAACCCCCATTTAAAAAATTCTCCCGCCTCAACCGGAGGCTCATTTGCGCTGAAACTGCGCACAAAGCTTGTGAGTTGTTGTCCCCTTCTTTACGAGGTAAGTTTGATCATGGTGCTTACTTGGTTTGACCGCACATGATGAGAAACCAGAACAACCTGCGACAATACTGAGGAGCAAAAAAACGCCAGCGCAGTTTTTCTAGAAAAAGGCAGCTGTGGCGTCATCTGGCGTGGCTGGAAGAAAGCGCTGCGGTTCGAAAGCTCCGAGGCAAGCAAGGCACATCCTTGTAATGATGCGAGATGGCGCCACTGCTGCCCTTCGCCAAAAAAATTACGTTTGCGTCATTTGCTCCTCAGTATCGTCGCAGGCTGTTCTGGTTTCTCATCATGTGCGGCCAAACCAAGTAAGCACCATGGTCAAACTTGACTCGTAAACAAGAGGACAACAACGCACAAGCTTCCTGCGCAGTTTCAGTGCAAATGAGCCGCCGCTTGAGGCGGGAAAATGTTTCAAACGGGGGTTTGACACAGTTGCAGAACACTGTATAAGGAACCACTATGAGGACTAATTTCTTGCAACGATTCACTTCCATCTCTGCTCTTAACTGCTCTTGACAAGACATCTGAGTGGTGCACGAAGATTGGCCTAGCACTCTCAGTTGAAAAGACAAACTTTATATCTGTCACAAACTGATGGGGTAGATGTAGGCTTTTACAAGCACCATTACAGCTGTCATTGAACAGGCATCTGCTCACTACCACTTCGCCGATGCGAGACCTTGGTGTCGAACTGGACAGCTCTGGTTCAGCAGTGCCATCGGTTCGACCTGAATGACAGAAGGCCACTAGTACCCAGCACCTGTTTCGGCGCATTGCCCAGAAAACGGGTGACGCTTGCTGGAACATGGTTCGAACATTAGTGCGTTCTGTATTACAGGGTTGGCTTGTCTATCAAGCCCAATTTCAATGTCTCACATTAAGAGATTGGTACCGCTTGGAAGCAGTTAATAGAGAGGCAATGCGCGCCATCACTGGCCTCCCTCGCCTGACATCCTTTCCCACTCTCCAAGCGAAGGCCCAGCTGAACACCATTGATGAGCTCGTTGAGCAGCGTCGTGCAGCGCGCTACCTAAAGTATCAAGCTATTCCTGCAGCGTCTGCATTAGCACATTATTTTGATTTGTCTTATACGCTGCTTGAAGTAACGCCTTCGAAACCTCCATGGAAGCGACCACAGATGACAAACAACCGTCCACTATGAGAAAAGGGCCGAGATCAACATTCGGTGAAAGAAGCAGAGCCCGAATATTGCACAGACACCACAGGGGCGCTTCAAGCTGTAAACGCAAGTACTGACTATGAGATTTTACATGCTACCCTCATTTGTCCAATGCTTCCTGAAATACACCAGATATGTTCATATAGAACAGAAGCAACGCACCTTCTTGTTGCCATTCGTGACGGTTTGTCTACATTACCAGAAAGCCTATATGCTGCACCGCCGACCATTTTGATCTTACAGAATCCACCAAAGTAGTCCGAGGCTTACGGAGTATAGCTAATACCGACATCATCAACAATATTTGCAACATTGTGCGAACATTTCCTTACCCTGTGCATGTGGTGTGGGCTCCCCACACTACGCACTGTCTCACAGAAACTGATCATGCGTCCTGTTCCCAGAGGGTGACATAGCCTCTGTCTATGTAAAAGCTGTCCGCAGGAGATGCCGTAATACCTGCGAAAGAGTTTCTTTGCCGCTACACGCGTGCTTTAATTCCACCGTGTGGATCAAATCTTCCCGGTGGTTTAACTCGCCGTGAGGAGGTGGCGCTGAGAAGAATCCATGTGGGTGCTGAGTTAACGCCTGCTGTCAAATCTTCCTGGACCACCCAGACTGCTCCCTGAACTGCCCTTTCTGCCCAGCTCCTGCTACGGAAGCCACACTAGACCACTTCCTTACAACTTCTGGTCTTCACGTGGCCCGCAAAGCACACTTTAGAAGCCACGCTTATCACCCTACCAGGCCGATTGACACAAGAGCATGGACACATGGGCCACACCACCGAGAACTGTTGGCATTTATTGGGGCCACAGGCCTGCAGCAATATATTTAGACCCTTATGTCGAAAGGCATACTTGCACAAAAAAAAAACTTCCATCTCACTTTCTTGGCTCGACACATACCCTGATACATTTGCTAGCAGTACTGCTGTAGTGCCCATGCCTTTTTAAATGATATTGTGCTTGATTAATGATTGCACTTTGTTTTTTCAATATCCAGCCTAGGCACTTGTTTCCGAAGAGTACTTTGCTGGCTCGACAGCCAGCACCTGATGTGGGACTTGTCGAGAAGGCAGCTCTGGGCATCTCAAGTGAGGTGAGTGTAAACTGAGCAATGATCTATTGTTATATGTGAAAGTACAGTGCTATATATAATGTAGGAAGTATAATGATTAATTTGAAGTCACCTTAATTTAATTCCTTTGTTCATTGCCCTCATTTTTGTGCATTTGTTTCTTGGGTTACTCATGGCTGATGTTGGGGTCTGTATGACTTTCCTTTTTCTTTGTGTGATTCTGTGAGTGCTCTCAACAGATTTACATGTGTCAAGCAAACAGTTGTTATATCATATTTTGACTATTGTTCAGTGTTGTAGTCCTGTTTGTAGTACTACATTTAAGCACATAATTAAAAATGCAATACTGTTGATTGGAAGTAATGATCTGAATCATTTGACCTTCTGCTACAATTTGTTGATCTTGTCTTCCCACTGCAATAAACATAGTCTGTCATTGCCGTTTCTCTTTTTCTGCTTGTCTGGTATATCAGATAAAACTCATACTAATAATCAGCTCACTGATAGCACCTGAGTGCAGCTATAAAAACAAAAGCTTGAAAAGCATGTATATTTCAATGAAAGCCTGACAGTATTGTAAAATTTGGAACCCCCCCACAGTGATATTGCCATGTAGATTACACAGCAAATGGAAACTAGCGCAGATCTGGTCATTATTGTGTCTAAAGAAGTGGAATTGACAAGGCAATAGAAAGAGTCTGTGGCAGAGCAAAGGAGGTAGCGTTTATGTGTTCCATTTGTTGAATGTCCTGTTTTCCTTTTGTTTTGCTTGTATGAAAGGGATGTTATTTATCTGTTTTCCACAGTTGTCAATTGTTGCGTTTGTGCTTTTTGTGCACCTAAGAGATGTTATTTTTCTGTTTCCATTCACATCTATTACTCCTCTTGTGCTTATTTCTGCACACGACTGTAATGAACACAGGCTGAATGCAGTATCGACTGCAACAATCAGTCCATAGTTGGAGAAGCAGAAAAGAGGAGGGCACTGGCGAGAGCCACACAGAATGTTGTTCTAGGAGGGGACTGGCAAGGAGATAAAAAGAAAAGGAAAATGAAAAGAAAAAAAAGGCTCCTGAATTAGTGTCATTTAGGCAAATGCGAATTAGTTACACTAGCTCTTCGGTTCAGGTAGAACGAAAGGAAGAAGATGGTTTGCACGGTATAAAAAAGAAGAACCGAACAAGGGTAAATAGGGTACGCCTCAGGTCGCAGATGAGCCAACGTTTCGACAAGTGGACTTGTCGTCGTCTGGGCATAGCCATCATCAGTGGCAGGGGTATAAATACGCTTTTGCTTTCGAAGAAGAAAAGCTGGGGAGGGGAAAGTGGGTGCGAAAGAGTGGGGAGGAGAAGATGGGTGAGAAAGAAGTGGGTCATGAAGTAAGAAAAAAATCTTGAGTATGTACTTATCACCCATGGAGCCAGGGATTTTGCAGCCTGCAAAAGAAGTAAAAGCGGCAGTACCAGGAAAAAAAAAAGGACTACTATGCCGGTTAGGTGATTAGTCACCACTAAAAACGGTTTGGTGAAGATACACCTTACAAAGGGAGGCTATGCAAAGGGCCCTGATAAGGCATATATCTAGGGGGACAATTCTTAAAAGGAGGGGGTAGGGCGGGGAGTACATAGTCACAGGATAATAACCACATAGTGAAAAATAATAATAACCTTAAGTGGGTATCATAACCTGGAACCGGAGATCCTGTGGTCTACAAAAGAAGTAAAAGCGGCAGTACCAGGAAAAAAAAAATCATAGTACCGGGTAGATGATTAGGGACCACTTAGGCGGGTTTGGTGCAGATACACCTTACAAAGGGAGGGTTTGCGAAGGGCCCTGATAAGGCATATATCTAAGGAGGACAATTCTTAAATCTTTCTGCAAAGGGGGGGCGATACAGTCACAGGATAATAAGCGCACTGGGAACCAACTCTGACATGAGAAACTAAAACTGTATGGATGTGCCTCCATGGCCTAGCTAGGTTTAGCATGTCTGACTGGATCCAAGGATCCTGATGGGATTAATACCTTTCACAACGGTGCTGCCCAAGTTGGCAGTCCTGCTGCAGGCATACAGGCAGACATAATGAACTTGATGAAGAAGCAAAGAGAATACAAGTTTTTTCTTGTCCAAAGATTGACTAACTGTTTGTTTCCTTGCTTGAAGTAAGCGAACAACCAGAAAGATTTATGTACCAGTATGTGATCACTTATTATCAGTTATTCAACAACACTGCTCCCAACCACAAACTTACATGATGTATAATGGAAAATTATCGAGATATAGATTATGTTTATGATTATCATTTTTCAACTCTTCTAGCCTTTCACAATTGTTTTGTTTAATGCAACAGCAGCATTCATAAAAATCTGATGCTGGCACTGTGAAAGAAAAACTGCACTGGCAGGCAGTAGCTGGCAGCTGACATGGCCGAGCACTAACTGGCTGCAGGATTGCCTAACATTGCGATTCGCAGGAGCTGCTAGCTTGAGCCTCTTCTTTCGCGTGAGAGGGTGATGTCAGAATCAGCCTGCCAGGACCTTGCATTCATGCTACCCCTAGGCCATGCAGGTACATTCATATGGCTTGGTTACAACAGATTTATATGCGTAATGGTAGCTGCTTCATACCCTTGAAAACAGCTTAAGTGTCATAGAAAAGACATTTGAGCTAGTTGGTACATCTTTGAAAACTTTACTAGCGCTGTGACAGGGAACAATGAAGCGCTTATCCTTCTCTTCTTTGTTGCCTGATCCTTTAACTAATTTCTGTTTTACTTTTTATTCATCAGCCTCCAGCATGGGCTTCAATATCAGAAGGGCAGCAGCTAGCAGCTGCAGCAGAGGAGCCCCATTTACCAGTGCTGAATGAGGTACCAAGTTACTCTACATTGCTATTGATGACTTGATCTTGCAAATTATGTTTTTACTGTTCTTTTGTTTTTACTTGTCAGCTTATGTGTTGGTAGGACTAGCTATTTGTGCTGCATGCAGAAAGGCAGCAGCCAGAAAATAGAGCACCGAAGAATTGAAGCGTTTGAATTGTGGTGCTGGCGAAGACTCTTGAGAGTTCCTTGGACTGCCAGAAGATCAAATCAGTCGATATTGTCGACCATAAACCCTGAATGCTCATTGGAGGGTCAAATTTTAAAGTTAAAGCTCAGCTACTTTGGTCATCTGATGAGAAGAGAGGAGTCGCTGGAGAAAGATTTGATGTTGGGAAAGGTTGAGGGTCGTCGGAGAAGGAGTAGGCAGCGAACGCGTTGGTTAGATGGCATCCTCGAGGCACTGCAGATGAAGTTATGTTGTTAGGAAGATAGTGAGAGACCGGAAAGCGTGGCGTGACATGGTCCATAGGGTCACGAAGAGTCGGACACGACTGAACGACTAAACTGAAACTGAGTCCAGTAGTGCTAGTACCGAACAAGACTGATTTACTCTGTATACAGTAATTTGTGACTTGTAGTCTTACTAAGCCATTTCAGAGTTGTGTATGTACCTGGGCTTGTTTTTTCTACTTGGAAAGAACTCTATGTAACCAGTTAATCATAATTTTCCAAATTTGCTGTTTTGAATCAACATTGATGGCATATCACTTCATGTTTGTAGGCATGCCTTCCAGTTTGATCTTTGCGTTATGTCGCTCTCTCAGCTTTACATTGCTGCTCTATTTTGGTACTGTGCTAGAGTGAGTATTGAAAGGTAGGCCACATGGTGTCACACTGCTTTTTCTTGTGTACGTTAGCTTTCCTACATACGAAACAGACCCTTTTCATTGTAGTTCACTTGCATCACAAATATCTGCAAGTTAGACACTGCACTTTACTGAAGTAGATGCCCTTTTTACTTTTCCTATGTCATTATGAAGTTCTAAGCATCCCTAATTTGCTGATATGCTTTCTTCAGGATGAAAATGTAGACCTTGGACTTCCCCAGCTGCAGGTTGAAATTCGCACCGCAGATTGTAGGCAGCAGCCTGCTCCCAACTCGACAGAGACTGCTGCCCGATTCACGCAGCCTGGCCCATCAAATGGAGTAAGATAGTTGTTGATTGATTTTTTCTTTCATTGCTACTCAAAATAGATGCTTTCTATTGGAGGGGGCAAAACAAATATCTTTTTTCTTAAGACATGTTGATTACTGAATTGCACATTAAAGGATTGAGAATTCATACCAAATATTGTTACAGAGTTTCGTTGTTTCGGATGAGGTATTGTACATAAGTATGATCGAATATTTAGGGGAATCCCCCAAGGTGAAGTAGATTTCTAATAAGGGACTCATTACTCGTTGTCATCCACCCGAGCACACTGTTACAGCTACAAAAGAAAGCTATGCAGCTTTCTCAGAAACTTCGTAGGTAAAGAAAAATTCATCCTGATCCGGGGATCAAGCATGGGACCACCTTCTTCCAGGGCAGCTGCTCTACCACTTAGCTAACCAGGGCGGTCAGTAGAGCAGATGATAGGGTGAGAGCGAATTGCAATAACTCAATTGATCAATATAACTAATGTGTATGTTTATGGCTGTGCTTTGCGGGATGCCAATGAGTAATTACTCCCTTATTGTATATAAGTATGTATGGATCATCCCACTTGTATGGCTCCGTGACTGCTAGTCCTTTCAGCTGATTTTTCTGTATGACCGTTTACTGTCTGGTACAGTTCTTAGATTCATTCACCATTACAGGAGCCTTTGTTTCTCAATGTTTGGCATTCGCTCATCCTGAGAAGGGTTCAGTCCAGCTTCTGCTTGTTTGGGTATTTGCACTGACAATTCGTTTTCTACATTTGGCAGCAATACCAGATAATTTATATTCTTTATTATTTGTCAATGCGTTTCCATGGTGTACCATATAGGATGTTTTCAGTATGTGTTGAAATGCCTAACCATCATACAGTCTCACTCTTGCTCATGGCTTGAAAATTCTTTGGTTCCCCCTTGATTCAACTGAAGAAAGGAGCTCAAGCCCATCCCCGATGCAGATGTCGGCTTCTGCAGTTCTGTCGCAGTATGATGTAACTCTCACTTTCATGCTTTAAACTTCGAGCTCCTGCTGATTCAGTCCTCTTGGTACTCTTTCTGGGATTTGAAGATAAACATTTATGAAACGATATCACTATGTGCACACTGGTATAACAGTGATCTCTGCCCCTGTGTTAACTTTCATTTTGACTGATAATTTGTATAAATTCACTGTAGCCTCCTACCTGTTGTGTCAGATGAAATAACACCTAGAAATATAATTCTCATTTGTGACAATCTCGGGGACTGCATTTAGCTTTGTACACTCAGTTATAGTGTCTGCTCTTTTGCTGAATTTGTTTCATTTGGCTTTTTCTGTCTAGTACCATTCTTTGCTACGTTATGCAAGGTGTAGGAAGCACTGGCTTTGGTTCGAGCATGCTTCTTTTTTTTCCTTAAGAAACAGCTGGCTTACACATTTTGGCAACTCTTCACCTTTTCTTTGCCATAGCCATGTAATGCTCCAGCTTGTTCCTTTACACGGGCAATTCCCGAGTGGCATACCATGGCTGTAGTTGTGTTCCCATGTTCCCGTTGCTCCTATTTGAATTCTGTCCCATGTAGCATCATCTTCGGGACAATGTTTATTGTGCCAACATCAAGGGCATTGCCTCATCTCTTGGTATGGGCACCAGCAGCCCCATAGGTCGCAGCCTATACCACAAATACTGCATACCGGAGTGTGAACTATGTATTCTAATGTTTTACACTTCGTTATAGAGCAGACATGACACCTAAATTAAGTAAATGCAAATCCATTTCTAACATCGGATGCCCACTGTACAAGCATTGTGTTCAGGTTGCAAGCGGAGGGCCTAAAAATGGTTTAACAAATGAGACCTGCAGCCTTACTAAAAAGTGTCATAGTTCTTCAATGCTTCAACAGTCAATAATGCATTACCTATACAACAGACTCAAAAATAACATTTAGCAACATATGTGAATTTAAAAGCCAGTGACACTGTAGATATTGTGGAGACTTGAACAAATTATATGGTAGTGATTATACCTATGGTAAACTTGTACAGGCCCTACGTTGTAATGAATGAAGTATTCTTGTGGTCCAGGTCATCCACAGCAGTCTGACAGTAAATGGAGTAGATATGCACTGTAGACAGAGTAGAGTGTATTGTCTATTTAGGAAAGAGTTTAGATCAAGAAGCACTGCCTACCAACTTTCTTTTTGTTGAAGACTGTTGGTGGTGCCAGTGAACTTGAGTAGGGCTCAACAGTATTATAAAAAAAAACAGCCTAAACAAACGGGGACGACAGGAAGAAACCACAAGAACAAGCGCTGTACAGCATTTGTTTCTTTGGTTTCTTCCTGTCGTCCCCGTTTGTTCGCGCTGTTTTTTTTTTTGGATAATGTATCACCAACTTGCCCGCTTAACTATACTGTGCTCAACAGTATGTTTGGATCTGTTAGCTTTGCATCTCATGGTCATCATTTCTGCACTGGATGTGCTTTTTGTCTGTCGCTAAATTGAAGTTGCATCACTTTGTGTTTATGCAATGGATGACAACTGTTGTGTGGCCTAGGGACCAGTTCTCAAAAAAAAAGGGAAAGTTCTAAATGACAGCAAAGTTGTGATATTGGGTGGGTGATAAGTAGTGACTCATCGCATGAACGAGCGATAGAAGAGGAATTGCAAGCAGAAGGGGATGATGGTGTGGTCGATTTGTGAGGTGGCATTTGCAGGAAAGTTGCCAGTGACATGCTTTGAGGAAGCCGGTTTACATAGCTGTTAAAGTCTAAAATGTGCGAGGGTTGGGGTTCTAAAATATTGATGATGATATGCAGAATAACCAGCTTTTAGCAACCTACCAATTCTTGAGTTAGATACACTAATGTGTTTATGCAAAAGTTTATTGGCTTTTCTTTATAGCTTCTTTTTAGTGTACAATGTTCCTTGTTTTTATAAGAAAGTGTTATTGCTAATTTCAGGAACCTGCTGCGGTAATTTCGGATGCTCCACTGTTCACTGTGGTGGATGGCAAGGTAATTAATCCTTTTTATTCAATTTGAGGGCAGTCTATCCTCTTGTCATTACTTTTCACGACTGCAGTGCATTTGAATAAAACTTTTTCACAATAATCGAGTGAATTCTTTCTTACAGGTCCACATCGGGAGCGGATGTATGCTGTCAGCAGAGAGATGGACGTGGGTAAATGCTTCTCGAAGTGATAGTATGTTCGCAAGAGAGCTTCTTCGCTGCCTGTGGCCAATCGAAGTACTAAAAAATAGGAGTGTGACTGGGAAAGCCTGCATGCGGAAAATCAAGTTTGGAGCTGGAGCCAAGCCGCCACTCACTCCTGAAAAGCTTGATGCCGTTCGGAGTAAGTGTGCATGTTTGCTGTGATGTTCTCATTAGACTTGCCAAAAAAATAAATGACAGCTTAGTTTTTCTAAGCGTGACTATAAGTCCAGAAGTAAAATTTAGCACTTGTCTAGCTAAGTTTTGCTTCATTTAGCTTTGCCCTGACTTTCCATGTAAGCTAAATATCCAATTGTCGCTTTAGACTGTTGTTACGATGGAGGGCTAACAAAGATCTAGTTCATTTTGTCAGACAAGATAAAGACAACAGTATCAGAAATGCAGCTTGAAAGACTGGCAACTTAGCACATGAAGAAATTGGCTAATATAGTGTCACGGTGGACCAGCGAAGCTGATCTCTTGGCTGGACTTGGGTTTCAAACCCATTGACAGGCAGTTTTTTTTTCTAGCAGTTGCTTAAAGAAGACCACGCTCTGATGAAACCCAATAATGTGGGCAGTATTACTTCTACGTTAAAATAATTTAACTATGCACCTTAACCTATCAAGCTGCTTAATTTAATAGTGCATGTCTATTCAGGCCAGTGCTGTTTATAACAATAGTTTACACTTTTGTGATGTAACAGATGGTGCTTGCATGTCATGGACTGTGTAATTATAAATAGGAAGTGCAGATTGGCCAGGTTTTATGCTATTTTTAGATCTTGACTGAATTCTTCCTTAACTGAATACCGGAATATAATTTTTAATATCATTTTGAAAAACCATTAATCATTAACTTTGTAGCTTAATGACTCATGGTTTTTACTGTGAGCAGTGATAAAGTACTGCATGCATAATCTATATTTGCATTGTATGAGCTTTATAGACTTAAAATAGCATCATTATTATGACCAATTTTATATGATAGCTTTAATAACAGCACTTTTATCATTTTAGAAACCATGCAAATATTGATAAGTTGGGACCATAGGCAATGGCACAGTCTGCATCTACAGGTTTTAAATTGAATGACTTTTAGTCTGTCTTTTGAGGCTTACATGCTCAATTGCTACTCCTGCTTCTTCACGAGAACTTTTAATGGGGTGTGCATGTCTAATTGCTTCCTTAAGTGAAGCTACATATGCAGTTTGCCTTTTGGGACTAACATGTTCAACTGCTATCAGTTGCATGTGAGGCTTGTGTAATATTGACTGGATTCTTTTGCCTTTGCCCTCTTTGTGCAGGTGCTTATGGGGACTATGTTTCACGGACACCGCACCCAAAAGCAACGCAAGCCGAACGGCTGAAAGCTCTAAACAAGCATGTTACCACACTTCTTCGCGACGTAGCTGGCCCATGAATGTCTTGCTGTGCTAGATGGTGATAGCTATAATCTGTGCTCGGCTATATATAAAGATGGAATAAAATATTATTTTGAAACAGGTTCTTTTAATACTTATGCTTGAAGTTAACAAGCACAATTGTATGTAGTTCTGGTGCAGCTGCAAATAATGTCATATTCATCTCATAATTCAGGCTTCGCTGCCATGGCAGAAACTGATTTTATTTCGGCAATGTAGCTGGCTTGCCAGGTGTAACATCCCTGAGTTATGGATTATGAGGGGCAGCATATTAAAGAGCTCGAGGTGACCTCCAAGCAAGTGGAATTTTTAATTTGTACTGACATCACACAGCGCATGAACCTGCACTTCACCACCATCAAATTGCAGCCGCCACTGTAGCAGCCCGAAGCTAAATTTCACGGCCGCTGATTATTGAGTGCCATAATAACCGAGCTATGTTTCAGTGGACCTTCTTGCACTGTGTCCCTCGCTGCTCTAATATGTGAACATCTTTGATTTGGCACCAATGTAGCACAAAAAATTTGCAGAAAACCCTATGAGTGCTAGCTCCCAGTGCATCGAAGCAAGAAAAGTAATACGAGAGATGTATGAGATGCATATGAGTATGAGATATCTATGAGTATCAGCGATATGAGATACATATGAGTATCAGCGATATGAGATACATATGAGATATGTACGAGTACGAGCGGTATGAGATACCTATGAGTTTCAGGTACGAGTATGAGTATGAGAGCCATATGAGAAGATCATAACAATAACATCGTATCAAAAATCTCATATAAAGCTCGTTCAACTTTTTCAGTAGGGTAGAAGCAGGTAAACTAAGATTGTGTATTGAGTCTAATCATTTTAGGTATGATAATCTCTCAGAACCATACACAATACAACCGTAATCAAAGCTAAAGCATACAACAGCGTGGCAGATGTGTAACAGACCTGTTCGATAGGATACCCAGTTGTTCCTTCAGAGAACTTTGACTGTGCATGGTAAAGGATATAGAAGCTTTCTTCTAAATGTAGGTATACGATGTCAGAATGTTTGTTTTTTGATCAAAAGTTGTACTCAAAGATTTATTTGCACTTTTTTGAAGGCAAAATATTTATTTTCTTTCAGGTGTAAAGTGGCATGGATGTTTATACTTTGTTTTAGTCAAAATATCACTCCCATTGCTTTATAAGGGAAACATTGTAATACATTTTATCTGCCCATGTTAGCTTATTTCTGTTAACTGTATTTGTATCTGATCTGTTGAAATGTTGCAGGAATAACAGGCTTTCTGAAACCATTAACGTAAACTGAATACAATCGCCCCTTCGGGAGCCAACTAAATTTTTTTAAAGGAAATTTTTTTTGCACCATGCATGACCTGTAGGCCAGGCAGAATTCAGATAGAAAAGATTATCCAAAAATATTTTTATTTCATTCGTGCCCACATATGTGAACTTGGGACCTCAAAGCTGCTACATGAATGAAAACATATTGCAACATTTTCTAACTAATTATTAAGGATGAATAAATTTTTCTCAATTGAGTGAGATTCCGCGAGATTAGTTCTTGTGTAGCCTTCATGCCATCTGCAATCCCACACTTGAACGCGCGCCAAGGAACGCCCCGCGACCGGAGCGACAGTGTACCGTCCAAACTCACACTTACCGGAGATATTTTGACAGATACTGCTTCTTTCCTTTCCTATAAACGAATTTAACAATAATATGTTGTACTGCAACGAACGCCGATTAGAGACAAGCGATGAAAGGTCAATTATAAGAGACGAAAAGTAGTTTATCGCCATTCTCCGCTTAAGAGACATATGAGAGACCTTGTATTTTGTTCGCTAGCATACCATAAGCTATTATATTTGCTGCTATATTTATGCTTCTGGCAGAAGCCTAGCGGATTGCGACGTTTCCTTTGCAGCAAAATACTTTTTCAAACACCTGTGATAAAATCTTGGCCATTCACGAACTTGCGGAAGAAGCACATAACGGTCGTAAAATTCCAATGTTAGAAATAGTGACTAATGTCGTGACAGAGAAAAAACAATATTTCTATAAAATCGAACTTATTAATGCTTTGAAGTTGCGCCTTGCGGAAATTTGGTAAAAGTGAGCCCAGTTAGAGCAAGTTGAGAAACGGTAAATTAATGAATAAAGCCTTTAAAAAACTGATGACTATGTGCAGAAAAAAAAGAGGAAATCATGAAATCAAAATAAGAGAGCAAGAGGACCTTGAAAACAAACAACTGAATTTGAAGTTAGAAAAACGGCTGGTGAAAGTGTAAAATGACATGCAGCCGCTGCCGCAAGCAGTCACTCAGCAAAGCTCCCTAAATTGTAAGACCTGTCACCTCATAAAGTGATAATATATCAGCTTTTCCTGCCAGCAGTGACATCACATGTGAGAAAAAATAAAGTTCTAGACGCCAGGCTTCGCACCTCTAAACAGTTTTGCTCTGTGAGAAAAAAAAGGTTGATTAAACAATACAGGGAATTCAGCTGAAGAAGCATCGCCCCTCATTCACTCTTTCGCGGCGAGTCTATAGAAGTGCTCGTATCATGTGCAAAGACGATGTATAAGCGCTCAGTTTATATACATACATATTGTTACGGAACGCGCCGAGGAGCCCTGCGCCAGAAAAAGAAGAGGCGCGGGACGAGCGCGAGACGAGCGCGCGGCGCCAGCGAGAGGGTTAGAGAACAAAAGAAGAGCGCCGGGGTAAGTGGTGTTTGCCTGGTGTCATCCGTTCTTCTGTGTCTATCCCTAGTCGGGCACAGCGTCCCACAACATTTTGGTGTCAGAAGTGGGATTATGCCGCTCACCCGCTCTCAACGACAAGGACCCGACGTGCCAGACGACAAGAATCTGCTACGAAGCGATGGCGCCGACGACGCAGCGGCTGGCGCAGCTAGACCTAGACGCTCCGAGGGGCTCGGTCTTTCGCAGCAGCTGGATGGCGGTATTGAGCGCCTCCTGCATATAGTTACTCAGCGGATGGACGCATGGGAGGCCCGTCTGACTGCTCAGGCTGTGGTGATGAAAGCTCTCGGCGCGACTTCCGTCGCCTTGTGCCAGCCAAGCCGAACACAGGTCATGAGATTTCAGGCGTCACCGCCACCGCTGCCTCCAGCCCTGCCGTTGCTGGGCCTGCTGTCGTAGCCGCTAATAACGTGCTCCGCGTGGGTACATCGTTGGACGTAGTGGAATTACCCACGTTTGACGGCACAATCTCGTGGGATGCTTACCGCATCCAACTGGAAAGTATTGCGACGGCGAGAGGCTGGGACGAGCAAATGAAGGCATGCCTGAGAGGCTGCGCAACTCAGCTGCTGCAGAACGTGCCGCCCGACCAGCTGGGCTCTTACACCGTCCTGGTGGGCCTCCAGTCTGACCACTACAGTGCTTCAGGTCAACCCCGTGCGCAGTACCACCGCCTGCGAGCCCGCCGTCAAGAGGCCGGGTTAGACATGCCAGGACCTCGCCGCCGCCATTGAGCGCCTGGTTCTGCAGTCGCTGAAGGGGGCACCTCAGAACGTCGTGGCCCTGGTCGGCACTGAGGCGTTTGTCGACGCCATCCGACTCTCTGAGGTGCAGCGCTTGGTCCATTTTGGGCGTCCTGAGTCCGTCCGCGCCGCCATGGCGCTTGCCATCGAGGCGGGATTAAATTTGTTGGCCACACGGGGGTCACCACCATCTGCCGCGCGCACCGTCTCGTTACATACTTCTCGATTGGCAGTCCCTGCAGTGGCCTTTAACCGACGCGGGCGTAACGACACCCGCCCGACCTGCTTCCGCTGCGGCCTGGGGGGCACTACGTGAGCGACTGTGCTAACCTTCCGATGTCTAAAAATGATTTGGAGGAACTCAGGGGGCGCTGTTCCATCACCACACTCCTTCGTTCTCCTTGTCCCCTCTTTTCGTCGGCTTCGATAAATACTGAAGCTCCCTGCGTACTCTTCGACGTCGCTGTGCTTGACCGGCACGTAGAGGCCTTGGTCGACACCGGAGCGGCTGTCAGTGTGCTGGACAGATCGTTTATTGTTAACGAGCCCCACCGGCTTCTTCCAGCCACCAAAACCCGGCTCTTAGCTTTTAAAGGCACCCCGGTGGAGCACGACCAAACGTGTCATCGTCAATCTGACAGAGCTCGGAAAGACCCTATCCGCCGAGTTCGTTGTAGCAGACAGCCCGATTTGACTAGTGCTCCTCGGGTGCGGGTGGTGCCAGCAAGCCGGAGTCGTCCTTAATTTTACCACAACAGAACCACGGGCGAGCCGAACTCTGCGTAGGCCGGGTTGGATTTGCCGTATTTCCAGTCTCGGTGTCGCCCTGTGGCAGTTCCTGGTGTCGGCGACCAAGCGTGCCTCAGAATCTGTGTGTTACCTCAGAAAAAAGTGGCCACGTCGAGTCAAGCCGATCGACGTTACCACCGTGACTGTAGCCTCCGCCGTGACTCTGCTATCGGGTGCGACAATGTGGGTGTATGCCAAGCTTGAGTGTCCGATCACAGCGGACGTGCTTTTCGAACCCATCCGGTGTTCAGCTCCAGCCCGTGAGATGACCTCCCCGCGAAGCCTTCTGCCTGTGCTCAAAGGAGAGGCCCCCGTATTTATGCTTAACAGCAGCCGCGCACCTCTCTGGCTGACTCCTGGCACCCAATTGGGTACAGCGTCAATCCTGAACTCCGGATCACCGGTTCCATCTCTGCAACCTGAAGCACCGCTTCAGCACCCTCCAGCGCCGGCGGTCCTAGCATGGGAAACATTTAACTTTGGCCACACCCTCACCGACGCGGAGCTTGCCTCTCTCAAGGCCTTGCTGCTCGAACATCGCAGTTGGTTTGCTCTAAGCGCCGATGAACTCGGGTGCACTTCCCGGGCCCAACACCGGATCAACACTGAAAACCGCGGGCCCATTCATCACCAACCTCGCCGTGTAGCGTCAGCCGAACGGAGAGTCATCCAGCAGCACGTATGCGACATGCTTGACCAGGGCATTACTGCCCCGTCTTGTAGCCCTTGGTCCTCCCCTGTAGTCTTTGTGCGCAAGAAGGATGGAACACTCCGCTTCTGCGTTGATTATCGCAAGTTAAATGCTATTACTTACCTCGACCTACACCCTCTTCTCCGCCTCTACGATGCACTTCATCGCCTGAAGGAGGCCTGTTATTTTTTCACCCTAAATCTGCTCTCTGGCTACTGGCAGGTGCCTGTTCACCCCGATGATGCGGAAAAGACGGCTTTCGTGACTACCGACGGCCTTTACTAGTTAAACCGTATGCCCTTCGGTCTCTCGAATGCTCCAGCTACCTTTCAGCGCCTCATGGACCGCGTCTTACACAATATGAAGTGGATTATGGCATTGATCTACCTGGACGACGTAATTGTCTACGCGGCTACATTTGAGAACACCAAACGCTACTCAAACTCCTCCTCGAAGCCCTTAGGTCTGCTGGGCTTCGCTTAAAACCAAATAAATGTTTCTTAGGTTTTGCAGAGGTGATGTGCTTGGGTCACGTTGTGAGCCGGCATGGCATCCGTCCCGACCCTGAAAAACTAAAAGCGCTTTCGGCTTACGAGGCTCCTACCACCGCCATGGAGCTCTAAAGTTTCCTTGGATTTGCTTCGTATTTCCGTTGTTTCATTCCGGACTTTGCCAAGCGAAGCGCTCCGTTGGCCGCCCTGCTGAAGAAGAATGCAGCGTAGAGTTGGACGCCGGTACAACAGCTCGCGTTCCTTGACGTCAAGCACGCCCTCCTCAAGCCTCCCTCATTGGCCCACTACGACGAATCGGCCCCCATCGTTCTCCACACGGATGCCAGCCAAGATGGGCTCGGCGCTGTGCTTTTGCAGGAAGACGAGTCTGGTGACCACAAAGTTCTAGCTTATGCCAGCCGCCAGCTTTCCGACGTATAGCGCCGCCACCACTCTTCTGAACTCGAGTGCCTCGCCATTGTCTGGGCCGTCGAGAAGTTCTGTCTCTACCTGTACGGCCGTCATTTTACTATTGTCACGGACAATAGCGCTCTCACTTGGCTGCAGTCTGCCAAACGCTTAAATGCCAAGATTGCACGCTGGTCACTGCAACTTCAAGAGTACGATTTCACCACAGTGCATCAGTGCAGTTCTGCCCATCAAGTAGCCGATTTCCTTCCTCGCCACCCTTGTCCCGTGACGGCTTTGACGGATTTCAGGACTGCACAAACACAAGATCCCGACATAGCGGCCATAGTCCAATCGCTTGGCACCGCCGCCGGCGCAGGTCTCCGTAAACTGCGCCGGGTCTCTCTAATTAAAGATAATCTTTTGTGTCATGAGGCGGCTCCGTGGTCGACCACCCGTGTGGTTGCCAATGGTGCCAGCAACACTGCGGTTGCAAGTCTTGCGCGGCGTACAGGACGCTCCCACGGCTGGTCACCTTGGTCGCGGCAAGACCTACGCACGAGTGTCGGAGCGCTTTTGGTGGCCTAATATGTCCAGAGACGTCAAGGAACACGCTGCGTCCTGCCAGACGTGCCAATACCGGAAATCGTCCACACGAATAACCAAGCCACCCCCGCAGGCTCTTTCGCCGCCGAGTTCACCTTTCGATGGACCATTTGGGCCCATTCCCGAAGACGCCAGCCGGAAACAGGTATACTTTGGTTGCGATCGACTACTTTTCCAAGTGAGTCGAAGCACTGCCCGTTCCACACACCTCTGTCGCTCATGCCGTTTTGTTTGTGGAACAGCATCTCTTTCTTCGGCATGGTGTGCCCCGACGCCTCGTCCCGGACCGTAGGAGCTGCTTTATGTCCCATGAATTTGAGCTAGCCCTCCGCTCCTTGGGCATTGCGCATTCTACTACATCCGTCAATCATCCCCAGTGCAATGGCCTCGTGGAGCATGTTAACCGCACACTCACGGATATACTCGCCTCCTATATGGCTCCGTCCCACAAAAACTGGGATCGTTTTGTTTCTGCGGCAGCTTTTGCACTCAACACTGCGAGGCAAGAAAAAACGCATGTCACGCCGTTCTCAGTCGTCCATGGCAGAACACCCTCCATCCCTCTCGACGCGCAGTCGGGCCTTCCATATTAGACTGCGTCACTAACTGACTCCGCCCAGCGACTTCGTTACGCCCGCCTCAACGATCAGCGTGATCTTCTCGCGGCTCATGCGCGTGTGCAAGTGGCCAATGCGGCAGCACCACCACTTCCCTCCTTCCGGTCCGGCGACTTGGTCCTCGTTCGCCGCACCATTCGCGCGACTGGCCGTGCCACGAAACTCATGCCCCGATACCGCGGCTCTTACCGTGTCGTTGAACGGCTCGGCCCCTGGACATACCGCCTCGAAGACCTCCCCGAGCATCGACCATGCGGGGTGCACCACATTTTCCAGGAGCATGTGTCAAACATGAAACGATATGTCAACGGCACCAGCATTGACTCCGACTTAGGTACCGGGTCATCACCACTACTGTCGTCGCCTGCGGCCTCATTGCCTTCTCCACGAAATGCCGCCCCATAAGTGGAGCGCCTAATTTATTCTTCGTCGATGTTTCGACCGGGGTCCGGTCTTTTTCAAGACTGATTACATTGCTTGTGTTTCAGTTTTAAAGGTTTGAAAATTGTACAGACGCCGGAAAGAACGACCCCTTAAAAAAAAAGAAAAAAAAGAGGAGCACAAGAAAGACGGCAATGGGGGATCTGTTGAATATTAGGAAAGTGAGGACAGAACATGAGTACGGGCGGGTGGCCGAACCAAGAAAATGCGCGGAGCGTGAAGGTTCTGAAGGCCCGGAAAGAGGGGGCAAGCAGATTAGCAAAAAAAAGATGGCAGGGGAGAAGAAAAGCAAGAGGGGGGGGGGGGTGGAATGGGGAGAAAATGAACAGAATACTTTCGGTACGGTCTCAGACGACGGCGCCGGCTGTGTCTCTTCGAGAAGGCAGTTAACTAAATGCAGGTGCACAGGGCTAGGGTTATCTTACAGTGAATCTGTTACTTGGAATGCTTCGATAGGTTAGTGACCCCGAAGGGCCGAAGTGATTCCCAGATGTTCATTTATGCCGCAATCCACTGTACTAAATTTATGAATAAAATACGACTCACGTTACTCACGCTCACGACTAGTTCTGAAGTTGCTTTGTAGTAGAGTAAGTTTTAGTTACTGAATTCACGACCTGTTTGATTAGTGTGCTTGGATAGGGGAAGGTTAGGTAGTGACTTGGTGTGTGCGCGGTGGTTATTGAATATTGTTCTGAAGGGAGTGTGGGTTTGACCTATGTATTGCATCTGGCAGTGGCCACATTCCAGTAGGTATACAACGTTGCCCGAGTCGCAGTTAAGGTTTTCTTTATAGTCATGTTTGAAAGCTGAATGTGTGCTGTTAGCCTGTTTTGTTGTCTGCATGTGTTTGCACAACTGGCATCGACTTTTGCCGCAAGGTAGGCAACGTGCGGGAGGTGGGTTGTTTACCTTAGTGTGAACTACTTAATTTTGTATATTTTTTGGCCGCGTGTAGGTTACGCGTGGAGGATTTGGGAAAATTTTGGAGGGTCGGTCACTCTGCTCAATAATATTAAATTGCTTGTTCAAAATTTTATTGATGTTAGGGGCGTTATTTGTGAAAGTTAGAATCAGGTTTGAGGGTTGAGGATTTGGAGGTGCAGTTTACCGTTTCCTGACAATATTCTCACGACTTAGTTTAGTGACCTTATTAATAGCGTCGTTAATGATGGGAGCCGGATAGTGTTGGTTCTTAAGGACCGTCCGCAGACGGCTGGCGTTTTCCGCAAAGTCCTCAGGGCGTGAGCAAATGCGCTTAAACCTAAGGGCTTGGGAGTAGGGGATAGATGTTTTGCAGTGTCGTAGATGGCAGCTCTTAAAATGAAGGTATTGTTGTCTGTCAGTGGGTTTTTTTTAGACGCTAGTGAGTAGTGTGCCCCCTTCCGCTTGGATCGTGAGGTCCAAAAAGTTTATTTGGTGCGCGGAGTAGGTGTGTGTGAAAGATAGTTGGATAGGCGTTGTTGGATGCTGCAATAAACTGGTTTAGGTTGTTTTCTGTGTCTGTCCATAATATAAATATGAGGTCAAGGAATCACTTGTAAAAGGCCGGTTTAAACGGATTTGAGGAAAGGAAATACTCCAGGAAGGCCAAATACAAAGGTCTATTTTCCACTCTAGATATTTCGATGCATTGGATAAAAGCCCGAACAGGCTACCCTTTTTAAAGCGTTTATGTCCAGGTAGGTCAAATACAAAGGTCTATTTTCCACTCTAGATATTTCGATGCATTGAATAAAAGCACGAACAGGCTATCATCTAAGCGCCTACCATTTCTAAAGTGATTATGTCCAGGAAGGCCAAATACAAAGGTCTAATTTCCACTTTCGATATTTCGATGCATTGGATAAAAGCATGAACAGGCTACCATTTTAAAGCGTTTATGTCCAGGAATGCCAAATACAAAGGTGTATTTTCCACTCTAGATATTTCGATGCATTGGATAAAAGCACGAACAGGCTATCATCTAAGTGCCTACCATTTCTAAAGTTTATGTCCAGGAAGGCCAAATACAAAGGTCTATTTTCCACTCTCGATATTTCGATGCATTGGATAAAAGCACGAACAGGCTATCATCTAAGCGCCTACCATTTCGAAAGCCGTTCTGAAATTCACCGAGTATCTTGTTACTTTTTACCCATGCTCGCACCGTTAATTTTACCGCCTGCATGGCCAACCTGTACACAACAAATGCTATGGTAATCGGCCAGTAGGATTTTGATGTGCATCCTTTCTCCTTTCCCTTCATAAATCAACTTCATTTTGCTCTGCCGCCAGCTGTCTGGAATTTGTTATTCGTTATGACTGTTTCCACAGCTTTTAACAACGTTTCCTTACTTTTTGGACCAAGTTCATTCATCAGCTTGGTCGGAATTCCATCTATTCCTCTACATGTGTTTCTAGGAATATTTTCTCTGCCTTTTTCCAGTTTAGATTGGTCGGTTCTAAGCTGCTTTGTACTCTGCTACCTTGTGTTGCTTCCTGATTTGCGGAGATTACCCTATTGTCGCTCTGAAATTACTCGGCTATAACTGATGTAATGTAGTTCACTGCGTTGTCTCTCTTTAAACAATTTCCCTCGTTATCTTGAATCCGATCCTGCTTTCTTTGAATCTTTTTCCCTAGCCAGCTTATATGTTTCCAGGATTTTCTTGCTCCGCCTCTAGAGAAATCGTGTATGTCAGCCGTCCAGCGATCGGTGGACTGCTTTATTTTACTTTGGACTTTTGCCTGTACCTCAACTTTCTTTTGCCGATATGATTCCCATATTTGGTCGATTTCCTCCTGAGATACCTGTGCTTTCTTTGCCACTCGGTGTTTCTTTCAAGCAGCCCGTCGTTGTTGAATAGCTTCCCTGATTTCCTTCTTCCACCCGCTCCGTGGCTTCCTATTTCCATTCCAGCGGTTTGCTACTTTAACCTCCTGAATTTTCCTCCTTATGAGTAGTTCTACCTTTTCATAATCCCAGTCTTCCATGGGGCTTTTCTCTATTGCCTCCTTTATGTCGGCTGCTATCTGCGCTATTTGATCGTCGTTTAATTTTGCGTTTACTTTTTGACTAAGTTCCATTTCTCTTTTCATCAAGGGCCCCATCTGCAGCTAATACCTTTATGATCACTTCCCAGAATAAACTCCCCTTCTTCGTCTATTTCCATTTTTGTGAAATTGCTATAAATTCCCTGTGACATTAGACAGTAGTCAATGTCGTCTGCCTGTTGCGGAATTTCCACGTGATTTGGTCCTCGATTTACTATAACTAGATCGTGTCGCTCACAGAAATCTAGCATTACCTTCCCGTTACAATCCGTGTATCCATCCAGATCGTAGATGTGGCCGTTCATGTCCCCCAGCAGAATAATATCGGCTCCGTCTCCAAACTGGCTTATATCGTCATTCAAATATTCAACAAGATCCTTGTTTTCTTGCCTGCATTGGTGTCCTGTTCCTAAATATACTACCCCTAGCTATGTCCTTATGCCGGCAATTGTTCCTCATACCCAGATATGCCCTTTAAAAGATGATTTTAGATTTTATTCTCTGCCATTTTGTTCCTTGGTGTATCAACACACCTAACCCGCCAACCTTTTTTTTCCGTTCTCGCTCTGTTGCACCCTTCCCAGACGTAGCCTTCTATCAACGGCGGATCTTCTAGATCCCTGAGATGAGTCTCGCGGAGAGTGTACACACCTATTTTGTCATCCTTGAACTGCTGTTCTATATCTAGCCATTTCGCTATTTTTGTACCTCCTTGCATGTTTATGTAGATTATCCTAGTGTTAAATTTTATTTTAGTACTTTTCTTTCTCGACCTGCTCCTTGGGATTGTTGGGGGCGCCGCCTCCGTTATTACACTTTCTTCTGCTTCGCTTTAACTACCTCTGTGCACGGAGTCCTCGCGGACCCCCTAAAAAAGCTACAGCCCTGCTTGTCAGGCGCCAGCCGATATCTGCTCCCACCCTTCTGTTAAAATAAATGCCATCTCACTGAAAAGCCCCCCAAAACTTACTTTATGCACCTCCCTGTTTACGTCAACCACTTCGAAACGCTTCTCCAGGCTTAGCTTTCGTATGTCCTGATTAACTGTCACCACGTCCTTTTCCAGCTTTCCGTTCGATCCTAGCACCTCCGGTACTGTGCATACAACTATCTTCGCTTGCTATGTTATCTGCCAGATATTGTTCACTCCCTTAGCTACACTTTCTACCACTCCTGCAGCGTCACAATTAAGGATATCGTTTAGCCCAGCGGCTACTCTCACCATACTGCGCCCTGCGGAATTTTTCAACAGCCTATTTTTAATCTCTTTCAGCACAACCCTCAATATCCTACCTGGGAAGGATGCAAGTAACACTCACTTACACGTTCCAAGATATCTTGCTCGCATCTGATCATGTTAGAGTCTCCGGCGATAAGCACCGGGCATTCTCTCTTCCTCTCGCAACTGTTTGCTCCTGCTTTCGGCTATCTGTGCCCTTCTCTCTGGGATTTTCATTCTTCCTTTCTTCTTCCTTTTTTCCCAACTTCTTCGTAGCTGCTTCTAAATAACTGTGTCGGTTTGAATCCGCCTCACCTACTTTGCTTATGCCTTCCATGCCAGTGCTGGTCCCAGCCATGTGGCCCGCACTGGGATGTTCGTCTTCGTTGGTTCCAAGGACTTGTGAGCGTGCACCAGCGCCATCTTCATGCCTAGCGGCGGATGTGAAACATCCTGCTACACCGCGAGCGTCACGTAGCACCGTGATTATTAGGTAGGGCGGCAGCTGGGCTTGCAGCTCTCTTACGCTACCTTTGCGACCTCCAGACTGCCAGAACGGAGACCCTCGCAAGCTATTAAGCAAACAATTCAAAAGGAGATGAGGGGCTCGTCATTAAAGCATTTAAAGGAGCGAACAGTCTACAAGTGCAAGGCAAACGTTTTTTTTATACTTCTGACATTTACAGGAATTTGTCTCATGGTGATTATTAGAATAAGGAGCATTAAATGCAAAGCGCAAGGAAAAACAAAGCACCGATGGTGGGAGTCGAACCCACGGCATCCGAATGTCGCGTCCAGTGCTCTTCCAACTGAGCTACATCGACGGCTGTCCCCCCTTCCGCTTGCTTGGGTATATACGTTCACTAACCGGTTTTTAAACTTGTGAGCGTGCACCAGCGCCATCCTCATCCCTAGCGGCGGGTGTAAAACATCCTGTTACACCGCGAGCGTCACGTAGCACGTGATCATTAGGTAGGGCGACAGCTGGGCTTACAGCCCTCTTACGCTACCTTTGCGACCTCCAAACTGCCAGAATTGCTGCTGCACATGGGAGATATAGCACTTCACAAGACTTATCGGCGCGCCCAGAACGTCGTAATTTTTTAAATCCTCTAAAGTGTCTCGTGAATTAAGGAATCAACGACTTTATAAATCTCTGCCAAAATTATTACACTTACGCACCTTTGTTAAGGGTATGGACAGAAGATTTCACACCAACAGAGGATGTTTTTCACGTTTTTCAATTTGTAATTTTTATTGTACTTATGTTATTTTGAAGTTTCTCAATTTATTACTCAAATATTTAACATTAAAAAAGATTGGCATTTTCATTCTTAGAATTTTGACACTTTTGAAGACCTTTCCTAATTTTTATTTTCAATTATCTCTATTAATTACTATTACGCTATCTGGTTTTTAAATTATCATGAATAATTGGCTTTTTATTCAATGTATAGAGACAATTTGAACTACCATTTATGCAATTCTACACTTCTCATATAATTTAATACTTAATTCATTAATTACACACTATGAATTTTACTTATAGCATAAAGAAGCATTGGCTTTTTATCCTGACCATATTGAAACATGCCAGCTCCTCCATTTCAATTTTGCATTTTTTCCATTTTTCACTCAGATATCTGATCAGTCACACCATCTACGTCTTTTGAATTAGCGCATCAAGCGGTGCCTCCTAATTGTGAGCACTGTGACACTTTTAGCCGAATTTTTATTTCTTTTAAAAATTTAATATTTTAACTGATAAATTACACTGACGATTTTTAAATAGAATGCCTTTTTATTCTAATGATTTTGACCTCTGTGCACCATATTTTCAAATTATTTTATTTTTATTTAACTGATTGAGTGCACTCTAATTTTAATTGACATTATCAAGCACTGAATTTCCATTCTGAGCATTTTGACGCCTTTAAGAACGTTTTTGCATTTTTCATTTGTCACTTGTGTAGTTCTTCAATTATTCCATTATTATACCACTTTTTATAATTCGTAATCGCCTATCATTGCTATTATTCAACAAACACTAGATCATGGAGTAGGCAAGATACCATTTCTTATTTAAGCCAAGAGCTCAGGCGACTCGCCGAGCCGGCTGCTACTACTACTGCTACGATACCGAAGACTTTTCGACAGAACAAGCTCTATAAGCAATCTCCTTATTGCCGATAATAAATGTTTACTTTCATATATATAATTTTTAATTCTAAGGAAGCAAGTTTAGCCGACATTCTGTTTCGAGAGCCAAACAGGCATGGAGATATTAGGCTGTTTTTCCAAAAGCAATTCATGCTCTTAAAAAGATTCGCTTCTAATCCTTCGTAAAATGCAGGAAGGACTGAAGTAGGCGGGCAGTTTGAAAAATTTGTTTTTGTCCCCAGATTTGTGTATCAACGACACCTTTGCGCACTTCATATCTGCTGCAAATGTGGCGGAAGTTATAGAAGATAAAAAATGCAAGAATCGACATAAGCATTTCAAGGACAAATTTGACAGAATGAATTGTTACGTGGTGACAAGACAGAGGACATAGGAAAAAGAGAACTGAGAGATCATGTTTGACGACAGTGGGAAGACGTTTTAATGAATTGTTGCCGGGCGTAGCGTGAGCGCTCCCGCCCGCGCCACTGCCCGCTTCTTCCTTCTTCCTCGTCCATAACAGTATTTTGATGGGCGCGAAGTCTCTAGCTTTACTATTTTTCAGTTCGAGAAGCACTGAGTGAACCTGACAGTTTTCATTGCAGGAAAGGGTAGACTACACTTATTGCCAGCACTTGGATAATGTATATAGCAGGAGAAGTGATTGCTGTTCGCATGAATAATGAGAGGAATATGAAGCATGTAAGAATATGAAGGCTTGCCGGCAAGAATTTTGCCAACACAGAGTGTTTATAGATGTGATTTGATTAAATTTTTTTAGTGTTATAACTAGGGTCAGTGGCATACAGTGAAGTGGCTTGATTAAAAATCCTGACCGCCCCTCCCTCCTCGACCGCTTAGTGTATAGCTAACTGTTTTTTCACATATGAAACATACCGTCAGCCAATTTTCTTGTATTTCTTTTCATTTTTTTATGAAATGGGAGGGGGTGGGGGGCTTTCCACATAAAAGCCCGCCTCAGCTTTTTTGGTTTTGCACTCCTGCGCAATCATTGGCGCAATATGCGACTTTGTCATTTTCCTTTACGCGCAAGATAAGCATGTATGAATCTCGGATCATCCCAGGCACTCCAATCTCTTTCCATAGTATTCGGATTGATTCTGTTTACCTTTGCTGCTTTATCTACATGTTTCTTCGCTGATATTAAACTGAGTGCTGAGTAGCGCAGCCAGCATTCCATGGCATTTTTCACAATGCCGAAAACGAACACCGGGGAAGAAACACACAAACAAAGCACTGAACGGTGGACTACTACCTTTGGTTTCCGCTAAAGAAGGTTACATCCTTGTAGTTTCAACCTGAAGGCTTATGAAGGCGCGGTAAAGAACTTCAGCGAAGTAAAGATGAACAAAGCAGCAGTAAAAAATTTATTGTGCCTTAGTTTGTGGTTAAACCTGGAGTTACGCCCGAGCAATCAGCATAGATACGGTGAGGTTCGGCATGAAACTAAAGACTTGACGTTTCCACATGGTAGTTTATTCTATGATTTCAGCTGTATTTCTTCCATAGGGGAATAGCTTCACGTATGGGCACACTTTCCTATTCATCGTTGACCATTCTCATTCGTATGTCGAAGACTTCTAGTGGTATGACATCGTCCCTACGTCGAACTCCGGGGTACACCGTCGTTATCGCGTTCCTAGCAATTCTCTGTTGTCGTTCTCCTCTACTGGCTACCGAGTTATCTGTCTTCTCCTTCTTCTTCTTTTTCTTCTTGTTCTTTTTCTCGTTTTTTCGCGCTTTGGACAGGCACGGCGAAATGGGGATACTGTGGCCAATATTACTCTCGCTATAAAAGGACAAGCAGTTGCTCTACTGAGTGAATTCGATTTGAAGGGGTTACAAGCGAGAGTCAAGGCGACAGCCGAGTGCCTACTGGACCTAGTCTTCACGGTCAAGTCACACCAGCCAGGTATTCCGCTTCATGCAATCGTGTCCGAATTGTAAACGTGGCAGTATGAGGTGTATGGTTTTTGCAGAAGCGACTGAAGTGCCTTATAATTTTGGATCCGTTCCTAATCTCAGTTTCCAGAACCATTGTTGAGTTTTTTTCGCAACACAACCCGGGAACCTGCTCTGCGTTTAGTATTGACGTAGAGGACATGTACCCGCAGCCGCATGACAAGAAAATTACTAGGTCGCCGTTATGAATGACAGGGGTGTTACTGCTGGCCGTTTTCTAGAACTGCTTTCTTTCTTGGCTTCAACCTCGTGAAATGGGGCGACCGGTCCTACGAGCAAAGGTCAGGAGTGTATATAGGTTGAAGGGCGGCCCAAATCCTCAACGCTGGGAGCTCATAAAAAAGTATCTGCACTTCAATGACAACCTGAAGGCACCAGATCTGAGTGACATAGATAGGGATCGTATATAGAAAATTCGACCACTTGTTGACCACCTCGTTGCGAAATGCCGCCATATTCCGAAAAGTCAGAAGCTGTGCGTAGACGAGCAGCTGGTGCCTTTCAAAGGGCGCAGCTCTCTGAAACAGTATTTACCCAAGAAACCCAAAAAGTGGGCATACAAGCTCTTCTTGCTGTGTGACGCTTCCGGGATCATGTACAATTTTGAAGCATACACAGGGAAGATTTCACCACAGCCAGGCATGCCGGACATAGGCGCCAGTGGCAATATCGTCCTCCGCATGGCAAATTAAGTGCCGCAAAACAACGGCTATATCTTGTATTTCGACAACTGGTTTACAAGCCTAGACCTGCAAGTGGTACTGCAAGAGGTCGGAATCAGCTCCATCGGTACAGTTCGCGAAGTCCGCCGGAATGGCTGCGCTCTCCCCTCTGACAATGAACTGAAAAAGAGAGGTCGTGGAGCACACAGCGAGAAGGAAACAACTGTGGACGACGTCAAGCTCAGAGCTGTAAAGTAGTTGTATAACCGCCATGTTACACCCTTGTCAAATTTCGCCTCTGCTTCGCCAACCCAGCCTGTGAAGCGTTATGACAAGAAAACGAAGACAAGTGTCACCATCTCTTGTCCCTCCGTGGTAGCGGTGTACAACGAGTCAATGGGTGGGGTGGACCTTGTCTATATGCTGGCGGCTCTGTACAGGATAACACTGAGATCAAAGAAATGGTATCGCAAATTTTTTTTTTAATTTTCTTGATGTTGTGGTAGTAAACTGCTGGCTAACCTACAGGAGAGACGCAACAGCTGCTGACATTCCCAAGAAAGAGCAGATGCCATTGCTAGCTTTCAAGGCTGAGATCGCCTGTGCGCTCCGACTAGAAGGAAAAGTGGTGACACCTTCAAGGAGGCGGCCCCTGGCGGCTTCACAAGCTGAAAACTGCCTTCAAGCTAAGAAACTCAGGGGACCGGCTGCGCCCGTTCCATGCAAAGAGGTGCGCCTCGATGCAGTCAGCCACTTTATGAACATTGCGAAAAGAAAGGGCGCTGCAAGTACTCAAACTGCTCTGGCATCACACGAGTGTTTTGCACAAAATGCCATGTGCACTTATGCTTCATGCCGGCAAAAAACTGCTTCTTTAACTTTCACACTCGTGCTTGAAACGGTCAAGGATATGCGACAAAGCCAACTTCTGGCATTTTGCCTGATGTTGCCTACAGGCAACAAAGCCATATCTCTAAGACAAACCAGAGCAATTTTTTTGTGTTTGGTTTTTTGTGTTCTCTTTTGTTCATTTTATGCGAATTTGACAAAATAAACAATTAAACACATTATTTGTAGTCTCGTCAATAAAGGTCGGGACACAATCGGTATGACCGAAAACGAACCCCATCTTCAAGATGAGAAGTAGGGGTGGTCTGCCTCTTGCGACATGTTTTTTCTATCTTTCTCCAACACCCTTCTAATGTGGTATCCTTTTCCAGCTCTAGACGTATCCCAGGTAGCACAGAGTGGGCTATGAAGGGTGGGCCCCGGTGGGCCCGATGTAGGCAATGCAGGACAGCCCCGGTGGGCTCAATGTGGGTGCTGCAAGTGGGGCCGACGTAGGCCCGAAGGGGGCTGTCGACAAAGCCCCAATGGGCTTCACTAGATGCCGATGCAGGCAGCCCTTGCAGGGCTGCCCACATTTTTCTGGCATTGTTAACAGGGCACATCCAGCCAACTCCCCGCAATGGTCCTAGTTTGGACTGATTTGGGCAGCCGCTTTAGAGGAACAATTTTTTTTTATTTCAGTTAGCCCCTCAGATAATGACATAGGACCAATGCGGGCTCTATAGCGCTAGCCGCACTTGGGCTTGCCCACATTATTCTCATAGAGGTCCGACGCAGGAAATTGATGGAAAGCCCTAGTCCAAGTTTTCCCAATCAATATTTATGCACATAATTAAGTAATTTTTTTATACATGCCTGAACTTTCTAAACAGCCACAATATTAAATATTACAATAATTCATAACATTCATCTAGCCGAAATGACTTCATGTACATCTTGTTCAAGCTATGGAGATGTGTGTTCTGAACAGTAATAATGTGCTGAGAGTTGCAGGCAGTCCAAAGCAACCACATAAGAGGCAACAGTTAGCAATCAGTTTGTTTTAGTATTTGTAACGCAATTTTCATGAGCGCGAGAACTAAAGCCATGTAAATTTCTAATCGACTAAACATGGCAACAACTGTTATACAAATCCTCTATAATAGTAATTTAGGGCAACATCTAATGCAAATAAAGGTAGGAAGCAATGATTACGCAATTGCACGCACGCCTTCTAGCCCCATTACGGCCGATGAGGGACCTACAGCGGTTTTGTGTGGGCAGCCCCAATTGGGCTGGGTGTTGGTTTTGAACCTAAAGCCCACTTGCTGTTGCACGTACCTTCAAATTCCCCACAAGGGACCAATTTTGGTACCATGCGGGCCCTCCCGCCTTCCAGCCCCATTACGGCCCATGTGGGATATAAAGCAGTTTTATGTGGGCAGCCCCAATTGGGCTGGACGTTGTTTTTCAACCTAGAGCCCACCAGCTGATGCACGGGCCTTCAAAGTCCCCACAAAGGACCGATTTTGGTACCATGCGGGCACAGCCCCATTACAGCCTATGTGGGACCAAAGCGGTTTAGCTAAGGCTGCCTCATTTGGGCTTCGCGAGAGCTTGCCCAAATTGAGCCCTTATTCATATTTCATCTGCCCTCAAGTAACCTACAAAGGGCCGATTGGGGCAGCATGTGGGTATGTCCATTTTCTTGTCCTACTACGGCCGATGTTGGTCCCACAAAGATTTAATGGGGGCGGCCTCATTTCGGATCTATGAGGGCTTTCTCATAAAAAGCCCACATTTAGGTTGGATTGCCCTCAAATATCCGGCAAGGGACCCTTGTGGTCTGAATGCAGGAATGTGCTCTGCATTAGCCCAAGAAACGCCGAAATGGGACCCATGCAGGAGGAACAGGGGCAAGCCCAAATGGGGCTCGCCCACTTTTGCCCCATCAGGGACCGATGCAGATTTTATGATGGTTGCCCCAGCCCCACTTGCCTACATCGGGCCTACTGGGGCCCCACATTCTGTGCTACCTGGGTAACACAGAAAGTGACACCGTGGGCGCATTGTAGGCGAGATTTTTGCGGCCTTCCGATACGCTCGCCATTGGAGTATGGAAAGAATATTGACTAATCCTACCGTGCCAGGGGATATCGCCTGCTCCGTAGAATCTGGTGAATCAACTACAAATGGAGTCTTTGCACCCGAAACAGTACCTTGGCGTAACTCTGTGCGAAGATTTAACCTGTATTGCTCATATCACAAACAATCTATCGTCAGCTAACAGATCGCTTGTTTTCTTAAGACGGCACTTGCGCCACGCACCACAAGACGTAAATCTTTTCGCATGCAAGTCACTAATACGAACAAAACTAGAATATGCATCCCCCATTTGGAGTCCAAACCAAATCTATTTGATAACGTCACTTGAATTCCTACAGAATAGAGCCGCTAGTTTCATTCATTCCGGCTATTCAGACAATGTCAGTATTTCATCATTAAAAGCTAAGCCCGGGCTAACAAATCTTGCATGTCGTCGTCGAATCTCCAGCATGTGCTTGGTTCATAAGTTTCTTTCCTGCTCACATCAAATTCCGCCCTACATCAACTCTCAGGCACGCATTTCACCCCGCATTGGTCATCCCCTGTAAGTTGCGCGTCCACAAACCCATACTACAACGTTTGTTGCATAATTCTTTCCTCGCCCAACCGTAGCCTGGAATGGCCTTCCACGCGATATTGCTGAAATCACCTGCCCATCCACGTTTTGTAATTGCATAACTGCCATATTTACCCATAATGTTGTTATGGGAAGATCCACTGTCCAATAGCTTTGCACACAACTAACCACCGTTCTTACCGCCCTCAGCGTCGTCTTCTTCTGGGCGTCCGTAGCACTTCATCATCCTCAGCACGACCAGTGAATACGGCACGAAAGCTACAGCAACACAAGAGTTCCAGGAGTGTACTTAACATCACGGTGGCGCCTGTCGTACCGGAACGTTTGGGAATCTTGGGATGCAGAAAGCCTGGCATGAGCTATCCGGCGGGCGTCATGAGCGCGGGAGACGGCATCACCGGCATTAGTACTGGTGCCGTCAGCCGCGGGTAGTCGAAGGTGTCGAAGGGCAGTAAAGGGTGTCGGCCGAGTAAAAAATAAATTAGAGAGTATCCAGTGGTAGAAAGCACAGATGAATTGCAGGCGAATGTCATAAAGGGTATATTAACGTCCCAATCTCGATGGTCGTCAGACATATAAATGGCCAGCATCTATGTGAGGGTACGGTTTAGACGTTCCGTGAGGCCGTTGGCCTTGGGTGTTCGGCAGTTGTGAATTTGTGGCGGACGGAGCTCGAACGGAAAATTTGTCAAACACTCGCGACAGAAAGCAGTGGCCACGGTCAGTTAGTAGTTCACGAGAGGCACCATGATGAAGGATCCCGTTTTCCCTACTCCCCCCCCCCCAAACAAAACAGAAACAAAAACAAACAACCGGTCCATGATGAAGGACAAATCAGGAATTTATTACAAATCTGACCTAAAAAAACTAGAGAAACGGTTGGAAGCAAAATATGATAACACAGTTCAAGTGTTGGTGCAACTACTCGAACTAGAAATGGAAATTTGGGCAACAAAGATCACTACCCACGTGCTTCAGAAGGTTCAAGAGCAGCACGGCCCCATGCCATCAAGCAATTAATGTATGGCAGTGGAACTGCAGAAGCTCTAAGTCCAAAAATGACCTACTGCAGATTCTAGCACAAATTAATAAACCTGACATCATTGCTCTCCAGGTCAATAAAGGACCTACCAGCCTGGCCGGATGTAAAACTTTCATTCAGAAAGACGCGGGTACCAACAAGAAACAGCTCATAGCCACCCTAATACAGACATTACAGCCATACAGCACAACTTCGATAGTGTTCAGGCCAATTATACGTTTTTGGAAATAGTACCCAAGATGCGTGGTAATAAAAACCTGTTCATACACTGTAAAAACAAAAACACCTTATTAGGTGTTTTCGCATGTCTATAACTAACACACATGCACCCTTGAAAAAAAGTGGCTTCAGAGTGCCAGTACACCCTCAAAGATGGTACTTCGGTTGGTCATAACACCCTTCTATGGGGCCAATGCACTGGGGTGTTTTCACCATCTTTACACCCTATTGTAGGGTGGAAGCAGTGGCATTGCACCCTTACACCCCTTGATAAAAATCAGTGCGGATAACGTCCATATATTGCATTCCCTAATTAGGAATTACTTTTGCCACTACACGTTACTTAATGCTTTTCCTATGTGCACATTTGCAATCAAGCTTAATGGTATTCTTTTTAACCACCTGTAATGCCAAATGAGCATGTAAAGAGATGCTGCATGCCATTATTTTGACATCTCGAACGGCCCATGCCAGTATGATTGTTTTTTCAAATTCACAGAGCATGTCACAAAAAAATGTCACACAGAAGGGAACTGGAAGTCTTTTATTCGGCATAGAAGGGTCAGGGTTCGGGCTAGTGGGTGCTCGGGTGCTGGTGGAGGGGGGGGCACTTGCGTTCTGTTTCTTATTTATTTGTTTATTTATGGCGCTGAGTTTGCCACACGGCATAAAAGGTGGTGGTATAGCATCACAGGAATGTGTGGAGTGCAGCCATGTGCAAGAAGTCACACAAACTGCATGCATAAATGTTGTTTGTTGTCCATAAGTGGAAATGAGAGTCATTACTTGGTGAAAGTCCAGCTTTTTGTAGAATGGTGATGCGCATATGCGAAGTTCCTGGGCATGTCCATATTAGATGCCGTACAGTGGTGTCGCAAGCCGGTTCTTCGCAGTGTGGGCATTTGTCGGGAACTGGAATAGTAGTACTTTGCCACCGGTGTCGAACGGCGGGCGTCAGAGCCACTCCGACCCTCAGCCGTCTCAGAGATACCTCCTCCACCCGTGTTAGATTGGGGGGAATTAGGTACGTACACGGGGGAATTAGAGCACGTGTACGCTGCCTGAGGGATGCTGATGATGTCAAATGGGTCAGGAGTGGATCCGGTGGAAAGGAATCATGAATAGGTTGTGACACATCTTCTTCATGAGTAAGCACGTCTGCTGTTATGGTATTCAAATTTTTGTTGTCTTGAACCCAGTGAATGGTTATAGTCACTGGGTAACGGTGACAAGCAGCATGTATAGTCTGCGCGACCCTAAGAGTGCCATGGACTTTCTTTAAATGTTTTAAGGCTTCTTTAGACTGAGTCATTATGAGTACTTGTTGAAACGTAGGGTCGGCAGGTAACGCTTCTATGGCGTTTAAGATAGCTTGCAGTTCGAATGCAAGAGTTGATTTGGCGTCGGTAAGGTAACTTCGATTGGTGTTCGGGTGAGGGTGGATTGGGCTTATAAAAGCAACTGAACCACCTGTTGGGGTTACGGCTGCATCTGTGTAAATAATACAGTTATCATGTGTTGCGCAAGACGTTATTGGGAATGATGATGAGAGCTGCGACTTCTTGGTGAGTAGAGGCTTATTAGAAGTAAGGTGGCAGTAGTCCCATGGAGGTGGTTGGTTCTCTAATTCAAGACGAAGGGAAGCTTTTCTTGCTCTGTTTGTCTGTCTTTGGGCAGTTAATTCTGCCAGCGAGTTAAGGTGGGCGTACTCCTCGAGCAGACGGATAGGAGTTGCTCGAGGCAGTCCCGTAATAACTCGCATGGCCTCGTGGTTGAGTGCCTCGAGTGTAGACCATTGCCGTTTTGTCAATTTCTGAAACTGTGCCTGGTATAGAAGCCGCGGTTGAAAGACAGCACGAACAAGTCGGCGAGCGGTATCTGATCTGGCACCACCAGAACGATTTGCTATTCTTCGAATTAGTCCCAGTGTGTTCATGGCACTTTTGCGTACATCGGATAGCCAAATTGTGCCTTTTCCTGAAGAATGTACATGGAGACCCAACACCTTGGTATGTTCCACTTCAAGGAGGGGTGTATTGTCAATTGTCAACGCGAATGGATTAGCTTTAAAACTTATGCGGCCGGCCTTATTGCCCACATGAACATAGCATGTTTTAGTGAGGTTGAGGGATAGGCCTGTGTTGTTGAGAGTTTTGAAGGATATTTATGGCATTTTGCAGGGAGTCTTGCTGCACCTGCACTGAGCGGTTTGTAGACCACATAGTAATGTCATCGGCGTAGGCTAGCACTTTAATATTAGGAATTGAGGCAAGTTCATGTATGAGAGGAATAAATGCAATATTAAACAAAGTTGGGGCTAAAACTGAGCCCTGCGGTACTCCACGATTAGAAATGAAATGTCCTGTTGGTTTTCCACTTACACGGATAGCAAACGTTCAGTGGGAGAGGAACGCGTGAATTGCACGACAAAGCTGTAAGGGCATTCCAAGTGATGACATAGTATTGAGGATCGCTGTGTGGAGGATGTTGTCGTAGGCTTTCGTGATATCTGTTGCCACAACTGTGCGGACGAGACGACTGTGAGATGAACAATATATTACTTCATTGGCAAAAAGTTGAAGACCACCTTCAGATCCGTAACCAGGCCGAAAGCCAATCTGTGAAAACGAATATTTGTGATGATGGTCAAGCCACCAGGATATTCGAATGGCAAGTAGCTTTTCGTACAATTTGCAGATAGTTGGGGTAAGAGAAATCGGGCGTAGAGCACCAAGGGTTGTAGGTGGTTTTCCGGGCTTTGGTATGGGAACTACTACAGAATGTTTCCAATCTGGTGGCATTTTACTAGAAATCCAGATTTCATTAAAAATTCTCAGAAGTGAGGTCAATGATTCACCTTCTAGATTGCCGAATAGTGTATAAGGCACACCATCATGACCGGTTGTGGTGTTTGGGCGGATGTCTTCAATCGCTTCGGTGGTCTTCAACTTTTTGCCAATGAAGTAATATATTGTTCATCTCACAGTCGTCTCGTCCGCACAGTTGTGGCAACAGATATCACGAAAGCCTACGACAACATCCTCCACACAGCGATCCTCAATACTATGTCATCACTTGGAATGCCCTTACATGCTAGCAAGGTGATGTTGAAAATCCTCCAAGGTAGGCTGCAGCAGTATGTGGATCGGGAGCTTCCGGACGTGCAAGCTGGGTTTCGCAAGGGGAGAGGAACTAGAGACCAAGTTGCCAACCTTCGCTGGATCATGGAAAAAGCGAGAGTTCCAGAAACCCATCTACTTCTGCTTTATTGATTATGCGAAAGCGTTTGACTGCGTAGATCACAGCAGATTGTGGCAAGCTCTCCAAGAGATGGGAGTTCCAATTCACCTCATCTGTCTCCTCAGGAACCTGTATGAAGGGCAAGAGGCCACAGTCAGAACTGGGCATGGTCTTACTGATTGGTTTCCGATTGAGAAAGGAGTGAGGCAAGACTGCATACTGTCGCCCTGCCTATTTAACCTATATGCAGAGTGCATCATGAGGAAGGCCGGTCTGGACGAGTCTTCAGCTGGAGTGAAGATTGCTGGAAAACGTATCAACAACCTTAGATATGCGGATGATACCACTTTAATTGCAGAAAGTGAAGCGGAACTCAAGAGACTTCTGATGCGCGTACAAGAAGAGAGTGAGAAGTTTGGGCTTAAACTGAACATTAAAAAGACAAAGATCATGGCGTCTTGCCCTATCAAGTCCTGGAGCATCAAGGGACAAGAAGTGGAAGCAGTGACAGATTTTCTCTTCTTGGGCTCCAAGATTACCTCGGAAGGAGACTGCAGCCATGAAATTAGGAGACGCCTGCTTCTGGGAAAGAGAGCAATGGTTAGCCTTGACCGCCTAGTAAAGAGCAGAGACATTAGTCTGCCAACCAAGATCCGTATAACTCGTGCTATGGTCTTTCCAGTTGTGATGTATGGATGCGAGAGTTGGACTGTGAAAAAGGCTGACCGCCGAAGAATTGACGCGTTTGAATTGTGGTGCTGGCGAAGACTCTTGAGAGTTCCTTGGACTGCCAGAAGATCAAATCAGTCAATATTGTCGACCATAAACCCTGACTGCTCATTGGAGGGTCAAATTCTAAAGTTAAAGCTCAGCTACTTTGGTCATCTGATGAGAAGAGAGGAGTCGCTGGAGAAAGATTTGATGTTGGGAAAGGTTGAGGGTTGCCGGAGAAGGGGTAGGCAGCGAACGCGATGGTTAGATGGCATCCTCGAGGCACTGCAGATGAAGTTATGTGATGTTAGGAAGATAGTGAGAGACCGGAAAGCGTGGCGTGACATGGTCAATAGGGTCACGAAGAGTCGGACACGACTGAACGACTGAACTGAACTTCAATCGCAGCGATCAGCTCAGCCATGGTGAAAGGGTTCGTGATCTTATCTTCTGGGAGATGGTTGTCGAGACTGAGTGGAACCGGTGCAGGTTGGTAGTCATAACTGGGGAAGAACTGGAGAGCTGCTTGCTTGGCAAATTCTTGCGGTGAAAGACGCAGGGCTATTCGAATACTCTCGGCGTAGTCTTTAACTGAGGGTTTTCGTTCCATTGAATGAAACACACGCCATAGGTGGCGGTTGCCGATCGGAGTACTTATGTGAGAACACCAGTCTGTCCAACCAGTCTGTTTCTTCATTGATGCGCGCTATGGAATATCATTTATTTAACAATACTGCCACTCTCCACCGAGAGCCTAGCAGACGGGCAAAACATACATGGTATGTACGTAGATACCTAAAAAAAATGACAGAAGCAAAACAGTTCCAACAAATGCAGACAACAAAGTATACAATTTTTTGTTTCAAAAACAGAACCGAACAATGAACTCAACAGCATGGTGACATTTCTTAAAAACAACAACAAAACTTTTAGTCGTATGCAACAATAATCGCAGTACACAATATTAATCCTATGCTTTGTCAGTGTCAACGCGTGCGCTTGCATAAAATTCGGCCTTAAGCGATGAAATAAAGCGTCGTGCAGCGCATCTTGGCTTCGGCACGCAGACGCCCAAAAGGAGGTGCTCTATAAAGCAGCACAAATTGTCGGACCCCTTGTCATATGTCAGATTGAACAGCCAAAATCGACCCATTATGGGAACAATACCCTAAGAAGAGTCGCTGACTCGAAGAAGCTTCCGCTGCTGAATGAAGGGGAAATGCTCTTCAGCTTCTTTGATGCTGCTCCCAGTATATCCGACGCACGGCGTGGCAGGCTTTTCTTCCTGTTCCTTGATAAAATTGCGAAAGAAGTTCATAACAGAGCGGCTGTATAAATATGCACTGCACCTGGCAAAAAGCAAACTCAACATATTTTCTACTCTATATTTAGAATACGCCAATGCCCCTTTAGTGTACAGCAGTGTGCTGGAAAAGGGCCCTATCAAAAACCACTGGTGGTTATCTCACAATTAACAATGCAGAGTACACTGTTATGGTTGGTTCAGGAGGCACAAAGCCAGCAGTTTGATCAAGTCATAAATGAGAGCACATAAGATCAACCCATTTTTATTCATGCAGCATGCTGTTGCATGGTAATTTTAGATTCTGCAAACAAAAATGGCCACACTCATCAAAAGCACCTGGATTAGAGAACTTCTATGCTGCCCCATGAACGTTTCATTTCACATGAACTGGAATGCTTATTATGATAGTTAAAAATGTAAATAAACAATAAACAGCACTGGAGCACGGTGTTTACTACTAAAATATTAACAGCTGGCTCAATTGAAGGCGTCACAAGGCCTACAGCATACCCTGCACTGGCCAAGTAGATACTGCTGAACCAAACAAAGAAAAACGTGGAAAGAGCATACTTAGTGATGGGGCCCTACAAAAAAAAACAAAGTGCATGTAATACATAACACATAATGCATTTCTGAACTTTTGCACGTCTCCTTGTGCTAAGTATGAACCAGCCAAGCCCTAGGTCATCGCAATGCTTCCTGAAGTGTTTACATTTAAGGTTTAGTAACAAGGAAAAAGTGTTCTCGCTGCTCTATGTGGCAGTTCCGAAACTTCATCACACATTATTCATTGAAAGTGTCCACTGGAGCTTTGAGTTGAGCGACAATTACATGTCCAACAGCAGAGCATTACCAAACAACCAAACAGCAGAAGCTCTAAAAAATGTCAACACTGAAGCATGGCATGGTAAAACATTTTCCATGCATAGCACATTGTATTCACAGACATCCAGAACATCAGTGGTGAGCCTCAAGAGGCGGCAGGAAGCTCAAGTGTTCAAGAAGTTGTAATCGTTATAGCAGCAGGCAGTCTGAAATACTAAAGGTTCGAATACCAAAAATATGTTGACTAACTTGAGATGCAAAAATAACAACTTGGATTTATTGAGAATGTTTACTATAAATGAAAATGTCTATGACAGTGCCACATGGATAATGCGTGAAATGTTAGCATCTGTAGTTGAAGGCATTATATTTATACAGCATGAACCTTGAAACACAGCAGTATTTTCTCCCAACCAAAGTGGTAAACCTAATCTCAGAAGAATTAAAATTATTACATCATTTCAAACTTGGCTAGCAAATTACAGCATTTTTTTAAAACAACTATTAAACTGCATTACCCACCTTCAGAAGCCTGTAGCATAAGACAATGTGGCAAATATTTCTTTTGAAGCAGTCTCAGATTATATATTCCAGACATTAGGAACATGTTAGGTACTAGCATGCATGAGCAGGTTGAGAGGCCCCTTTCCAGCAAATGCTAAACCCCACCAAGCTGCCTGCAAGAGCCATCTGATAAATCACTGCTGGTCCACTGCAGCACAGTGCTTAGTCAAATGGAACACTGCACCAATCCTGACATTACCAGTGCTTCATCAGGTGACTCTTGTATGCAATACGACATGGTAAGCATGTCATGGCAGGAGTCTCTTAAAAGTGCTTTTGATTGTACTTATAGTGCAAATAATCCTTCCACAGCAAAGAATTCACAGTTGTGATGAAAACTTGTGTAGTATTTCTATTTGAATTATGAATCACTAATACATATTACAAGTTAGACTGTAAACCATTTTAGAAACAAAGAAAATTCGCTAATAATGTCGGTTTCAAGTAGACTTCGTGAATATTCAAATGACAAAGAGAAAACTTACAAATGATACAAACAACATCCAGAGCTCCCGGCTGGTTCCCAATGTTTGCCAAGAGTTGCAGAATGCATACTGTCTGTACATCTACAATAGAAATAAGTAACACAACAATGGTGTACCGCCTTGCAGGTAAAAAGAGACAGCCGGGTTTGGAGCCGATAATTTATTGTCTAATTTAGGAAGGCAAATAAACAAAATTGAAAACATGTAGAGGCACGCAAACTGAAAGCCAAACATCTGACAGCAAAAATTAGCAATGCCTGTGAAGATTTGAATCAGGTATCACCTAATTCTCTGCTACTAGTTGAACAGATTTGAAAAGGCTGCACCATTACAATGGAGAAGAACAATAGGTAATTTAAATTTAGCTAATGCGAAAATTGTTACATATGAAGGAATGCACAGGCTAGTTATGGTTTTATTATTCTTTCTGATGCTCAGCCATGTTTTAGTATATCTATAAGGCAATGCAAAATGGCAAAAATGTAGGCATTTAGCGAAAAACTGCCAATTAGATAGCACATGCAGCAAACAGAAGGAAACAGCTTAATACTTACGCTTCTTTCTCCTTTCACGCATTCCCTCAGAACATACTTCGAGCACCCGGGCAACGTCCTTTTTTCTTGCACGAATGGTGTCCTACAAAACCATGACAAATGTCTTGTTAAGGCCAATTTCAACTGCCTCTATGCCGTCCTTCATGATCAGCATGTTGACGTCATGTAAGAACTGCAAGTTTGTGTGAATGGCAGCCATAAAGAATTCATTTTACTCAATGTTTCAAGTTACTGAATATTAAAAATCATTGTACAGAAGCTAAGGCAATTGTTGCCTTTGTACATATCTGGAAAAAAAAAACTGGCATTAGCAAACAGCAAATACAAATATTTACTAAGGTTAGAAAACTGCAAAAACCATCAGTATTTTGCCACTCATCGCCAAACTGCAAGCAATTTTAAGGAAAGTCTAATATAAAAAATAACAAACCAAAAATTATGATCCTCCTTCCCTCAACTTGGAACACGGCTGAATGGCAACAAAATATGTAATATATCTCTAAACTAAGGGTCCCCGCTCAGCTTTAAAAAGTAGGCTTCAATTCTTAGAGACAATCTAGAGACATGCATCGTTAGCATATGAAAGTCAAATTGTTTTCTGGGCCCTTTAAATCAGTAAACTGCTTTCAACACATACATTACAAATTTTTTAATAACAGTAAGTCACAAATTTGCCTGCAATATGCGCACTGTGATGAGCAAAGAAGGTAAACATATGCGACTAAGGCTATGATAACCGCTTCATATGTACATTTAAGCAGAATACAAAAAAAAAAGTAAACATAGGGTCAGAATCAAACTCTGTAATAGCAATATCCGGTACAATATTTGGCCACAGAATTCAAGCTGTCGACCTCTACTTGAATGCTGAGGCATCAGTATCGAATATCCATTTATTCTAGTCTAAAGACACTACAAAAATCAAGTAATGCGGTCAAACAGTTATGTTGAAATGTGACCACAAAAATAATGAAAACTGGATGGTTTGAACCACATCAGCTGACTTAGCACGTGTACAAGTGCCTTAATTGAAGTCTTGCTGAAAATAAAATACGTACATAAATGATTCTTCGAGAGCGAAAGTAAACGCCATAACATAAGCAGCATAATAAAAATGCAAATTCACACTCCATGCAACCGCAAAATATGGTCCCCGTAAAATGAAAAATGCTCCCATTGTGATTAAAAAAGGCAAATCCAGACGCGGGGAAGTTAACATAGGCTGATGATAGCGGCATATAGTTTACGCAGTTTGGAATAAACTATATTGCAACCAGGGCGGCCGACCAGCGCACTTCGATGCTGAGAGCACGAGCGCAGAGGCGTGCCGTGCTAAACGGCCGCCGCCGAGAACGAACATAGCCTCCTCGAACAAAAAGTTTAAACAGAAGGGCTGCGGGAGGACGCTCCCCGAGCAGCAGGACGGTGCGCGCCTATGCTCCGAGTAAAAAAAAAAAGGGGGGGGGGGTCGCAGCGCTCTGAGCGAAAGAAGATGACGAAGCATGAAAGAGGTTTCAGGAGAGCTAGCGCGAAGTGTAAGAGATAAGGGAGGAGGGGGGAGTCGAGAGTGCTAGGAGAATTAAGGTAGTACGCCAACATGACCTTGCCACCCGAACGGAAACGTCGTTGCGAACTGAGCGCATGTATCAAACTGTCAAGAAACGAAAATCGTTTCGTGAACCTCCTGCGCGTACAAAATGCAAGGAAACGTAGCACATACACTATTTCTGTTCAAGAATGTTGAGACTGAAGTTCTTGCGCGAAATCTGCGTATCTCGCCGCGACATCTACCACATGTGCGATGTCATTTTGGCAGCCAGGTGAAAACAAGCGCGTGTCTCACGTTTTCATCTCAGCACATTCTGGAGCGTTCCGGCACAAAAAGACACAGAATGCAGCAATCCGGTAGGACACTGTTCCCACATAGCGCAATATGCGTGAGAATAGGCTTACCTTTACAGACGATTGCGTCAGCCGCAAAGTACGCTGTCCGCCTTCATATCACCGGCACCGAACCAACCAGTGCGATTTCAGCGCGAGTGCAATGTAGTTGGCGCATATACCTCTTAGTCACGCAGAAAAATAAATCGTCCATGCCTTCTTTCTTCAAACATCTCAAACATAAAGCGGTGCAGCAGTCCTTCGGCCTGAGCAAAGCAAAAAGAAGCCCGGACATTTGCCGACACGATAAATGCCCGTTCGCGTTAAACACCACATGTAGAAGGCACTTCACAAGCGTACACACTTGCGTAACACATATGCATGGGAAATGCAACACATTTCATGAGGGTACACAATCGAAGAAGCATATTCAGCATTCGCCGAAACGTGTTCGAAACGCACCCCACAATGCTAGCGGCCATATTGTGAAATTTGAAAAGAGCGTTCGTAGCTACCGGCGGCCTCCTGGCGGTGAAATTTTCTTTTGAGTTTCTGTTTCATTTGTAGAAAGCACTCGTGTGTAATTTTAATTTTAGCGTGACTTTTGGTGTTTATTTAGGTGTTGGGTTATATTAGCAGCGCCGCTTGTGTATAAAAGGCTACGAAGTTACGCTGCCATATACCCCCAGCATGTTAGGTGACATTGCTTGCCCGTAACACCCTAAGGCATATTCTCCAACCAAAGCACCCCTTTGGCATGCAAGAGGTGATTTCCAGTGGCGCGAACACCCTAGACGCAGGGTGTAAGGGTGTTTTGAATCAGACAAATGCCCAAAACGGTGTTTTTGTTTTTACAGTGTACTAAATATCTATAGCCCGCCATAGGACAAAGGCACCAGCCTATCTGATCTTAAAAAAAAGCAATTACGCTAGACAAAGGAGCGCAATTCCTCGTGGTAGGGGACTTCAACGCTCCTCACGCGGAATAGGGATACATAAAATCTCACAGGAAATAAATTAAGCTATGAGAAGCCACGAGAGACTTAGGACTCTCTCTTCCTCAACGACCCTCAAGCATATACGCACATAGGAAACAGCATAAGCAGAGATACATGCCGAACCTAGCCTTCACTAAAAACATAATAGCAGTGAAATGGCTGAACACAGAAAACCCAGCAGGCAGTGATCATTACATAATGAAAATCACCTTCCACACTTCATCACATAAATCAACATCAGCCAAATCCGGAATTACGGACAGGGACAGCTTTCTAAAATTAAGAGAGGACACCTCCTCTACTACAGAAGATCTGGAAGCATGGGTTACACAACTCAAAGAAGACGCCACTATTGCCACCCAGGATATAGAAACACCAAAGAAACAGTCCTTTGCTGATCCGCAACTCTTGCACCTCTGGGAGGTACACAGGTACATCCTAAAGATGGAGGAAACAGAGGTGTAACAAGAAATTTAGGTCCAAGCTAGCATCAATTGGACGACAAATCTAGTTCCACGCACAGGAACTAGGCAAACGACAATGGGGACAGATCTGCGATGGGCTGAACGGCCAACTTGGGAACAAAAGAGCCTGGCTTCTGCTAAGACACCTCTTAGGCCCCATGCTCACTTAACAGCAAGTAGATCTTACATGAATCAAGTCATACACGAATACCCAGGTACAGATGTAGATCTGCTAAGCGAACTCCGAAGCAGATATCTCAATATCGGTAGCAACCCCAATGCCACCTACTAGTACAAAGGAGTTCCTAATGAAGTCTTATCGCGGAAGCGGAAATTTGGGCCGCGATTGGCCATTTATGTACTACCTCAGCGCCAGGGCCAGATGGCGTAACCAATAAAATGCTAAGAAACTTAGACTAAGGTCAATCTTAGCAATTAGGGACTTAATTATTGAATGAATATTGGAACAAAGGTGAACTTCCGCAGATGTGGAAACACGCGAAGGTTGTCTTTATTCCTAAACCCAAAAAGGAACTAAGCATAGACAACGTAAGGCGCATCTCTCCTACGTCGTGCTTAGGTAAACGTATGGAACATGTTATTCTAAATAGACTTCAGAACTAAGCAGAAGAGAATGACCATCTGCCCAGTTCAATGATTGGTTTCAGAAGTCAAACCTGTACTCAGAACGTAATGCTTCAGTTGCATGCAGAAGTGATGGATCCCCATAACAAAACCGGGACCAAAGCGATTCTTGCCTTGGATTTAGAAAGACGTCGGCAATGACTCTCACGAAGCCATTCTCCAAACCCTCTCCAACATAAACGCGGGGAACAAAACCTTTAAATACATTCGTTCCTTTCTCTCGGTAAGGACTGCGGAGCTAAGTTTCACAGGACTTAGATCGGACAAAATAGCAATAGGAGACAGAGCAACCCCGCAAGAATCAATGCTTTCCCCCTTCTTATTCAAACTAGCACTGATAGGTCTGCCTCCCAAACTTGAAGAAATCCAAGATCTTCAACACTCCCTATATGCTGACGACGTCACCTTGTGGGTAACAAAAGGTTCGGACGCTCACATAGAGAAAACGCTTCAAGAAACAAATGTAGCCCAGTCATACGCTAACTAGATTTGGTTGAATTGCTCATAACCTAAGTCTGAACTCCTAGCAGTCAGAAGGAAAACGTAACGCAGCGTGAGCCATTGTTTAGTATGTTTAATATTTTAGGAAAGCGTCGGGATAAGATGGCGCGCGAAATTTTAGAGGCGTTCTGGATACAGAAGAAAGAAGACAGATGTATTAGCGAAGCGGGTCACAGAGTTCACGTAGAAAAGAATTTACTTTTATTGAGGAATCTTCTTGAGTAATGCAAAGAATCGAGTTTACTATCAGGCCTAAAGCTGTTATTCTTAGATAACTCTCACGTATTGTGGCCATGATAGTTTAAAGATTCTTCTTCCCTCAAGTACATGGACTTCTTTGCTTCGTAGACATGTTGCCAGGTTGCAGTTTTTTCAATACATAGGGACTTCACAAGTGATGTGTTTTGGATGGACATGTTGGCAGGTTATTGTTTTTCAATACATAGGGACTTCACAAGTGATGTGTTGTGGATGGACATGTCCATCCACATGCACATGTGTGGTGGTAGTTATTAGTGTTTGACTATGTGACTATGTGGTGGACTTTGTGACTGTCCAGCGTGGTATTAACTTCTGGGCAAAGCAGAGGTGTGGAGAAGCAAGTGAGTGTAGAATTGGTGACTGCCATGCTTGGACGATGTTTGTTCTGCGGGGAAGAAAGTGCCACTATCCCCTTGGCAAAGAAGAGGGTGATGAGAAGAAGTACTTGAGTGTAGAAAAAGAGGAGTGGTGAAGAGGAATTGTGTTCAGATCCATATTAGAGCTGGTAGTATGCGCTTGTGTTGTGTCTCTTCGCTTGTGTTTGTGTTTGTTGCGCCACATTTCTGGGTATTAAGTCTCTTATCTCCGCCTCATTCAATCTGACAAGGAGAAATTAGACAGATGCATTAGAAGCACCTACAAGGCTGGGCTAGGTCTACCCAGTAACACTTCAACCGAAACAGTTGTCTCACTTGGGATACACAACACTGTAGAGGAGCTGATCACAGCACATAAGAAAGCACGGTTACAAAGACTAACAAACTAAACCAGGCAGACAAATTCTCAACCGCATGGGAATTATTGCTGAACCACTAGCTGACCACCCAGGACCGCTACCAAGAGGAGTGCGCGACAAAATTATCTCCAAACCTTTGCCCAAAAGAATGCATCCCTCCTTTAGAAGGAATGAGGAAAGCTATAGCTAGGGCCCTAAACAGAAAGTACCGAAATAAGGATGGCGTAGTATATACCGACGACTCGGACTACAATATGGCTGAAGGTGCCTTTACCATCTGTGTAATTAGGCAGCACAGTAACGTCAGTAAATGCGTATCAGCCGCTTCGATCAAAATGCGCTACTCGGACCAGGCGGAAGAAGTCGCAATCGCTTTAGCCATCGCTACAACACATGCGGACATAATTGTCACTGATTCAAAAACTGCCATACGTAACTTCTCGCGCGGCAGAATATTAAATACTGCCAGAAAACATCCTCGCGGATATCAGACTCGACAGAGGGATAAACTCGTATGGACACCTGCCTACTCAGGGAACCGAGGCAATGAAGTTGCTCTCCAACACGCTCGAGGTTTTGTCGGCCGAGCGGTGAGACTTAATGCCGAGGAACTTGAAATGGAAGGACTGCTCACATACAGCGACCTTCCAGAACACTTCAAACTCTCTAGGAGAGTATACCCACCACCACACAAATCGCTAACAAGACAACAAGAAATTGTTAGGAGGAAACTACAAACGAACTCTTTCCCTAACCGTGTGGATTACTCACACATATTTCCGGACCGCATAAGCTCATCATGCACTAAGTGCGGAGAGAAAGCCGAACCTAATAATATCCTGTGGGATTGCTCAGCTGACGCGCCTCCCAAGGCTCTCATAGAAGCTCCCTCACTTGAATCCTGGGAGGAAGTGCTGCGTAACGCGAGCCCCGATATACAATTGAGCGCCGTAAACCGCGCTGAAGAAGTCGCCGCAAGCCACCAGCTAACGGCCACTTGGCTCTTCCACTAAGACTACTCCCGACAATAAAGTTTTCTCTTTCTCTCTCTCTCTCTCTCTCTAGAAGAAAATCCGCGACGTCTGTGGCGCAGCTAGTTGATATGGCTCGAGTAATAGTGTACCGCGTAGCGTGATCGGTGGCGACAGCGATGCATTTGTTCCTCTAGGCGGAAACTGGGTTGGGGCCAAGAAAGTCAACGCCTACACGGGAAAACGGGTCAGTCGGTATCGGAATCGGCTGCAAATGACCTGAAGACAATATTGGGGCTTCCTCCGGCACTGGCACAGTTCACATGCGGCAATGTACTGCTGGACGGAGTGGTAGAGCCCCGGCCAGTAGAACCGTCGGAGCAGACTGTTGTATGTGCGAAATAGGTGGCCACCATGGGAGCATCAAGGGACTTTTCAAGGATGGTGGAATGCAGGTGTAGGGGAACGACGAGCAAGAGGTCGATGCATCTGGTGACGTATTACGCCGGTATAGGTTGTTCTCTTGGAGTACAAATAAGGCGAGAGATGGGTCAGGGCGGTTGGAGGTGAGACGGAGGATAAGGGAATGCAGCGAAGGATCTAAGTGCTGTTCGTCGGCAATGTTAGAAAATGCTGAGACAGACATGACACCTTCGTTATCGTCAGAGTCGGTAGGACTAGGGGAGTCGACGGGTTGATGGAACAAGCAGTCTGCATCTTGGTGAAGCCGGCCAGACTTGTAGATGACGGAAAAGGTATTTCTTACAATTGTAGCGCCCAGCGCCCGAAACGGCCAGTAGGATCTTTGAGAGAAGAAAGCCAACACGGGGCATGATAGTCTATCATAACAGTGAAAGGGTGGCCAAACAAATAAGTGCGGAATTTTGATAGCCCGAACAAGCGCCAGCGACTCTCGCTCTCTGATAGAATAATTTTGTTCCAGCGTAGATGGGATTGGTTTGTTGCACAACTTTTATTTCCATCGCAAATGGGCGTCCTCTTCTTCGCCCCCGGAACGCGTGCCGGGGAAGACGGGGAGTCGTGCGCCCCCGGATTAGAGGCTGGCAGGTAACCCTTGGCTTGTTGCGGCCTCTTCCGCGAGATGGACGGTGCAGTGCTGGATCGCAGAGTACGCGCTTCGCCGCAGGGTATCAAAGGCTACTCTACTTGTAATATTTTGTCCTATCCCTGGAGATTGTGGGCACTCCCAAATTATGTGGTCGAAGGTCCCTCTCGCCCCAGAGTGTTTGCATATATCATTGTACCTAAGGTCTGGTAGCGCGTAATACGCCCAGCATATTAGTTTGTAGCCGCCTCCACGCGACAGCTTCCCTATTATTTAGGCTAACATCTGGCGGGTGTAACTAGTCTACGTTCGAATTTATAATGGTCGATGATTTCCCCGTAATTTTTCAGACGTTCGTCGTATGCCCAGTGTTCGGGGGGGCTCGACGGCTACCCGGAATTAGATAGCTCGGGCTATTTCGTGAGCCGCCTCGATACTAGAGACGCCAGGGTGAGCAGGTGTCCAAATTAACTGAATTTTCCTATTCCGCGTTCTTTGGGTGAAAATTTTGGCCGCCTCCGGCGATATCCTTCCCTTTCCAAAATTTTGAACGGTAGTTTTGCTGTCGCTAATTACGAACTTGGCTTCCGTTCCTACGCAAACTAGCGCTATCGCAACTTCCTCCGCAGTCTCTATGTTGGCGGCCTCTGATGGATACTGCGGATACCGGCGCCCCTCGGCCATCGACTACCGAAGCTACCGCCGCATCTGTTCTGCCACTTACCGCATCAACATAGACTACATCCTTTGCTCCCATGTTCTTGAACCGTCGCTCTAGAGCTTCGACTCGTTTGGCCCTTCTTTCGACATTAAATTCTGGACGCATATTTCTAGGGAAGGGGGGACTACCAAGGCTTTCCTGCTTTCCCTAATATTGTGACTTTTTTTTTGAACTCCTCTGTCTTGCTTGAGGCCTACTTTTGCAAGGATTACCCTGCCTGTATCGGTCGTGATTAGTCTCTCTAATTGGGAGACTCGCACTGCCTCCGCCAATTCTGCCCACGTGTTATGCCCCCGAGTTCGAGCAGTCATTCACTCGAGGTACCCATGGGCAGTCCTAGCACCTTCTTAATGCATCTTCGAATCAGGCTGTCTGACTTCTCTTTTTCGCCGGCTTTGATGTCCACGTAGGGCGTGGCGTAACTGATTCTGCTTTTTACGTACGTAGGGTGTTACGGGCAAGCAATATCACCTAACATGCTGGGCCATATGGCTGCATAACTTCGTAGCTTTTTATACACAAGCGGCGCTGCTAATATAACCCAACACCTAAATAAAGCACCAAAAGTAACGCTAAAATTAAAATTACACACGAGTGCTTTCTAAAAAGGAAACAGAAACTGAAACAAAATTTCACCGCCAGGAGGCCGCCGGTAGCTACAAGCCTACAATGCTCTTTTCAAATTTCACAGTATGGCCATTAAAATTGTGGGGTCGTTTCGACCACGTTTCGGCGAATGCTTAATGTGCTTTTTCGGTTGTTTACCTTCGTGAAATGTGTTGCATGTCCCATGCATATGTGTTACAGAAGTGTGTACACTTGTGAAGTGCCTTCTACATGTGGTGTTTAACGCAAACGTGCATTTATCGTGTCGGCAAGTGTCTGGGCTCCCTTTTGCTTTGCTCAGGCGGGTCGACTGCTGCACCGTGTTAAGTTTGAGATGTTCGAAAGAAGAAGGCATGGACGATTTTTTTTTCTGCGTGACTAAGAGGTATATGCGCCGACTACATTGCACTCGCGCTGAAATCGCACTGGTTGGTTCAGTGCCGGTGATACGAAGGCGGACAGCGTACTGCGCGGCTGACGCAATCGCCTGTAAAGGTAAGCATATTCTCACACATATTGCGCTTTGTGGGAACAGTGTCCTAGTGGTTTGCTGCATTCTGTGTCTTTTTGTGCCGGAACGCTCCAGAATGTGCCGAAATGAAAACGTGGGACACGCGCTTGTTTTCACCTGGCGGCCAAAATGACATCGCACATGTGGTAGATGTCGCGGCGAGATACGCAGATTTGCGCGCAAGAGCATCAGTCTCAACTTTCTTGAACAGAAATAATGTATGTGCTACGTTTTCTTGCATTTTGTACGCGCAGGAGGTTCACGAAACGATTTTCCTTTCTTGACAGTTTGATACTTGCGCACAGTTCGCAACTACTCGGTTTTGTTCTACCGTTTCCGTTCGTGCGGCAAGGTCATGTTAGCGTACTGGGCGTACTACCTTAATTCTCCTAGCGCTCTCGACTCCCTCCTCCTCCCTTATCTCTTACACTTCGCGCTCGCTCACCTGAAACCTCCTTCATGCTTCGTCATCTCCTTTCACTCGGAGTGCTGCGACACCCCCCTCCCACATTTTTTTTCTTTACTCAGAGCATAGGCGCGCGCCGTCCTGCTGCTCGGGGAGCGTCCTCCCGCAGCCCTTCTGTTTACACTTTTTGTTCGAGGAGGCTATGTTCGTTCTCGGCGGCCGTTCAGCGCGGCACGCCTCTGCGCTCGTGCTCTCGGCATCGAAGTGCGGCGGTCGGCCGGCCTGGTTGTATAACAGTTTATTCCAAACCGCGTTAACTATATGCCGCTATCATCAGCCTATGTTACCTTTCCGCGTCTGGATTTGCCTTTTTTAATCACAATGGGAGCATTTTTTCATTTTACGGGGACCATATTTTGCGGTTGCATGGAGAGTGAAGTTGCATTTTTTTATGCTGCTTTTGTTATAGCGTTTACTTTCGCTCTCGAAGAATCATTTAGCTACGTATTTTATTTTCAGCAAGACTTCAGTTAAGGCACTTGTACTGTCACCCGCAAAAGTTTGTGGGATCTCCAGCGCGTGGCTGAGCGGCGGGAAACTGCATTCCTGCGCCATCTGCCGTCAAAGAGCACGGCTTCGAGGCTCACGGAAATGGCGCGCCAGGGGCGCTTTGCGCATGCCTGTCCTTTCTTCGCTATCAAGCATGTCTCTTCACTAGCTTCCCCGTGATGCGCTTTAGCCACTCGCGGCAGCCGCTGTGCGCCGCGTCATCATCGTCGCGTGTCTGCTTTGGCGGGTAAGATGAACGACGAAGCAAGCCGGTGTGTTTTACCGACGCAAAACGTTGTCTGAATAAATGTCATCAGCGGCTGCCGCGAGTGGCAAAAGCGCATCACGGGGAAGCTAGTGACGAGACATGCTTGATAGCGAAGAAAGGACAGGCATGCGCAAAGCGCCCCTGGCGCGCCATTTCCGTGAGCCTCGACGCCGTGCTCTTTGACGGCAGATGGCGCAGGAATGCAGTTTCCCGCCGCTCAGCCACGCGCTGGAGATCCCGCAAACTTTTGCGGGTGACAGTACACGTGCTAAGTCAGCTGATGTGGTTCAAACCATCCAGTTTTCGTTATTTTTGTGGTCACATTTCAACATAACTGTTTGACCTCATTACTTGATTTTCGTATTGTCTTTAGGATACAATAAATGGATATTTGATACTGATGCCTCAGCATTCAAGTAGAGGTCGACAGCTTGAATTTTTGTGGGCAAAAATTGTACCGGATGTTGCTATTACAGAGTCTGATTCCGACCAGATGTTTACTTTTTTTTTTTGTCTTTTGCTTAAATGTACTTATGAAGCGGTTATCATAGCCTTAGTCGCATATGTTTACCTGCTTTGCTCATCACAGTGCGCATATTGCAGGCAAATTTGTGACTTATTAAAAAAATTGTAATGTATGTGTTGAAATCAGTTTACTGATTTAAAGGGCTTAGAAAACAATTGGACTTTCATATGCTAACGATGCATGTCCGTAGATTGTCTCTGAGAATTGAAGCCTACTTTTTAAAGCTGAGCGTGGACCCTTAGTTTAGAGATATATTACATAATTTATTGCCATTCAGCCGGTTGCCAAGTTGTGGGGAGGAGGATCGCAATTTTTGCTTTGTTATTTTTTATATTAGACCTTCCTTAATATTGCTTGCAGTCTGGTGATGAGTGGCAAAATACTGATGGTTTTTGCAGTTTTCTAACCTTAGTAAATATTTGTATTTGCTGTTTGCTAATGCCAGTTTTTGTTTCAGATATGTACAAAGGCATCAATTGCCTTAGCTTTTGTACAATGATTTTTAGTATTCAGTTACTTAAAACATTCAGTAAAATGAATTCTTTATGGCTACCATTCACACCAACTTGCAGTTCTTACATGACGTCAACATGCAAGAAGGATGGCAAAGAGGCAGTTGAAATTGGCCTTAACAAGACACTTGTCTTGGTTTTGAAGGAGACCATTCGTGCAAGAAAAAAGGACATTGCCCGAGTGCTCGAAGTATGTTCTGAGGGAATACGTGAAAGCAGGAAGAAGCGTAGCTATTAAGCTGTTTCCTTCTGTTTGCTGCATGTGCTATCTAGTTGGCAGTTTTTCGCTAAATGTTTACATTTTTGCTATTTTGCATTGCCTTTTAGATATACCAAAACATGGCTAAGCATCAGAAATAATAATAAAACCTTAACTAGCCTGTGCATTTCTACATATGTAACAATTTTCGCATTAGCTAAATTTAAATTACCTATTGTTCTTCTCCATTGTAATGGTGCAGCCTTTTCGAATCTGTTCAACTAGTAGCAGAGAATTATGTGATACCTAATTCAAATCTTCACAAGCTTTGCTAATTTTTGCTGTAAGATGTTTGGCTTTCAGTTTGCGCGCCTCTACATGTTTTCAATTTTGTTTATTTGCTTTCCTAAATTAGACAATAAATTATCACCTCAAAACTCGTCTGTGTTTTTACCTGCAAGGAGGTACACCATTGTTGTGTTGCTTATTTCTATTATAGATGTACAGACAGTATGCATTCTGCAACTCTTGGCAAACATTGGGAACCAGCCGGGAGCTCTGGATGTTATGTTTGTATCATTTGTAAGTTTTCTCTTTATCATTTGAATATTCAGGAAGCATGGAAGTTCTCTAACCCAGGTGCTTTTGATGTGTAGATGTTTTTATTCAACAAAATAACTTGCATAATCTGAAAATATCATGCAACAGTATGCTGCATGAATAAAAATGGGTTGACCTTACGTGCTCTCATTTATGACTTGATCAAACACTGACAGCTTTGTGCCTCCTGAATCAACAATAACAGTATACTCTGCATTGTTGATTGTGAGATAACCAATGGTGAACCAACAGTAGTTTCCGATGGGGCCCTTTTCCAGCACACTGCTGTACACTAAAGGGGCATTGGTGTATTCTAAATATAGAGTAGAAAATATGTTGAATTTGCTCAGGCGCAATGCACATTTATACAGCTGCTCTCTTATGCACTTCTTTCACATTTTTATCAAGGAACAGGAAGAAAAGCCTGCCACGCCGTGCGTCGGATATACTGGGAGCAGCATCAAAGAAGCTGAAGAGCATTTCTTCATTGAGCAGCGGAAGCTTCTTCGAGTCATCGACTCTACGTAGGGTATTGTTCCAAAAATGGCTCGATTTTGGCTGTTCAATCTGTGATATGACAAGGCGTCCGATAATTTGTGCTGCTTTATAGAGCACCTCTTTTTGGGTGTATGTGTGTTGAAGTCAAGATGCACTGCACGACGCTTTATTTCATCGCACAAGGCCGACTTTTACGCAAGTGCACGCGTTGACACTGACAAAGCGTAGGAATATTATTGTGTACTCCGATTATTGCTGCATACGACTAAAATTTTTGTTGTCGTTTTTTAAGAAATGTCACCATGCTGTTGTGTGCATTGTTCGGATATGTTTTTGAAAAAACATTTTATACTTGTGTGCATTTGTTGGAACTGTTTCGCTTCTTTCATTTTTTTAAGTATTTACGTACATAACATGTATGTTTTTGCCCGTCTGCTAGGCTCTCGGTTGAGAGCGACCGTATTGTTAAATAAATAAGGTTCCATAGCGTGCATCAATGGAGGAACAGAACACAAGTACCCCCCATGACCCCCGCCCCCCACTAGCATCCGAGCACCCACTAGTCCGAACCCTGACCCTTCTATGCGGAATAAAATACTTCCAGTTTCCTTCTGTGTTTGAAGCTGTGACATTTTTTCGTAGCATGCTCTGTGAATTTGAGAAAACAATCATACTGGCATGAGCCATTCGAGATGTCAAAATAATGGCATGCAGCATCTCTTTACATGCTCATTTGGCATCACAGGTGGTTACCAGGTATACCATTAAGTTTGATTGCAAATGTGCACATAGGAAAAGCATTAAAGAACGTGTAGTGGCAAAGGTAATTCCTAATTAGGGAATGCAATATATACAGGTTATCCGCACTGATTTTTTTCAAGGGGTGTAAGGGTGCAATGCCACTGTTTCCACCCTGCAATGGGGTGTAAAAGTGATGAAAACACCCCAGCGCATTGGCCTCATAGAAGGGTGTTATGACCAACCGAATCACCATCTTTGAGGGTGTACTGGCACACTGAAGCAACTTTTTTTCAAGGGTGCATGGGTGTTAGTTATAAACATGCGAAAACACCTAAATATGTGTTTTTGTTTTTACAGTGTGGAACAATCCCTGCACAACAGGAGGTTGAGGGCATCATTGGCAATGCCTTTTACGATATGGCAGACTTTATCCTCCTCAGGCATTCCTTGGTCGACTTTGCGGCATAGAGATAGGACGTCTTGGATATAAGTGATGTAAGACTCAGTAGACGTTTGGGCGCGAGTGCCTAGCCCTTTTTTGCGGCGAGGCGGCGGCCAATAGGCTTTCCGAACAGGTCGTGGAGCTTTTGTTTGCAGATATCCCAAGATGTTAGGTCATCTTCATGGGTTTCAAACGTCACTCGCGCGGACCCAGGCAAGTGAAAGATAACATCTGCGTGCATGGGTGTGGGATTCAATCTGTTGTGCTTTCTGACTCGTTCCTATAGGGCGCGCCAGTCGTTTACATCAACGTCGTCGGTCCCGCAGAAGATTTCGGGGTCACGGGGGTGGGCCATGATGACAGCAGGTGCGGTTGCCGTAGAGGTAGCGGCGCCTGTAGTCATTGTAGTGATACCGATGTGGCGGCCGCTGCGGAGATCCAGTTTGTCACAAAGGATCGAAGGGATTCACCTCAACCAAGAGATGTCACGGGAAGATCCACAGTCTGATAGCTGTGCACACAACTGACGTTGAACACAGCATCAATCTTACCACCCTAAGCGTCGTCTTCATCTGAGCGTCTGTCGCACTTATTTATCCTCAGTACGACCAGCGAATACCGCTAACTGGCAATATGTTTATTGTTTATATAATTTTCATACGTGTACCCCCCCCCCTTATGTTTATTATGTTGTGTTATGTTATGTACTCACCCCTTATGTAATACCCCCGACTGGGGGTCTTTAAGGTAATAAAGTGATGTGATGTTTATTATGGCAACACAAAGGGGGGTGGGATCGTGCAATGTTCTTGCCCGAGATGTATGGTGACGAAATAACCACCTCTGTCTCTGAAACGCCAATGTTATCTCCATCTGCCAACGGCAACTTTGCCTTTTTCTATGAAAACGCATCCACGGGTACGAGAGCCTGACGCAGAACAACGCTATTGCTGCCGGTGTCACGTAACACGACGCTGGCTTTCCAAGCACTTCAGCTTGCCTCAGGGGCATTTTGACATCCACAGCGGTCGAAGTCTTGACCACATTTTTCAGCTATCTTTCCGGGTGCCTTATTCCTGGAGGTGAGTTAGGGGAAACCACCTAGGAGCCATGCAACAGGCACACACAACAAGGTCCCTGAACTCATGCGCATGCATGACTCTGCTCCATGTACTGGCCTACGGCAGAGTGTACAGTAAGGTTGATTAGGTTTCATACGACAATCTGCGGCGCTATGCTCAGTCTTCTCGTATACAAAGCACCAAACCTGGGACTGTGATCGAGGATCAGAGGATTTTGCTCTCGCTTCGTCTTGTTTACTTTCTATTTAAAAACCGATAGATTACTCTACCGCTGTGCCAGAAGGAAGTGATCGGTTTGTCAACTGTCTTACTCTCCCGTTTACTAAAACACACAGCAAGACAACAGTGACAGTTGTTTATTAACTGCTTGGCCACCGTCATGTCCCGAACATTCTCAAGTGTGTGGTACTGCCCACGCATTTCGACCCAGCGGTCAAAGGAGCTGAAAACCTAGCAGCTTATTGCGACGCTTATTCACCATCCTGGGGCTTATTTTGGTGACATTTTTCGTGAAACCCCCCAGCAGTAAACCGAAATCTCTGTACTAAGGCAAGCCTTGCTTTCTCTTAGACAATTGAATATCCAGGAAAGAGCCTACTAAATACATTTAGGGCTGCAATCCTGTAGCTTGCTTTGGCGAGATTTCTCGCGATACTTTTCAGCAGTAGACCGAAATCTGCAGTAGAGACAGCTTAATTTTCGCACCGTCAACCGAATCATCATGGGAGGGCTGACCAAATACTTTTAAGGGTATACCGTCCTGGTGCTTGCTTTGGCGACATTTCCTGCGATGCTCCTCAGCCGTAAAGCGAAATCTATGCAAAAAAGCAAGCTTAGCCTTTTTATCTTCACCCGAATCCTCAGGCGACGGCCTACTAGATACATTTAGGTCTTCCCCACTTAAGCTTTGGCACAAAGCTGTTGCCCATTTTTCTCTTGGCTAACCCTGCCCTGTGGTCGCATGTTCAAATCTTTTCAAATAGGCATCTAAGTCATCTCGACTTTCATTGAATGCGGCATACGTTGATGGGGGTTTATGGAGGGGCCTGAATTACACTGCGTTTTCCAATTGGCTGAGGTGAATGAGTTGCTTCCAAAGCAAAAGAAATGCAAAAAAGCAAACTGGTTATCTGAAGAGGCTTTGCAAATAGCTGATGAAAGGAGAATGGCAAAAGGTATGGGGGAAAGAGAAAGATACAAGGTTCTCAATGCGGATTTTCAGAAAATAGCAAGGAGAGATAAGAATGCCTTCTTGAAAGTACAGTGTCAAGCAGTTGAGGATAACAGCCAATTAAGGAACACAAGAGCTCTGTATAAGACAATCAAAGATATCAAAGGAAGCTTCTGTGCTAAGCTGGGCGTGATAAAGGACAAACGAGGCAAGGACCTCACTGAAGCCTCAGAGATAAAGAAGAGGTGGCAGGAATACACACAAGAACTGTACAAGAAGGACCCGGATGTGCAAACCCAACATAGGACGGTTGTGATTACTGATCTCGAGCCGGGCATCCTGAAGAGTGAAGTTGAATGGGCCTTAGCCAGCCTTGCTAAGAACAAAGCTAGCGGAATTGATGGTATTCCAGCTGAGTTGCTTCAAAACCTCAACCACGACGCTGTTAACACACTGCATACATTATGTCAAAAGATTTGGACAACCCTGCAGTGGCCACAGGATTGGAGGAGGTCAGTTTACATCCCCATTCCAAAGAAAGGCAGTGCCAAAGATTGTTCCAACTACCGCACGATCGCGCTTATTTCGCATGCTAGCAAGGTGATGTTAAAAATCCTGCAAGGTAGGCTGCAGCAGTATGTGGATCGGGAGCTTCCGGACGTGCAAGCTGGGTTTCGCAAGGGCAGAGGAACTAGAGACCAAATTGCCAACCTTCGCTGGATCATGGAAAAAGCAAGAGAGTTCCAGAAACCCATTTACTTCTGCTTTATTGATTATGCGAAAGCGTTTGACTGCGTAGATCACAGCAGATTGTGGCAAGCTCTCCAAGAGATGGGAGTTCCAATTCACCTCATCTGTCTCCTCAGGAACCTTTATGAAGGGCAAGAGGCCACAGTCAGAACTGGGCATGGTCTTACTGATTGGTTTCCGATTGAGAAAGGGGTGAGGCAAGGCTGCATACTGTCGCCCTGCCTATTTAACCTATATGCAGAGTGCATCATGAGGAAGGCCGGTCTGGACGAGTCTTCAGCTGGAGTGAAGATCGCTGGAAAACGCATCAACAACCTTAGATATGCAGATGATACCACTTTAATGGCAGAAAGTGAATTGGATCTCAAGAGACTTCTGACGCGCGTACAAGAAGAGAGTGAGAAGTTTGGGCTTAAACTGAACATTAAAAAGACGAAGATCATGGCGTCTGGCCCTATCAAGTCCTGGAGCATCAATGGACAAGAAGTGGAAGCTGTGACAGATTTTCTGTTCTTGGGCGCCAAGATTACCTCGGAAGGAGACTGCAGCCATGAAATTAGGAGACGCCTGCTTCTGGGAAAGAGAGCAATGGTTAGCCTTGACCGCCTAGTAAAGAGCAGAGACATTAGTCTGCCAACCAAGATCCGTATAACCCGTGCTATGGTCTTTCCAGTTGTGATGTATGGATGCGAGCGTTGGACTGTGAAAAAGGCTGACCGCCGAAGAATTGACGCGTTTGAATTGTGGTGCTGGCGAAGACTCTTAAGAGTTCCTTGGACTGCCAAAAGATCAAATCAGTCGATATTGTTGACCATAAACCCTGACTGCTCATTGGAGGGTCAAATTCTAAAGTTAAAGCTCAGCTACTTTGGTCATCTGATGAGAAGAGAGGAGTCGCTGGAGAAAGATTTGATGTTGGGAAAGGTTGAGGGTCGCCGGAGAAGGGGTAGGCAGCGAACGCGATGGTTAGATGGCATTCTCGAGGCATTGCAGATGAAGCTATGTGATGTTAAGAAGATAGTGAGAGACCGGAAAGCGTGGCGTGACATGGTCCATAGGGTCACGAAGAGTCGGACACGACTGAACGCCTGAACTGAACTGAACTGAATGATTTGCGCTAAATTCTATAATCCTTACTTGCAACTCCAAATTACGTACATCTATCTCTTTCGTACCTCACTCTACCTCTAGTTTCTTTTTCATAGCTCGTTCTAACTCCAGTTTTTCCCTCGTAGGTCGTGCATTTAACTAGCTTCTGCTTCGCAGCTCTGGCCTCTAACTTGAGTTTCTCTTTCGCAGTTCGTGCTTTTAGCTCCAATTTTTACTTCACAGTACGTTCTAATTCTACTTTCTCCTTCGTAGCTTGTGCCTCTAACTCTACTTTCTTCTTCTTAGCTTGTGTGTCTAACTGTAGCTTCTCCTTCGCAGCTTCGCGCTCTGCGAGTTTCTCTTCTCGCGCCTTCCGAAGCTCTTGCACCCACTATCGCAACTCGACATCTTCCAATGCCATGCGCTCGCCTAAGGTGACCGACTCCGAAGCGCTCATATTGCCCCCAAAAATACCTTCCTCAACTAGCCTAGAGACAGTAGTAAGGTTGAAAGTTGGGCGAGTTGAATCTCGTTCATTTTGAAGGCAGCGCAAAAAAACGAGGATCAAGGTGTAGCAGGATACAGCACGAGCGTGTATTCGCAACTGAAGCTTTTATTGAAAACCACGGAATAAATACCCAGCTTACTACACAGGAACGGAAGAAAACATACGTGATAGCACCAAGTAAAGGAAAGCTGTAGGGTGCGATAAAGATGGTGGGGATGCTTATTAAACAAGATAAGATGCAAACGCAAACCGCTTCATAGTCACAAAAGCAAACAAGAGTTACCAAAAAAGGTAAAGGAAGCGGCGGGGGTGATTAGTTACATGTGTGGTCTAGATATACCGGTTCTTTCGTATTACAGCAATCGACAGTGCGCTTATGCATGTACTCCCTTGACTTGACATGTAAAAAGCCTCCGTTACTCCATGCTGAAGTCTTTTCTTATGAGTTGACAATATTTCTGCTTCCTCATAAAGGGGCTTATATTTTTTTGCATACAGGCTTACAGTCCGGCTTACAATCTTGACATCCCTGGCAATCGTCAACCAAATGTGAGGACTTTGATCCTGATAGCAATTTTTCGTGTTCCTTTTGCCGTACACTTACACAACGTCCCGTCTCGCCTATGTAGGTTTTTCCACAGGAAACTGGCAGCTCGTATACTATCGCCGTTTTGAAAGGAATGAACCTTCAAGTATAGCATGCTTTAGATTATATCTTACTCTTGTTTTGTCTCTTCCCATTCGCCATTATTCTGTTTATTAGACCACAAACTTTCTTGATTTTGTTTGGAGCGGAACAGATTACCTTTACATTATAGCGCTTAGCCACATTACTGAGAATGTGTGAAAGTCGTTGCTTGTATGACATCACCACTTTTTTCTTTCTTGCTTTATCGTAAGATGCCTTCTTTGGTGCGTTAACGTTTACCCAGCGGATAAGTTTATCGCATGCAACCCTGATTGCGTTGTCCCAATAACTTGATGCCTTTATTCTATTTAGCTGTTCCTGAAAGCTTTTGACCATGTCATGCATGCAAATCCGACCTGGACTGTACGCAAACATCAGAGAACAATTCAATTTTTACAACTTTCGAGTGGCCTGAGGCGCTATGCATTAAGGGTTTAATGATCTCGGATGATAGCGCTAACAATTATGGCTGTGGTTGAAGGATAGCAGCACATCTACGAACTGCAATTTGTCTACGGTTGGCAACTCAAACGTTCCCACATTCTCGGAAGACCTTGAAAGTGTTCACAATGTTGACAAGCCTGGTCCTTTCGCGGACGCCAAAATTGTCAGGAGGTTCTTTTAAACCTACAAACCACAGGGCTCATTTAGGAGAATCAAACAAGCATACCGCTAGACCGGTAACCTAGGAACATATCTTTTTATACACATTAGACTAGACCAAAAACAACATATAGCAAATAACGAGCTTAACAGACAAGACGGAGAGGAATACAAACTAATAATAGTCATCGGACGCTAATAATGTCCATGAGGAAGCTCCCGTTGCGTGACCTCGGAGTGCCTGCAACGCCCGGTGTGCACAGGAGTTTGGGTCAGGTCACTAAGTGGCTTGGCGGCGGGAGACGCTAGGTCGAGGCAAGTGGCCTCTGGCTGCCATCACACGGCAGAGACGCCCGACGTCCAGGTGTGTCTGTCCCGCTCACCAAGCACCGCGCCGAACGGGCATGCTAGGTACGTGCTCCAGGAGCACAAGAGTCGGTCACTTTCAAGTCTGGTCGCCCGGGCGTAGAGGAAGCGAGACAGGATCAGCAGGAGCTCTGTAGGCACTCCCAGGCTGGTATCCCTGATCGTAGGTCAGGTAGGACGCGATCAGGTTAAGCTAATTGACAATCCGTCCACCAGCAACCCTGCTCTGCCGATCTCTGTCTTACGTGCCACTTCCCCGTGCGCCGCATACTTGCGTTGTCTTTTGTTCTCTCTCGTGCCGGGAGTTGTAGACACCGCGGGGCGCTAGCTCTTTAGACATGGCTACAAGCATCCGGATGGTACACAAGGGTTGTTGTGCTGTGCGTTCACAATCAAGGGCGTGGCGCAGTTGGCTAAAGCGTTCGGCAGAGGATTCAAGGTATAAGATTTCGTCTCCCGGTGAAGACAGGATTTATGTACTTATTTTTAATTATCGTCCTCACGGTAGACTAAGGGAATTATGATGTGCAATTCACGATCCTGGGACGATGAGAAGTGTGCTGTAGTGGAGGGACCCATCACTCTGGACGAATTTAAACCAGCAATTTCTGGCCTTCAGGACAGAAATCTGAGCCTCCTGGCCAAGATGAATTACTAGCCAACTCTACAAAACATTTTCGCCTTGCCTAGCGCCTGTTTTAATGTATGTTTTTTAAGCATCTTATGATTTGTGTTTGCTGCCTCCTACTTTCTATTCCGGGAACACAATACTGTTACGGTCGAAGGCCTTCACGAAGATTAGGGTGTCAGGATGTGAGAGTTTTTGAGATCCGCGGCCACGTATATTGACAGCATATTGGTCAACGTTCGGTTTATGCGCTATCTCAAGCCGTTTGTTGCGGGTGACAGTGCTTCGAGTGCTGAAAAGTTGTTGCGCAGAGACTTAACAACTTTTCATGACAAGACATCCGCAATGAACTTTCGGCCGCGGTCACTTATAATAATCTGTGGAAGCCTATAGTATAAGATGACCGAGCATAGCAGAAACCTAGACCCCTGACATGCTGTAGCCAATGGAATTGCGGCCGTTCTGCAGTACAGACTCAAATAATCGGTGCAAATGGCAATCCAGCGATTGCCAAAAGAAGCCTTTGGAAACTGGCCCAGAAGCTCGATGTCGTCGTGCTCGAAGATGTGCTGGGAGGCAATACAGGGTGCAGCGAACCAGCAAGAGCAACTGCAGGACTTTGTGGCATTGGCACTAAGTGCAACTGGCAACGTAGCGTTCAATGATCGATCGCATCGTAGGCCAATAAAACTATTATTGAGCACGGCGAAGAGTGCAAGCCAATCCGAGATGACCAGACATGGAGTCATCATGCCATACGCGCAAACGATATGAATGGAGCTTTTTAGGAACTACGACTGGTAGTCGTGAGCACAGTGAAATTGGTGAATGGTTGCCCGTGTAAATATTAGAGGAACCGTTGGATGCCGAAGACCGCTCCAAGGGATTCCTGTTCCGTGACCGTGCAGTCCCGCTCAAGCTTGCTACGAGAACGGCTTTCATATGCGATAACATACTCTTGTCCTTTGTAGCGCCGAACCAAAACAACCCCATTGACAAAACTACTTACGTCTGTATGAACCTCTGTGGGTGTGGCAGGGTCGAAGTGGCGTAGAATAGGATGCGGGGTCAAGAGAAACTTCAGCTGACGAAAAGAGGCTTCACACTCGGTAGTACATTTGAATGAAGCGCCCTTGTGTAGTAGACTTATCAGCGGGGCGACGATCTCAGCAAACTGGTGTATTAACGACGGAAATAAGAAGGTAATCCAAGGAAACTGCGGAGCTATTTGACAGTCTTGGGTGATTTGAAGGACTCGACCGCCGCTGTTTTCTGAGGATCAGGGCATACCCCGTGCTCGTCAACGAGGTGCCCCGGCATCAATGCCTGGTGCTCGCCAAACTGGCACTCCTTGGAATTCAGGACGAGGCCAGCTTTACGCAAACTGTCCAAGACAATAGTTAAGTGTTCGTTATGTTCATTGAAGGGCATTCCAAATATGATATCATCCAGGTAATACATGCAAATGTCCCACTTCAAACCGCGCAACACCATATCCATAAATCTTTCGAAGGTTGCGGGGGCGTTGCAAAGTCCGAACGGCATATTCGTCCAGCATTTTAAATGCAATTTTTGCTTCTAAATATGATGCACAGGGATCTGCCAGTAACCTGATGTTAGATCGACACAAGAAAAGTAGGAGGCGGCAGAAAGGCAGTCAATGGCATCATCTATACGAGGTAGTGGGTATACGACCGTTAAGTGATGGCCTTAGACGGCGGTTACCGATGCAGAACCTCCACGTATCATCCTTCATGCGCGCCAGTATTACAGAGGCCAGCCAAGGACTCGAATACTCCTGAATTACGCCTTTTTGTAGCCTTTCTTGGACTTGGTCATTGATCACCTTGCGCTCAGATGCTGACACTCGATAGAGCTTCTGGTGGATTGGGCGGTACGAACCGGTGTCTATGGCGTGACGAGTGGGAAACGCGGTTATATATCGGTCCAGTAGGCTGGGCGAAGTTGAAAACAAATGAGTATTGTAGCAGAAGGGAAACTAGAGCCTGGCGCTGAGGGTACTGAGGCTGGCGTTGACCATGCGAGTAATTGTTGATGTTGCTGCCGTTAGTAGAGTCGGCTGGAGCAACAATGACCAATGCCAACGCGGAGGTCATATCGTGGCCACAGGAGGCCAGTTTCAAGCTAACTGGCAGAACGGCTATTCCAAAATTACCAATGAAAAAAATTCCCCCAAATCAAAAAATTTATTCCCAAAAGCAAAGATACTAATAGGTTGAAAACTGTTGAAGGTTGTCGTCCACCTTCCTTTTTAATGCTGATTGCAAAATTTTTGCCAGTGTCCTTTGTTGTCGTCTGCAGCTGGTCATTATTTATTTGATAGGGTTGCATCAGGTGTGTGGTATCACACACATATTCACATTGTACGTTCACTATTGGAGGCAGTATCACATCAGACGGGCCAAGCAGCTTTGATTCAATTTAGCCAGGCGAAAGAGTATGATAACTTTCGGCACGAAATAACGGCAGCGCAGCTATCCGTGGTTTCTCTCTGGCTGAATGTGAAATTAGGATTTTAGCCTACGTTGATGATATCCCATCTTTTGTTCTAACAAAAAGAGTGTACTTGGGGCTTTACAATTTGCTAAGAAGCTTTGCGACATATCAGGCGCCGCTCGTATTTTAGATAAATCTTAGGACTTTTGTCATTGGGGCACCAGGTCAAGTCAGTTTGGTGGCATAGGCTGGGACTTAAGCCCTCTTCAATACCAATACCTAGGGGTTCCGCTGCAACATGTTCGCAACAGCGCAGCCTATTGGGACTCACAAATCGTACATTTGATGCGACAAGCACAGACTTGGAAAGGTGAAGAAGTCTCAGTGTTTGCTAGGCCACAAGTGTGTGACAATATTATGTTTTGTATGTCCTTCAAGTCCTGCAATCTGCGAGGAGGAAGGTACAAGTATTAGAGAGAATATTTGCAACCTTCGTGTGGCGCTTCATTGGGAGCTCATGCGACGTGGCAACTTGTTCCTTCCATTAGAGTATAATGAACTTCTTTCCCAATTTTTGTTTTTCAAATCAGCAAGCCACCCGTTTCTGGTAGCTGTGCGTATTAGGCGTCTCAGTCCTCATTTGATTTACTTATTGGCACCGAGTCGGTAGGCTCATGAGGGGGCTTTATGGGCATTCCTTAAGGAGGTTGCTGATATTTTCTATTTCTACACTTTGCGCTTCTCTTTAAGTTACCTGTATAGCATCTCGAGAAAGCAGATGACCCAAGTTCTCACTGAGTCTTTGTTTCCTACATCGTTGTATCGGCAGCCTTATCTGGGGTTTTCGGACACCAGTGTTCTAAAGCGTGTTAGGCGAATGTGTATTCAGGCAGCCGCAAAAACGTCATGCATTCAAAGTACACGCAGCGGAGCTTCCTGTGAAATCGTTTCTTTATGATAAGGATATGTTTGTGCCCTGGACGGTGAATTGCCGCCTGTGGGATGTGCCAAGACAATTGATCATCACTTTATTCTTTGCCGAGATACTATGTTCGTTTGGGACATATACTACAACGAACACTTCAGGATATTGAAACAATACCATATACTATAAGATTTTTGCCTGTTGGCAAAAAACTCTGTTGTGCCTTGTGATCTGTTTGTGATGATGGGACTATTCAAACTTTTCAAAAGCCGTATGATGAACAGACATGTCGAGACACCAAGATTGTCCAAAACCGTTTTTCGTGAGTAGTGGGCTTTGGTGAGGAGTGTATACGCTGCACACGAAGAACCTCCCAACTGGCGGCCATACCTAGATACAAGTTTGTAACTACCTGAATTTTGATGTTTTGGTGGTGGTGCAGTGTCGGGTTAGCGATATGGCGGGCTTGTATATAGCCGCCCGGTAACGTCAGACAAGAACAAGTTTTAGGAAGCATTTTATTTTTATACTGAATTTTCGCCATGCAATAAAGACAAAAATTCTGAGCATGGCGTAGTTGGTTAAAGCTCTCGGTTGGGGATGTAAGGAATGAAGGTTCGATTCCGAAAGGAGAGAAGACTTTTATTTTCTGAGTACTTCATTATGGACGTCATTTGACAGATATAATGCGACTGAACGCCGACAGTATGAGCCGAAACGTTCGCCATAAAATTTTCACAGCCATGTGGTGTAGCAACGAAGTGCTTTATACGCACCATGATCAGACCGCGCGGAAAAATGGAAGGCATCCTTGTAAGTCAAAAGCCAAAATGTGTCAGGAAATCTTCTGTGACTCTCAGTGAGAAAGTGATATCTTTTCGTGGTGGCATTTGAGCGTCGAGCGCTTCTCTATTTCTTGCTTCATCGATTTTAGCGTGACGGTGGATGTAGTTTGGTTTCCTATATGTGCAAAAGGTTCTGCTATTAAAACCTTAGTTAAGAGTCAGCGCACGTTCAATATTCTTGTTGCTGTTGCACGATGTTGTTCGCGAGGTTTTACAAATATGCATCTGTAACAACTAGCCCATCCGAATTTGCCGTGAAGCTTGTAGTGCTAAAAATCCTCAGACAAGAAATTATGATGGCATTTCACGATGAACCCAGAATACTGTATCTTGGCCTTTTGCGCACGTTGCACCAAATCTAACGACGCTTACTGGTCACAGTTACCTGCGATTTTGCTCGTTAAGGGAAAATATGCCTAGAATATCAGTGACGCACGACACGGCCGGTGACGCCTGCTGAGCAACAAACCTGACACGAACCCCGACTAAATAGTTTCATGTAATAGGAATGAACCTCATCAGCTAATTCCCAACATCAACAGGTGGCTAGTGGGTCGTTGTAGTGGCAGATAACATGTTTCGTTACACCAAATCGAAAATGTACGGTGCAACTCATGCAAGCCAATTTGAAATACATCTAAGAAAGCCGTTGCAGGATAATTGCGTACCAAATGCATAAAGCTGGAGCTTCTTAACAAAACCAACGCAGATATGCTTGGCATGTACGTCGATGCCGACAACAAGACATGGTGATCCATTCTTCAATATGTGGTGTTCGCTTACGAGTGGAGCAGCGCTGACGAGCGCAGCAGGCATTCTTAGTTGGACGGCCGAAGAGCGCGAGTGTTGCTTTCGACGCCAAAGTTTGGCTTTATACATGCATGTTTCGTGAGTCGGGGCCATTTATGTAGTATAATTTTTTATTCTTACTGGCAAAAGCTGTCCCGCTGTCAAACTATCAATTATTTGCTTAAAGCTGCTGGCTGTTTCTAAGGCACGTTAAAAAAAATGAAAGCGTCCCGTATATGTCGAAACCAAAAGTCTGTCTGCTACTGCGGCTTAAAGAGTTCCATGAGCTGGTATCTGGACAGCATTCGGGGTACGCGCGGTCACCTAATAGGAGTCCAGAGAGAAGTACCCGTCAGCCAACTCAGTCTCCAGACCATTCAAGTGATTTCAAGGGATTTTTGAAACGAAGGTTTATAAACGCGTCGAAAGCAAGGCTCGGTATTTTTGGCCAGCGGGATGTTCACGTACAAAACGAGTGAAAACCTGCCAGACGAAGACGGAGCAGTGCCTCCAGGAATGGCTTAGGCGTTTTTGCGTGAATTGCTGCCACGCGAGGAGCAATTGATTCAGTTGGAGTTATGAATTTAATTCAAAAATTTAAATTGTCTTCTTGCGGCGGCTTTGATGAAATCAACTCAAAGTTTCTGAAAAACAAAGAAGTGCATTCATCTGTCGTTATGTCGCAAATTTTCACCCAATCCATTAGGTCTTCCTCAGTGCCATTAGAATGGAAAGTGGGCAAGGTGACTCCGATTTTGAAATCATGTAGCACCCAATCTTCTCTTAACTATACACGCCAATATCTTTAACATCCGTTCCCTGCAAACTCCATGAACATGTGATTTACTCAAGCCTCGTGTCATTTCTCGAAAGCAACTCTTTTTTAGTCCGCTCCAGCATGGTTTCCGTAAATACTTCTGCGAAAGGCAACTACTGTCTTTCACCCACAGCATTGCCTCTGCATTAGACATCGAATCTTTTATTGAATGCCTATTTTTGGACTTTGCCAAGGCATTTGATAAGGTTCCACATAAACGGCTTCTCTTTAAAATTAGCTTTTTAAATATAGATCCGAACATCCTTAGATGGATAGAATGCTTCCTGACTAACCGCTTTCGGTTTGTTTAGCCACTGATTGTACTTCACCTTTTTGTACCGTAACATCCGGCGTTCCCCAAGGCTCTGTTTTAGGCCCTTTATTATTTCTTATTTATAATAATGACCTACCTCACGGTATTAACTCTTTCAATAAATTATTTGCAGTGATTGTGTTCTTTATTGCGAAATAACAAGTCCACATGATTGTCATTTCCTTCATTCTGACCTCAACAGCATCTCCAATTGGTGTGATAAGTGGTTAATGACTTTAAATACTAATAAATGTAAGAGCATGAGAATTTCGCGCCACTCAAATAACCCTGAATGTTCCATCTACTATATTAACTTCGATAAATTGGAGCAAGTATCTTCTTATAAGTATCTTGGAGTTCACATAACCAATAAGTTCTCTTGGAACATACATATTGATTTCATTATTGCTAATCCTAACCTTACTCTTGGCTATTTGCGCCGTAACTTCGCTCAAGCACCTTTACATCTCAAACTGATTATGTATCAAGCTCTGGTGAGGCCCAAACTTGAATATGCATCGTTAATATGGGGTCCTGCTCAAGATACGGTAATGAGCTCACTGAATCTGTACAGAACCGTTCCGCTCATTTCATCACCTCTAACTACCATCGTACAGCTAGCGTCTCCTTAATGAAATCAAATCTTGGACTTCCAGATCTACTTTCCTGCAGAAAAATTTCTCAGCTATCTCAGTTTCATAAAATTTTCTTACATTGTCCGTCACTTAAAAGCGAACTTCTCTTGCAGCCTTTATATGTATCATCTCGCATTTATCACCAGCTTAAGGTCGCCGTACCCAGCTTCCGCAGCAACGTTGTTTTCAACTCATTTTTACCAACACCCTGCACAGAATTCAACCGCCTTCCCCACTCCATTGGCTCAGTTGCGGTCGCATCATCCTTCAAGGCCGCGCTAATTTACTATCTTTTGTAACTGCACCATTATTATGGTTAAGTAATCTGCAGTTTTGCACTTTTGTGTTTTTTTTCTTATCTGCATTGTACCACCCAATTTTTAACGCTTTAGGCCCTGAGGGTATTGAAATAAATAAATAAATGAATAAATAAATGCTTCTTTTACCGCTGTTAGCGCTTTGGCCTATTGCTCGCCGTATTTGCCTCACAGTGTGTATTGCATTGTCGCCATAAAGCCCTGACCCCCGTTCTGTTTTGCTGTGAAAGCAACATTACGCCAAGTTTCAGCTCCTCGCATATGCCGTTGACGCGGCCACGAATAACCTTGAACAGCCGCGCATAGCAACCGCCCCGCATAGCGAACGCTTAGCCGAGCTCTGCCAAATGGCGCCGCAGTCGGCGCCGCTTCGCTCCCGCTCGCTCTCGCCTAAACTCCCGCCAGATATGTGGCCCGGGGGCAGAGGAGAGGAGGAGACGCTTCGCATATATAAGCGCGCTTTGCCTTGGTGGTGTCTACTGGCTGTGGAGAGCGCTAAAAAGAGTCCACGACGACAGAACAAAGCTAGAAAGAGACGACGTGCTTAGGAGTTGGAAGAACGCGCTGCACGACTCGATAAGCGTCATAACGGAATGCAGGTAGACGAATTTGTCTACTTCCCATAGTGAATCTAAGACGACTATGGAAAATTTTGGGTTGAGTTCTCAAGAGCGTCGGAATGATACGAAGCGCGAACAGCGTGCCGAGGAAACGGACGAAGAATGTACAAGAAGGCTCGAGAAACAGCGGGCCGACGCTGCAGCTAAACGAGCTGATGGTGCGACAGAAGAAGGCAGACGTAGGCGCCACCAAACACTCAGGAGAAAGCAAGGAAGGAAAGAAGGAAGGGTTTTTGGCCGCTGTCGGTTTAATGCCTGAGTCTGGAGACGTCTAAGATCGTAGGCGTGCTAACCATGCTCGCCTTAATATTGTCACGTAGTGGCGACAAGGTTGGCGACACAAATGAAGGGGGTCGATGATTGCACTAAAGAAACTTTATTTGGGCTGACTCGCGCCCGCAAAAGAAATAAGCAACTCGGCGGCGGCGATAGAAACAAACGTGCTCGTCGGTCGTCGAACAAAGGAACGCTCGTCACACTCGGCAACGCTCAATTTAAAGGCTGCACAGAAGAATCTAGATAACGTCGCAAACAGCTACCAGCACGGGCTGGAACATTGTGGAAAGACAAGCGAGTGGCCGGAACCTTCGAGACAGATCTCGGTGCGTCTTGCGCTACAACAAAACTGATAAAGGTGTGACTCGCGACATCGAGCAGTAACAAACAAAAATTACGGAACTGATACGCGGTCCGGATTCAGAGTGATAAGGCTGTATGCCGGCGGCTGTTAAAAAACAACAAATACTGTTTTGAAGGTTTCGCGGCATTACTCCCCCCTTAAAAAAACATCGCCTCGATGTTTCAAAACAAAGAAACCTAAACATAAACACTGCAAAGTTTAAACACCACAGATTCTTTAACGCGCGTAATATGGCTTCAGTCGTACAACATGTACAATTTCTGGGCGTGCGCGTCGCCGTTGTGATGCTGATGTTCCGTCGGGAATGACTTCATAGTCCAGTGGTCCGACGCGGCGAAGGATTTTGTATGGCCCAAAGTATCGACGCAACAACTTTTCACTTAATCCGCGACGGCGAATTGGTGTCCAAACCCACACTTGGTCTCCTGGATTGTACTCTGCGTGGCGTCGTCGTAAATTGTATCGTCGGCTGTCGGTGCGCTGTTGGTCTTTAATACGGAGCCGTGCGAGTCGTCGGGCTTCCTCTGCACGCTGCAGGTAGGCGGCGACGTCAAGGTTGTCCTCGCTGGGTACGTGCGGCAGCATTGCGTCGAGTGTCGTCGTGGGCTCCCTGCCGTACACAAGCTTAAACGGGGTCGCTCTGGTCGTCTCCTGGACTGCCGTGTTATACGCAAAAGATCACGTACGGCAAGATGGCGTCCCAGGTCTTGTGTTCAGCGTCGACGTACATAGCGATCATGTCCGCGATCGTTTTGTTCAGGCGCTCCGTAAGGCCATTGGTCTGGGGATGGTACGCAGTTGTTCGTCGATGGCTTGTGTGACTGTATTCCAGGATGGCTTGCGTCAACTCTGCCGTAAACGCTGTTCCCCTGTCCATGATGAGCACTTCTGGGGCGCCGTGTCGCAAGAGAATTTGTTCGACAAAAAATTTGGCGACTTCTGCCGCGGTACCATTTGGTAGTGCTCTTGCTTCGGCGTAACGGGTAAGGTAGTCAGTGGCCACGATGATCCACTTGTTACCCATAGACAAAGATGGAAAGGGGCCGAGGAGATCCATCCCAATTTGTTGAAAGGGCACGATTGGGGGCGGAATAGGGTTTAGTAGTCCTGCTGGTCTGTTCGGCGGCGTCTTGCGTCGTTGACACTCACGACACGTCTTCACGTAGTGGGCAACTTCGGCAGGCAGTCGCGGCCAGTAATACTTCTCCTGGATTCGACGCAATGTGCGCGCAAATCCGAGGTGGCCTGCTGTGGGCTCATCGTGCAACGCCTGCAGAATTTCTTGCCGAAGGGTTTTAGGCACTACGAGAAGCTGCGTGGTCTTGTTAGGTGCGAAGTTCTTCTTCACGAGGAGGCCATTGTTTAACGTGAAGGATGATAAATGTCGCCTGAACACACCAGGAGGGGAAGCGGTCTTTCCTTCCAAGTAATCGGCTAGCGCTTTCAGCTCAGGGTCTGATCGCTGTTGTTCTGCGAAACTGCAGGCGCTTACCGGTCCCAAAAAGGCGTCGTCGTCATCGTCCTTCGGGGGAGCATCGACCGGAGCGCGGGATAAGCAGTCTGCGTCGGAATGCTTCCGGCCCGACTTATAGACTACAGTCATGTCAAATTCTTGAAGTCGTAGGCTCCACCTGGCAAGGCGGCCGGAGGATCTTTCAAATTAGCCAGCCAGCAGAGCGCGTGATGGTCGCTTACCACCTTGAATGGTCGGCCGTATAGGTATGGACGAAACTTAGAAGTGGCCCAGATGATTGCAAGGCACTCCTTCTCGGTCGTCGAGTAATTGACTTCGGCTTTTGTGAGGGATCTGGTAGCGTAGGCGATTACTTTCTCCTGTCCGGCACTTTTCTGGACAAGAACGGCTCCTAGGCCCACACTGCTCGCGTCGGTGTGAATTTCGGTCTCGGCGTTTTCATCAAAGTGGCCAAGTACAGGAGGGCATTGCAGGCGGCGCTTAAGTTCTTCGAAGGCTTCTTCTTGCGGCGCTTCCCATTTAAAAGGTACGTCAGCCTTTGTAAGCTGCGTCAACGGTTCGGCGATCCGCGAAAAGTTTCTGACAAATCGTCGATAATAAGCGCACAGCCCAAGGAATCGGCGCACAGCTTTCTTGTCGGCAGGCGGTGGGAATTGTGCGATTGCAGCTGTTTTCTCCGGGTCTGGGCGAATACTGTCCTTGCTAACGATGTGACCTAGGAACCGGAGTTCTTCGTAGGCGAAGTGACACTTCTCTGCTTTTAGCGTTAGTCCCGATGACTTGATGGCTTCCAGCACTGTTTGTAGTCGTTTTAGGTGGTCTTCAAAGTTTGACGAGAAGACAACAACGTCGTCCAAATATACCAAACAAATTTGCCACTTCAAGCCTGCCAGGACTGTGTCCATTACTCGTTGAAACGTGGCTGGTGCGGAGCAGAGGCCAAATGGCATCACCTTGAACTCATAAAGGCCATCCGGTGTGATGAATGCGGTCTTTTCGCGATCTCTTTCGTCGACCTCAATTTGCCAATATCCGCTCTTCAGGTCCATCGATGAGAAGTACCTTGCATTGCAGAGCCGGTCTAGAGTGTCGTCGATGCGGGGAAGCGGGTAGACATCCTTCTTCGTTATGCTATTCAAGCGGCGGTAATCAACGCGGAAGCGAAGTGTGCTGTCTTTCTTCTTGACCAAAACGACTGGTGCCGCCCAGGGGCTGTTCGAGGGCTGGATTACGTCATCACGTAGCATTTCCTCAACTTGATCGCGAATGGCCTGGCATTCTCGCGGCGATACACGATAAGGGCTTTGGCGCAGAGGTCGGGCGTGTTCGTCCGTTATAATGCGGTGCTTGGCCAGTGGTGTTTGTCGTACCTTCGATGATGACGAGAAGCACTCCCCGTAGCTTCGAAGAAGACTAAGAATCTGGTCTTTCCTGCTGTGGGTCAATGCCGGGTTGATGTCAAAATTGGGCTGACGGAATTGGTCCGGTGAGTCTTCCAGCATTTGGTCGTGGAGGGCGAATACATCTTTGAGGTCGGCTAATTCGTCGAGAAAAGCGATCGTCGTGCCCTTGTTGAGATGCCGGTATTCTTCGGTGAAGTTTGTTACCAGCACCTTAGTTTGACCTCTCCGGAATTTCGCGATGCCTCTTGCGATACCGACACCTCGTTCTAAGAGCAATTGGATATTTCCTTCGACGATGCCTTCAGCGGTTTCGATGTTTGCGCTACCTACGCAGACTGCGATGCTTGATCGGGGCGGGACGGTCAATTCTTCATCGAGGACGTTTAGAGCGATGTGTTGCATCGACATCGTCGTAGCAGGAATTGCTTTGTCTGCAGAGAGCTTGATGAGCTTGGATCGCAGGTCGATGATAGCCCTATGTTCATTTAGGAAGTCCATGCCTAAAATCACGTCGCGGGAGCACTGCTGCAAGACCACGAAGCTGGTGGGGTAAGTAAGCCCATTTACGGTTATTCTTGCAGTGCATCGTCCCGATGGAGTAATCAGGTTGCCACCTGCTGTGCGAATCAGCGGGCCATCCCAAGCGGTGGTAACTTTTCTTAGCTGAGAGGCTAACGGTCCACTAATGACTGAATAGTCAGCTCCGGTGTCTACTAGGGCAGTGACTCTGCGACCGTCGACATCAACTTCAAGGTCACTTGTTCGCGTCCTCGCATTGCACGTGGGCCTTAGTGTCCGATCCCGGCTGCGTCGTTTCTTCAGGTCATGGCCGGGGCATACCGTTGTTACTTCGCTGGGCGGCGGTCTCTGCTTGCACTTTGGTCGTGTTGTCGTCGATGACGTCGTGTGGAGCGGTGGTGAAACGGCCGCGTCGTCGTTAGTGGTCGTCGGCGGCGGAGGATCTTCGTCTTTTCGCCGTTGAGCAACCTCACCTCCAAAGGTTGCTGGCTTTAGTTTCCCCTACGGGGGCTTGGGGACCTTCCGCGCACACTATCGTCATGACGATGGAGACCTGAATCGACGGCTTGGTGGCGCAATCTCACCGCTACGCAGATAGTTGTCGATTTCTTGCGGTCGTTCACCAGGGCGTGGTCGTGGAGCGTCGACTGCAAATCCGCGGAGACCGATTCGTCGGTACGGGCACTGCCGCAGAATGTGGCCGGCCTCACCGCAGTGGAAGCATAATGGCCGGTTGTTTGCAGTCCTCCAGGCGTCGCACTTCCTGGGGTTTGGGGGTCGTTGGTAGGCTTCGCGGGCGGGGGCCAAGGGGCGGTTTTCAGGAACAGGACGGTTGCGGCGAGGGCTCGGAAAGTCATCACGTCGGGGCGGAGGGCGACGTAATGCAGCAGCGTAGTTCATCGCTGTTGCCTCGTGTGCTGGAACAGTCGCAGCCGTCGCTTGAGGAACGCCCAGCGCCTGCTGGACTTCTTCACGGACGACGTCCGCAAGCGTCGCCACCTGCGGTTGTTGCGATGATGGCATCAGTCGGCGGAGCTCCTCTCGCACGATCTCCCGGATGAGGTCCCGAAGGTTCTCTCCGCTTGTAGATGCGCTGGGGTAGTGGATTGAGTAGTCCGGCTGAAGTGGTCGCTCGTAGTGGCGCGTTCGGGTGGCCAACGTCTTCTCAATAGTAGACGCCTCCGTTTCAAATTCCGCCACAGTTCTTGGCGGATTTCGCACAAGACCCGCAAAGAGCGACTCTTTAACGCCTCGCAATAGAAGTTTGACTTGCTCACCTTCGGTCATATTAGGGTCGGCGCGGCGAAAGAGGCGCTTCATCTCCTCAACATACGCCAAGACAGGCTCGTTAGGGAGTTGAAGTCTTGACTGAAGGAGAGCCTGGGCTCTTTCCTTTCGGACGGCGCTTGAAAAGGCAGTCAGAAACGCTTCCTTGAAAATCTCCCAATCCTTCATAGCTGCCTCATGATTTTCGAACCAAACTCGGGCATGTCCTTGAAGAACAAAGTAGACTTGCCTGAGTTTCGCGGCGTCGTTCCAGCCATTGAATTCTGCAACACGGTCGAAAAGGTCCATCCAGTCTTCTGCATCTTCGTCCGGTCGTCCATGGAAGCAGGGGGGCTCACGGGGTTGAACGAAAACAACCGGTGCTGTAGGCTGGGCCATTGTCAGCGTCGATGTCTTCCGAAATCGAATGGGGTCAGGTAGCAGACCGTGCTCTGGCTGTAGGCCTTGAAGTCGGCGGCTGGCTCGGTGACCTGTAGGCTGGTCTTCCAGGGCGACAGGAACACGGCTTGGCTCTTCGCTTGAAGGATAAAAGGCAGCACCTCCACCATATGTCACGTAGTGGCGACAAGGTTGGCGACACAAATGAAGGGGGTCGATGATTGCACTAAAGAAACTCTTTATTTGGGCTGACTTGCGCCCGCAAAAGAAATAAGCAACTCGGCGGCGGCGATAGAAACAAACGTGCTCGTCGGTCGTCGAACAAAGAACGCTCGTCACACTCGGCAACGCTCAATTTAAAGGCTGCTGAGAAGAATCTAGATAACGTCGCAAGACAAGCGAGTGGCCGGAACCTTCGAGACAGATCTCGGTGCGTCTTGCGCTACAACAAAACTGATAAAGGTGTGACTCGCGACATCGAGCAGTAACAAACAAAAATTACGGAACTGATACGCGGTCCGGATTCAGAGTGATAAGGCTGTATGCCGGCGGCTGTTAAAAAACAACAAATACTGTTTTGAAGGTTTCGCGGCAATATAACCATAGGTACCACTATGAAATATCAACTAGCCGCAAGCGTAGCCATGCAGATGTCGCTTTCCTAACTCGCCCAGGATTACCAAGAGCTGAACCGACACTAATTTTTATTCTTTATGGTCCATTGTCGTGCACCTCGACAGTATTTTTGCAGCGCAGTGGCGCCCGATGGCGTTCGTTTTATTGAACGTTTTTCCGTTTATCCAGAATAACCCGGTCTTTTTAGGGAGACTGAATTTCTGACTCGTCGGGATAGACCATGGCTCACAGACCCATTTTCTAGAAGGCTATAAGAAGAAGCAGGGTATTTACACCAGGACGCCTCTAACACTGCATTTAATATCCGACTGTCCCTGGCTACCGACGTCCCAACATGGCGATCATTCTCTCTCTCGCGCGCCCCCACGCCCTCAAACCACTTTTTCCTCGTCGTCCTTCTGCTTGATAATTCCAGCGCGAATCTGCAACACGCTCCGCGCCCTGAGGTGAGAGATATCTCGAAGACCACCAGCACTGCAGAGCAAGATGTATCCATAAGGGGCGTACATCGAAGACTACATTCTGTCCAAGTTATTTTGAGCATCCTTCTGCTAAACTCCCTACAACAGACTGTACTAATTCGTCGGCTGAGTGACTGCAGTACACAAAGAAACATCAATCACTTGGTTCGTGTGGAAGTACTGGGACACCACCTGGGTAGTTTTCCCTCAGTCTGTGGCATCCCTTGCTTCTGGAGTCCTGCAACCATGTCCAGGGGTTTAGGTCATATAAACAGAGACCAGCCCCACTCCTCATGGTATCAGCTGTGGCATCCCTTGCGTGCGTCCAGGTGACGTTCTACTTTGAGTAAAAAGGTCCATTAGCTGCTTTGATAATCTCAGTGCTCAGAGTACTGTTTTCGAATTGAAACGTTCTCTTGCTGATGTAACATCCGGTTCAGAAAAGCTCGTTGGATATCGCATTTCCTTTTGATGCAGTCCATGGTGCCTCGATGCCGCCCTCTTTTCTCTGTCCGATTGGGTTCGATGGCTGAGCTCCTGGTATCTTTCTAGAAGATCGTTGGCGTTCCTTTTGCAAACTTCAGGAAGTATCGTTAGAGGAGCTCACATTACCCTCTCGGATTTCGGCACCAAAAAATATAGAAGAAGCAGGGCAGACACCAGTACGCCTCTAACACTGCATTAAATATGCTAATGTCCCTGGCTATCGATGTCCCCACATAGCGATCAGTCTCTCTCTCGCCCGCGCCTCCAGTTCTTAAACCCCTTAGTATTGGATAGGAAATACGTTAATTTCTCTAGAAAGGTCTTGTGCTCGTCCTTCTGCTTGACGATTCCAGCGCGAATCTGCAATAGGCTAGGCCTACACAGTGGAAAACGTTCGCATCTATATCAGTGAAAATTAACACGAATATATATGACCCTCATTCACACACTAGCATTGGTATATTGGCGCCTAGTCTACTGCAGAAATTTGGTACTAAGCCTTTCATGGGTATTTGTTGTAATACTTTACACAAAAACAAGTTTCTGAATTGTGCAACCTTTTTCTAGTGTAGTTATTTTGTATAACATGTCTATCAGTAAAACGTCCCTATGGGACGTATCAAGAATATCATCCTCCATGTCTACGCCGCGCTAGGTAAAGAGCACGTGAATAGGCCTCTTTGATTCGGGTGCAATATGTATGGCCGCAGTAATTATATTTTTATCATTTTTCAATTCAAGTAACAAAAATACTTCATTAGAGGTCGGGTTTACTGGAACATAATAACATTAATATCCCCTCCTATAGGAACTGGGACCTGGTTATCATAAGCGTAGCATAAAAAGTTTTCCATGTAATGAAAGAAGCCACCTTCATTTCCATTTGGAGGACGATAAAGAACAATCAAATTACTTCCGAAGCTCACCGACAACACTGGATCGGTTATAGAGGAAATGATAAAGGTTGGCAATAAACTAGCTGAAAAGAAACTGAGATCATGAAGCAACGCCTATCGGGCAGTGCGTTTAGTAGGCTAGTGAGAAAAGAAAACTAGCTGGCCTTCTGTGTCTTTGCAACGCGCTTACAACACTGAGGGAAATCAGGTCGCAAGACTGAATACCACTCATGTATTATCCAGTGACAACATTGTAGAATAAATGGGTCTTAAACCATATTACAACACCTGAATGCAGAAATGCAGCTCGGGGTTTAAGACTGTCCCGAAAAAGAAAGCCTTGTTCACACCGCAAGCATGAGACCGCCGCTAGGTGAGCGGGACGCAAGAATACAGAGTGTGACCACACACGAATAAGTATGCAGCGACTTTGTCAAGCGTTATCACGGAAAGAGAAGGTTTCCCTATCAATAGGGTAGTGAAAAGGACAAAAGAATGGACCACGACAATTTCTGCATATGAAAAACAAAAACTGCTGAGAAGGAAGTCAAAATGCTCTGTTAAAACCTACGAGCTGAGTAAGGAATCGCTCTGTTTAGCTCTAAAGACCAAGGACATCGGTACAGGTTATCGAAGTGTGAAAGTAGGTATCTGATCGCTCATTGCCCTCAGTGAGAAAACCCTGGGACTTATAAATTTTTAGTTGTGCGAACTGACAGTAATTGGGAATAATGTTCACGTTTTTTGCGACTCCGACGCTTAAACTGAGGAGGAGCACTTCTGTATTTCATTGCAAGAATTTACAGGCTGGTGCGGTGCATGCACATAAGGCAGGTGGCGCAAAGGGGGTTATGTTTTCAGAAAAAGGAAACAGTACTCTCACAAAATCATGTTGTTTTTTTTTGCGAAATATGCGTGCAAGATGCCCTAAGATACATCGGTGTAGTGCTGGGCTGTGTTGCTTTAAGCAAATCTTCGCGTATTTTACCGGTGCGGCCCGAGTAGCTTCACATATACGAGTTTAGATTTCTTTTATTTGTGCGAAGCTCGAAGGCGACATGAAGTATGAGAGATGTCGTACGTCCATGGCAGAGGGTTCCGGATTTCATTCAAAGACGTGTAGTTCTTTAACCTGTTCTGTCTGCTCATGTGAATGACGTCGCCGGGATCGAATCAAACCAGCGTAGTCAGGTTCAGCTGCGGGGCGTCGTAATAACCGAAGCATCATGGCACACGCCATATATTTAAGGAGCATGTGTGTGATTTGAAGGCTGCCAGTCTTCGTCCTTTCCACCATATCTCTCTTTCTCCTCTTTTTTAAGTTTCAAATGACTACGGTTATCAAGCAAAAAGTGTGACTATTTTGACCGCTTACGGATTTGCGAAAAGCCATTGTATTACACTAGGCCTTGTGACGGCTAAGACAGTTTTCAAGAGCTCGTCGTAACTCTGCAGAGTTGAGCAGCATGCGGTGAGCTACGTCGATATTTGACCCATCAGTATTCGTAGAGTGCTAATTCTTGTTCCACAGAAATATATTGAGTAATTTTTAAATATATTTACATTCTAGAATAATTTTTGCTATATGAATGCAATTTATATAGTGCGAAAATTTTGGCATTGTGTATGATCTCACATCTCAAAACCAATCGTTGTGCATTTTCATGCTTTTGCTTTTATGATTAATCTTTCAATAACATCTGCAACCTGTGAAACATTGCGTTGTTACCAGTAAATATATTAGAAACTTCTGAAGTGGTTGTTTGATATAGTTGTAAACAAAGCTTAGCAAAGTGGTAGAACATTTTTGTGCGAGTTGAACTTTAAGCACCAGACATCTTTGTGTTATCGGTATCGTTCGGAAATATTTGTGTTTTGTTTACAGTGTTATATATTCATATCATTCAAAGTGTTGTGCAAAAGGTATTAAAGTGGGGAAAGCGAAATTATAAAATCATTTTTATTACACACAGTATTATTGTTATCAATAATTTCAGCTATCTGGAGAGGTCTATATTGAGCAGTTAAGGACAGTACCTAATGCCCTACATTAGGCTATTGTTGCCAAAATAGTTGCGTTGACAGAATAATGTTTTCAGTACATCGCTGTGAGAATAAGGCCGCATTACCTACGTGATCAACTTAACCTTCACTTCTGTCTTCACCCACGAACCTGAGGGTGATCTCCCTAATCTCCTTTCCTTGAATTTCCCGCCAATGCCTGCTATCAGTTTTGAACAAAATGTTATTCCGAAACTTATAGACTTTAAAGCTAAAGTCATCCGCAGGTACTGATGGCATGAATGCAAAGGTATTTAAAAAAACGCCGCATACTACTTGTGTCATACTGTTTCATATCTTTCAACAATCTGTTTCATCAGGTTTTGTACCACATGAGTGGAAAATGGGCAAAGTAATTCCAGTTCCAAACAAGGGCTCTTTATCTTCCCTTCATAATTACCGACTCATATATATCACTAGCATTTCTACAACGTTGGTGAACACGTCCTTTTTCTGATAGTATAAATTTCCAACTATCGGAAAACTTTTTTTCACCTTAGTCAACACGGTTTTCTCAAAGGTTTATCTTGCGACAATCAATTAACATTGTTCATTAACGACCTAAGCTCTAACATTGATGTTAACATTTCTGTTCACGCCCTGTTCCCAGACTTTGAAAAGGCATTTGACAAAGTTCCTCATCAATGGCCTTTCTTAAAACTCCCGCCTGAACCTTTATTCCTTTACTTTAAATTGGATTCGCAAGTTCCTCAATAGCCGGCAGCAATTTGTTCTAGCTAATAAATATTCATCTTCGCGTACATCTGAGCTCCCCAAGGCACCATCCTGGGGACCACTGCTTTTTCTTATTTATATAAATGACTTTCCATACAACATTCGTCTGTACGTCCGAATCTTTGCAGATGACTGCGCTATTTACCGCTCTATAATTAATGGCAATGACCCCCAAACTCTTCAATTGGACATCGAAAGCGTAGCACCTGATGCAATAAATGGTTAATGTCATTAAACTTGAAGAAAACATCATTACTATCTCTCCATCGTCGTCGCTTCCTGCCATCATCAAAGTACTTTATCTCTAACACCAAAATAATCGCTTTATCAACGTATAAATACCTAGGCATTTATTTAACCGGCGATCTAAATTCGTCCTATCATATAACGCTGGTAACAAACGGAGCTAATCACGAGCTCGGCTTTTTTCTGCGAACACTGCGCGCAATTCCCACACCAGTTAAGTTACTATCTTATCTAAAATTTATTCGTCCCAAACTAGAATATGCATGCGCCGTGTGGATTCCTTACCAAAATAACCTTTCCAGCATACTAGAAGCAACACAAAATTGCGCGGCAAGATTCACATACTCGGCTTATTCCTGTCATGTAAGTGTCACTGAACTAAAACAAAATGCTCACCTCACTAACAGTTAGCACAGAGACGCAAAATGTATAGACTTTGCCTTTCTCACAAGTTTTACCATCGCCCCCTGCTCAAGTCTGTCATCCGCCTCGCCCATCATATTCCAGCCGCAAGCACCATGAAGACTTTACTCTCCGTCTCCCCGGACATCTGCGCCTCTGTCATCTTTTTTTTTTGTTCGCACCCCACGGGACTGGAATGACTTGGCGAACACCGTCGTACTTCATTCCGACCCATCAACTTTCAGATCATCCATCGAATGATTCATGTACTCGTCAACCTTTCCCTCATGCGGCCTCTCCCTTAAATGGGGCCTTTGAGGTGTTAATAAATAATCATTAAATGTACAATTATTATTTTCAGGCCTCCCATTCGAAACTAAGCCTAATCAGTAGATTATAATAGTGCCTGAGTTCTTTACATGGTTTGAGAACACTCGTATTGAACGCCTAAGTTTTTTGCCTAGATTTTTGAATTGATATTTATTTTCTTCATATAAACACCGTGAGTCTTTTTCAATGGCTACTATTAATTTTCATCAATTCAGGTCTTACAGCTTTTCCACTAACATATTTTCAAGGATGCCCAGTGCGCAAAAAAAAACGGGAGTTTTAATTTTTCGCACTAGTATATCTCAATATGCTGCGCTCTGAATATTTTTAAGGTTTATTTACAAAGTGGATCTGCCCCTTAGCCTGATGTGCTAACCAAGATATAGTGAGCTTCCTCTTCTTCTACTTCTATTCCGAAGAGCCTCTTTTCGCACTTCCTTGTTTTCTTCTGTTCGCATGCCTGACATTTCCCCTTTCGCAGACGAAGCCCCTGGGCTGTCAGTCCCGAGCGAGAATGGCAGCGCTTCATTCTTGCGACATGAACTACCTGTGTTTTCCGAGAAGGGCGACCTTGGAAACATTGGTGAGACACGACGTAGTTCAACTCACTGATGCGTTTGAGCACAATAAATGGGCCTGTGTAGTGCGACAACAGCTTCTGGGACAAACCACGCTTGCGGAGAGGTGTCCAGAGCCCCACTAAGTTGCCGGGAAGGTAGGAGACATCCTGATGCCGACGATCATAGCGCTGCTTAGAACGGTCCTGCGAGGCCAGAGTGCGTAATCGGGCGACCCGACGAGCCTCTCCAGCGCGGCAGAGGGTGCTCGAAAGAGACGGCTCGGTGTCGAGATAGAATGGCAAAATGGTGTCAAGAGAACGTCGAGGCGGACGGGCGTAGAGGAGGAAAAATGGACTATAGGAAGTTAGCTCATGCTTCGCGGTGTTATAGGCGTAAGTAATGAAAGGAAGCACGTCATCCCAGTTCTTCTGCCGCGAGTCAACATACATCGCAAGCATGTTCGTCAGTGTCCGGTTTGTACGTTCGACGAGGCCATTTGTCTGGGGATGGTACGGCGTAGAGTGACGCAACTGGCAAGTACAATAGCGCAGAAGCTGCTCCACAACATCTGCCGTAAACTGGCGGCCTCGGTCACTGATAATTACACGAGGAGGCCCATGACGGAGGACGACAGCGTGGAGAAGAAAGAACGAGACGTCAGCGGCGGTGGCGGAAGGGATGGCGGCAGTTTCACAGTAACGCGTGAGATGATCAACGCACACGATGACCCAGCGATTGCCTTTGAACGAGCGGGGAAACGGGCCTATGAGGTCAACACCCACTTGCTCATATGGTGTGGTCGGTGGTGTCACCGGATGTAAGTGGCCCGGCGGAGAAGTCGTGGGGAGCTTGAACCGCTGGCACTGCACGCAGGAGTTCACGTAACACTGAGTCGTTCGACGCATATTGGCCAGTAGAAACGTTCCTTAATGCGCGTAAAAGTCATGGCAAACCCCAAGTGCCCAGCTGTAACGTCATCGTGCATAGATTGTAGAACACAGGAGTAGAGGCTAGCCTGAACGACTAGCAGAAAGCGTGCACCGCCAGACGAGTAATTTTTTCGATACAGCAAACAATCGCGAATGCAGAAAGGGTTCGCAGATGTCGGATCACGAGCTTTTTCAAAAAGTGATACCAAGTCTTGATCTTTTCGTTGTTCTCGCTGGAAAGTGGCAAGATCCGGAAATTGTACGGAAACGGCGGCAAGATAGTCGTCAAAGTTGTCATCGCAGAGGGTAGTTGCGAGAGGCAGTCAGCGTCAGCGTGTTGGCGGCCACTTTTGTACGACATTGTGAAGTTGAACTCCTGAAGGCGTAATGCCCAGCGGGCCAACCGACCGCAGGGGTCGCATAGATTCACCAGCCAGCAAAGTGAAGGATGATCGGTGATGACTGTAAAGGAACGTCCATAAAGGTACGAGCGAAAGCGCTGTACGCCAAAAACGACGGCAAGGCACTCTTGCTCCGTCACGGTATAGTTGCGTTCAGACTTGCTAAGGGTGCGACTTGCATAAGCGACAACGTGTTGGTTTCCGTCATGCCATTGTATGAGCACAGCACCCACGCCGATGCCACTTGTGTCAGTGGGAGCTGTCGGGCTGAAATGACGCAGTATGGGCCGCGAGGTAAGAAGGAACTTGAGCTGACAAAACGCAGAATCACATTCAGGAGTCCATTTGAAAGGAATATCTTTCTGCAAGAGGCATGTGAGGGGGTAGGCTACGTCAGCAAACTTAGGGATGAAGTGTCGAAAGTAAGAGCAAAGTCCCAGAAAGCTCCTGAGTTCTTTCACAGACTTGGGCTCTTTGATGCAGCTGACAACTTCAATCTTCTGTGGGTCAGGCCTAACACCGTCTTTGTCAACCAAATGCCCAAGCACAACAATCTGGCGTTCACCGAAGCGGCATTTCTTAGAGTTCAGCACGAGACCCGCTTTCTCCATGCAGCTAAGGATCACAGCTAAACGGCTGTTATGCTCGGCGAAGGTCTTCCCGAAAATCACTACGTGATCTAGGTAACACATGCAAATTTGCCCCTTCAGTCCACGCAAGAGTGTCCATAAATCTTTCAAAGGTAGACGGAGCGTTGCATAGGCCGAAAGGCATCACGTTAAATTCATATAACCCATCGGGAGTCACGAATGCCGTCTTCTCCTTGCCTTTCGGATGCATCGGTATCTGCCAGTATCCGGACCGTAAATCAACAGATGAAAAGTAGGAAGCTGAATGGAGGCAGTCAATGGCATCATCAACACGCGGGAGCGGGTAAACATCCTTCTTGGTGACAGTACTGAGGCGGCGATAGTCGACACAAAATCGCCAGGTGCCATCTTTCTTTTTCACGAGAATCACAGGGGCGGCCCATGGGCTAGATGATTCCTGAATGATTCCTCTTTGCACCATATCACGGACCTGTTCGTCAATAATCTTTCGTTCTGAAGGTGAAACACGGTATGGTGTCTGTCCAATCGGGTGTGCAGATCCAGTGTCGATCATGTGATGGGTGCGGGAAGGCGGAATCGGTGGTGGCTGATCTCGCGCAAAGTCGAACACGTCCGCATGTTTCATAACAACCTCCATCAATATTCGGCGGTCGTTGGTGGGTAGCGATTTATTTATCATAGACTGAAACTGGGAATCAGCATGATCAAGACGTCTAGTTGAACGAGCAACGCCATCACTGAACGCGGCGATGTGCATAGAAAGGCGTTCTTCAAATTTGGCGAGTTTCAAACCACGCGGTAATACGGCAGGTTCATTGGTATGGTTGACAGTCCAAAGCGTGGCACGGCCATCGTTCACTCGAACAACGCTGCGGGGCACCAACACACTCTTTTTGGCACCGGAAAGGGAAGCGGGTTCCACCAAAGCTTTGAAGGCATTGGGAACCGCACCCGAAGACACAACTGGGACGAAGATGGCGGACATCGCCGGAACGACGGTATCCTCAAAGACAGAAAACACTTGGACCGCCCGCGGCGATTCTTCTATGAGGGCCGATCGAAGGCTGGGGCTTATTGATATCTCGCCACTGTTGAAGTCTAGAGTTGCGCCACACTGCTGTAAAAAGTCAACTCCTAAAATAACGTCGTGCGTAGAGCGAGGGAGCACCGTAAATTCAGTTCTAAACTCGTGTCCAGCCATCGCTACATTTACATAACAAATACCAAGCGGAAGCAACGATTCTCCCCCTACACCTCGAAATATGACAGTTTTATCCCAGCCAAGCATAATTTTTCGGCCGAGACGGTTCTTAAAATCTAAGCTCATCACGGAAACTGTAGTACCCGTATCCACTAAGGCCCCAACCCAAACACCATCCACTAACACTTTCAAGCGGTTCTTCAGCATAACGACCGGTAGAAGAATTGGCAATATCGATGACCTGGCGACCGCACCTCCAGCGGTTGCACACGCTGGTTTCCCGGTGGCGGAGAAGAACGGCGGGGAGAAGGCGATTGTCGGGAGCGGTGGGCAGGAGGAGTCAGGCTGCGATCAGAAACTGGTGAGTCGTTGCGTGGTGGTACGTAGCGGTAGGAGCCCGAAGGAGGGGGATAAGTCGGGTCGCGGTAGAACGGCGATTCCACCATTGGCGCTGGTAGCGTGGTGGCGGGTTCCGGCGGCGGCAGATCCTGGATTGTGGCCAAGCATACCGCAGCGGTAACAGACGGGTGGTTCACGAGCACAGTCCAAATATTAGTTCTCGGTAACAGGACCGAAGCGATCAGCAAAGTCCAGACCCCGGGGGTGTTGCGGAGGAGGTGGCGCCCTGTAGTGGGTACGAGCTGGGGGAGCAGGGCCATATGAGTCGTTTCGGTGGTCACGGACGGAGGAGGAGCGGTAGAACGCCAAGAAGAGCGCTGGATGGGAGCTGCCTGCAGGGAGCAGCTATCACAGGGGATTGCACTGCGGTTCACATCTTGATGGCGGGAGAGCCCATCATGGACAATTTGGCGAATCATGTCGGCCAAATGCGGAGGCTCATGTGAATTCTCGTGAGATACCACGCTTGAAACAGTGGTCACGTTAGGCAGACGGCCGAAATTCGGGGTTATGCGACGCAGCTTTGAAGTTTCGAACGTACGACAGTGCTTGATCACGGCCGTGGGAGAATGTAAGTTTTCTTTTGTAATTAAAAAAGTTATATACGTCCACCGCGATGCCCTTTAATAGGTGGCCAACTCTGTCTTCATCAGACATGCTCGGATTCACCGCTTTGCACAGTTTTATGACCTCTTCTATGTACATTGTGCATGTTTCACCAGGCCCTTGGGCTCGCTGGAATAAAGCCTGCTCAGCGCATTTCCGTTTTGCCGTGGTATCCCCGAAACAATTTCTAATCTCCTCTTCAAAACGCTCCCAGCTCGTTAAGGATGCTTCATGGTTCTAAAACCATGTCAGGGCTGTGGAGTCCAAGAAAAAAACAACATTTGCCAGCATTACAGTGGCATCCCAGCGATTGTACTTGCTCACCCGCTGGTAATTGGTGAGCCAGTCGTCCACGTCTTCGCCAGCCTTGCCAGAAAAGGTACTCGGCTCACGGTAATGCTGCCATGCGGGTGCCGCTGGACCTGGCTGCCGTGCATCGCCGTCTTGAATCATTGTGGGTGTCAAAGGGGGGAGCCAAGCGAGTCGTCGGCTCGAACGAGGTAGAGAGGAATCCGTGGTGATCTTTCAGCACCTTCCACCACACTGTTAAGGTTTATTTACAAAGTGGTTCTGCCCCTTAGCCTGATGTGCTAACCTAGATATAGTGAGCTTCCTCTTCTTCCACTTCTATTCCGGAGAGCCTCTTTTTGCACTTCCTTGTTTTCTTCTGTTCGCATGCCTGACAATATAATTGCAGATCTATAAAACGTCAGTTTTCTACGCATTTACATCTTAGGTTTGTACTTAACGCTTTTTAGATCGCCACCAGCTCCGATTAAATTAGTTAAGCTTTAGAGGCTTGGATTTACATCTTGAGTTGTTTGAAAGGCAAATGTGTTTTCTTATGAAACAGGTGTTATAAAACGGTACTGCGATTTTATTAGAATATGCTAAAACCATTCAATAAAAGTGAAGAACAATAAAAAACACAAGTTTGTATTAAAGTTAGATAATGTTTTAGATTTCAAAAGACAGGTTAGTGCAACTTTAAAATTTGCTTTGTACAGCACCACCGTCTCTATGCATATGATAGTCAGTAGCGGTTATGAGATTAATAGCATCAAAGTAGACACCAAGATTTATTTCCCGCTTGGCGTCGCGATATTATGCTGGGAAAGCGAGTACATGAACAGGCAACTAAGATAATTTTCAATACAGTTCAAAATATCAAACGTCAAAGGACTTGTTTCATTGACCATTCCGTGCGCTTTCTGATTTTTATGTTTAAATTGGGCTGCTGTGCTGCGCAGAAAAATACTTTTTTAACTCCTTTTACATGTCGAAGTACACACACAAAAAAAAACATTAACTTGAAGGATAAACATGCGGGATATGTCGTGTGCAATGCGCATTTTGAACCAAACATGATATTTAAGACTCCTTATTTTATATTGTTCGTTCATAACTCTAGTTCGAAATGTCGAAAGTCAGAATACACATTTTGAATTTCGTCATCGCTAAATAAATTTATAAATCAAAACTATAAAATATGGTGCCCTAAATATTTTTAAGGTTTTATTTCTAATCGTCGCGTCTTCGAATAAAAATTCCAACATTTAATGCAGTTACTTTTGGAACTAATCAATAATATCTTAAATGTACAAGATGTTCGCATTGCTGAGCAACATACCAGAGGAGACCACAAAGGATAATCTATCATAGTAGTTAAGATACAATTGTTCAGATGCCAAGATACTACAGGCAGTTTCACCTGCGTTATAGAGAGCACAACTTCACTGAAAGTATCATTTGCTTTTAGTCCAAATGGTGGTGTGTGGATGCAAAGTTTCTCGTCTTGTTGCCTCCATTCAGGGTTGAACCAGAGTATACAGCCGTTTTCTTTACCTAATTTTACAGGTGGCTGCGTGGCTGCTGTGCACAAAATAATAGTAATTGCAATACAAAGGACTTTCAGATAAAATGAGGGTGTCATACGAACCGGTTCATACACCGATATTATTCTGGCAGATCAGTATCCATTTCTTGTTCTTTTTATTAAAATACCCCCATCGCCAATTTAGAGGTCATTACGCCAAGCTTTGACTACAAATAAGTAAGCCAAATGCAGGAACGAATAGCAGCTGGCAGATTTTGATTTTATCTGGGCGGCAAGCCTTGCCTCAGTTCAACTCAGACGAGGAATGAAGTCATGAAAAAAGTATTTCAATTCGTTTGTCCCTAGCTTTCTTATGGTGGATGGGTGCTAAGCACATTGGCTGGGTCCCGCTGTCTGCAATGATTTGGTTCGGGTTTGAAGAGCATATCGTGCCAGCTACTTGTGTTTGGTTATGACAGTATATGGAATTCCACATGGGGGCTCTTCAGATAGAAAAACTAATACAAATGTTGCCTAATTTGAAGATAAGCTTGGCGGAGATTCTTGCTTGTATTCTACTTGGCCCTTAATATTAAGAAGGAAATTTCAGTTAACAAAAGTTGACAGAGGCTTAGCTTGGTTAAGCCTGGTAGGTTGCGAAAGCATCCTTAGCAGTATGCGGCATCGTAGTCATGCGCACCGCCGTCTCTCACGGACGGCGCGAGTCAGTCGCCGCTTTATACAGCTGTATAACATCACAACACCTGTGGCGCTCCTAGCGGAGACAGCGGCAGTTAGGCCGCCGTTCATGCGCACCGCCGTCTCTCACGGACGGCGCGAGTTGGTCGCCAAGCTTTGAGGCGTGACGTCACACAGAGGTCATGTGAAAGGTCATTTCATGTGCGCCGCTGTCGCACCGCAAAGGCTTGAAAGTGAAAGTAGTATTTGTCACCCGTTAATAAGTAGGGGCATTATTAACGATGCGCCCTTAACGGTGCGCACACTCCCTGACACCCTTAGAGTGAGTGGGGGTAGCCGTTCCGGTGGCAAAGGAGATGCCCTCGACCTGCGTGGCAAGCTCAGCCGGAATTCAACTACCTTGTAGTGACAGAAGGGGTGGCCATTTGGTGCCCAGCTGTCACCAGTTCAAGCCAGAGTAAGGTTCGGAGTCAGAAGTAATAAACAAAACAAACTTTATGCACAGCAAGCGACGATACAGAGGAATACACAAACACTAAAATTGCACAAACGAGAGGTTCATAGAAAAACAAACGCTAAGCATGCAATTACAGAGGCACTCAATAACACAGAGGATTTACAACAGGTCACACACGAGAGAGTCACAAAACAAACACCAAATTGTTCACTGGGCACTGTTGCAGTCCGACGCCTCGAGAGTCACGATTTGGCAGCCATGCAAGACGAGCGCCGCTCCGTCGCAGGTCTGTGGGCTTGCCAGCAGCGGGTGAACCCCGGGAGTCAAGTCGAAGCACTGGCGAACACGCCGCAACTACTGACTGACTGACTGACTCAACAAGCGGCGCGGCCTCAATAAATATGACGCGCTAAGGCTAGCACGCACACACATAGCTTCGCTGGTTAGACCGCTCCCTTTTCCTCCCGTCAAGCCGCGCATCGTCATTGGCCACGACCCGTAGAACATTCTGGAAGGCTCTGGCGTGTTCCAGACTGATGATTCACCGTCATCCCCGGGCAATGGAAAGGAGGGTGACGGCGACGCGCACAAAGTTATGCGCTCTCTCGCTTTGGGGAAGGAGGCCTTTTCTCGAACCTTGTGGACGAATCCATGCGGCGCCGCGGGGCCTCGCGCCGCGCCGGCTTGATAAAAATGTGCGCCGATTTCGTTACAGTATTGCTTTCGCAATAAAGCTGTCACATATACAGGCGACATTTACCACCTTACATCTAAAAACAAGATGCGAAAGTTGCAGCACCTTTTTGTGTCCAATCAGTATATCTACACTGACCAGATCTTCGGCAAGAATGCTACCGGATAGTATGGTTTAATTTAGAGCAAGAAACAATTCTCTAATTATCTACATGCATTATGGCCTGTGCTGCTGCTAAGGGCCCTGGAAAATATGCTGCAGGTTGCACGGTTATAGTCCTCATTGCTTACAGAGACGATTCACGTTCTCTCACATGTGAGAAAAACCTTAGTGTGAAATTTTAGACGAAATTAAAAACATACTGTGTAGTAGTACTAATCTAACAAATATATGCAACACCTCAACATGGCCCACAACGTTATTTGAAATGGTACAGCGAAGGAGAGCTTACACTTGTAATCGTGGCTTACATGAGTTTATTGATGAAATCATATCCAACTGAACTGAAGTAGCACACGCTGCATTAAGCATAGTTCTTCTGTGTTTGCACTGCATAAAATGAAATAAAATTGCTGTCGTGCAGGAACAAGGAGACACACCGCAAGAAAGAAACACAGAACCTGCATGGAAACAACATGGCTGCAGTTTTACAGCTTAGGTACATTTCGTATTTCGCGGAATTTATTCGGCACAGTCTTTGACACAAAAGCCAAGCAATAAAATTTTGTTTTCACTCTGTGCTTTACCGCACAGCTCAAACTCTACAGATTGAAACAAAATTGCAAGTGAGCATAAAGGCGCCATGTACTTGCCCATTCCCTACTCGTCAGTTCAGGCCTATGCCTTAATTTCGCCGAAGCAGTTCCAGCTTTAAACAAAAACTGATGCTGTTGCATATTGTCAACAAGAACAATAACGAGTAACAACAAATTCAGGCAGTGCTCAATAGTTTTGTCTTTGCAACGTTATATGCTCCCTTCAAGGGAGCTCTAACACGGAATTAGGCCCCTTTCAGCGTAGTGTGCAAGCGGAAGAGCCTCAGAGAACTGCAATGGTACTACGAAATTACCTAGGACTCCTCTGCCTTTACAACATTTAAAAAAAAAAGTTTGTAAGGCGTGTTTTTGATCCTTAGAATGCAGCGACACTAATTCGCCTTTTTTAGGTAGTGAGCATTTTGCAGTTTACCAAGGCGTTTAACATTGAATAGTTTATTTACTTGCTTTCTCTGTTCATGCTACCGTTCCTGTTCGTACAACTGGTAACGTCGGAATGTTAGTTGATTTGGTGAAGTTTTTATCTGCAATTTGCCTCAAGGGCGTTTTCTCGTTCCGCATTATTACATTCCTAACCGCCTGGAGACGAGAATCGGCATCCTTCCACATGTGCCATTCATGAGAAAGTACTAGTGACTAATTGTTTTTTGCTTCGAAGCGATATGTTTTTTTCTCGTTTTTTTTTACTGCGGAGTTCAGATAGCGCGTTAAATGTTCCGCTTTGTTAGGTGTGCTTTATAAAGCTAGAATTGTTATCTGAAAGACGCCGTAGGATTCTGCATTCATGGTACCACATGCCAACCGCTATACGCTAAGATGCCCACCATAGTGGCGAGGCTGTTTATAAGTGTTGACTATCGTACGTAAAACATGATACGTCTATATTTTGTATCTTGTTCCCGGCACTCGCCTTTTATACAATCATTCACTACTGCACGGCGACATAAAATTACACCCACTAGAGCGGCCTGCAACTTTTGTGAATTAGGACGCTCCTATCCATCTCCGGGCGTATGCAGGGAGACCCATTAAAAAACTCGGAATATTCTTCAAAATCTCCTCAACCAACAAACGTAAAACTTCTCCTTCCGTACGCTTTAATAGTATGCTCACCTGAAAATATGCATGCGGCCAATGTAATGGCGATGAGATTCATAATGTTGCTAGGGGAGCTGGGTAACTTGCTGCAAGAGTATTTTTTGTATTGCTTCTGGTGCCTCACTCACGCTTTAAAGTGAAGCGAGCGCACGTATTCCTCAGAACAGGGCGTATTTATTGGCTTGAATGTGCTCGTGCACGCTTCTAGTTTAGTTTTTTGACCGGGGGATTTGTAGGAAACAATTTGTTTTCTGCTCTTTATGCAAGCGTAAAACAAATATATTGTCACGTAGTGGTGACGAGGTCGACGACACAATTGAAGGGTCGATGATTGCACTAAAGAAACTCTTTATTTGGGCTGACTTGCGCCCGCAAAAGAACTAAGAAACTCGGCGGCTGCGATAGAAACAAACGTGCTCGTCGATCGTCGAACAAAGAATGCCCGTCACACTCGGCAACGCTATATTTAAAGGCTGCACAGAACAATCTAGATAACGTCGCAAACAGCTACCAGCACGGGCTGGAACATTGTGGAAAGACACCCAAGTGGCCGGAACCTTCGAGACAGATCTCAGTGCATCTTGCGCTACAACAAAACTGATAAAGGTGTGACTCGCGACATCGAGCATTAACAAACAAAGATTACGGAACTGATACGCGGTCCAGAATCAGAGTGATAAGCCTGTATGCCGGCGGCTGTTAAAAAACAACAAATACTGTTTTGAAGGTTTCGCGGCATTACTCCCCCCTTAAAAAAACATCGCCTCGATGTTCCAAAACAAAGAAACGTAAACATAAACACTGCAAAGTTTAAACACCAAAGATTATTTAACGCGCGTAATATGGCTTCAGTCGCACAGCATGTACAATTTCTGGGCGTGCGCGTCGCCGTTGTGATGCTGACATTCCGTCGGGAATGACTTCATAGTCCAATGGTCCGACGCGGCGAATGATTTTGTACGGCCCAAAGTATCGAAGCAACAACTTTTCACTTAATCCGCGACGGCGAATTGGTGTCCAAACCGACACTTGGTCTCCTCGATTGTACTCTGCGTGGCGTCGTCGTAAATTGTATCGTCTGCTATCGGTGCGCTGTTGGTCCTTAATACGCAGCCGTGCGAGTCGTCGGGCTTCCTCTGCACGCTGCAGGTAAGAGGCGACGTCAAGGTTGTCCTCGTTGGATACGTGCGGCAGCATTGCGTCGAGCGTCGTCGTGGGCTCCCTGCCGTACACAAGCTTAAACGGGGTCGTTCTGGTAGTCTCCTGGACTGCCGTGTTATACGCGAAGATCACGTACGGCAAGATGGCGTCCCAGGTCTTGTGTTCAGCGTCGACGTACATAGCGATCATGTCCGCGATCGTTTTGTTCAGGCGCTCCGTAAGGCCATTGGCCTGGGGATGGTACGCAGTTGTTCGTCGATGGCTTGAGTGACTGTATTCCAGGATGGCTTGCGTCAACTCAGCCGTAAACGCCGTTCCCCTGTCCGTGATGAGCACTTCTGGGGCGCCGTGTCGCAAGAGAATTTGTTCGAAAAAAAATTTGGCGACTTCTGCCGCGGTACCATTTGGTAGTGCTCTTGCTTCGGCGTAACGGGTAAGGTAGTCAGTGGCCACGATGAACCCCTTGTTACCCATAGACGAAGATGGAAAGGGGCCGAGGAGATCCATCCCAATTTGTTGAAAGGGCAGGATTGGGGGCGGAATCGGGTTTAATAGTCCTGCTGGTCTGATCGGCGTCGTCTTGCGTCGTTGGCACTCACGACACGTCTTTACGTAGTGGAAAACTTCGGCAGGCAGTCGCGGCCAGTAATACTTCTCCTGGATTCGACGCAACGTGCGCGCAAATCCGAGGTGGTCTGCTGTGGGCTCGTCGTGCAACGCCTGCAGAATTTCTTGCCGAAGGGTTTTAGGCACTACGAAAAGCTGCGCAGTCTTGTTGGGTGCAAAGTTCTTCTTCACGAGGAGGCCATTGCTTAACGTGAAGGATGATAAGTGTCGCCTGAACACACTAGGAGGGGAAGCGGTCTTTCCTTCCAAGTAATCGGCTAGCGCTTTCAGCTCAGGGTCTGATCGCTGTTTTTCTGCGAAACTGCTGGCACTTACCGGTCCCAAAAAGGCGTCATCGTCATCGTCCTTCGGGGGAGAATCGACGGGAGCGCGGGATAAGCAGTCTGCGTCGGAATGCTTCCGGCCCGACTTATAGACTACAGTCATGTCAAATTCTTGAAGTCGTAGGCTCCATCTGGCAAGGCGGCCGGAAGAATCTTTCAAATTAGCCAGCCAGCAGAGCGCGTGATGATCGCTTACCACCTTGAATGGTCGGCCGTATAAGTATGGACGAAACTTAGAAGTGGCCCAGATGATTGCAAGGCACTCCTTCTCGGTCGTCGAGTAATTAGCTTCGGCTTTTGTGAGAGACCTGCTAGCGTAGGCGATTACTTTTTCCTGTCCGGCAGTTTTCTGGACGAGAATGGCTCCTAGGCCTACACTGCTCGCGTCGGTGGGAATTTCGGTCTCGGCGTTTTCATCAAAGTGGCCAAGTACAGGAGGGCATTGCAGGCGGCGCTTAAGTTCGTTGAAGGCCTCTCCTTGCGGCGCTTCTCATTTAAAAGGTACGTCAGCCTTTGTAAGCTGCGTCAACGGTTCGGCGATCCGCGAAAAGTTTCTGACAAATCGTCGATAATAAGCGCACAGCCCAAGGAATCAGCGCACAGCTTTCTTGTCGGCAGGCGGTGGCAATTGTACGATTGCAGCTGTTTTCTCCGGGTCTGGGAGAATACCGCCCTTGCTAACGATGTGACCTAGGAATCGGAGTTCTTCGTAGGCGAAATGACACTTCTCTGCTTTTAGCGTTAGCCCCGAAGACTTGATGGCTTCCAGCACTGTCTGTAGTCGTTTTAGGTGGTCTTCAAAGTTTGACGAGAAGATAACAACGTCGTCCAAATATACCAAACAAATTTGCCACTTCAAGCCTGCCAGGACTGTGTCCATTACTCGTTGAAACGTGGCTGGTGCGGAGCAGAGGCCAAATGGCATCACCTTAAATTCATAAAGGCCGTCCGGTGTGATGAATGCGTTCTTCTCGTGATCTCTTTCGTCGACCTCAATTTGCCAATATCCGCTGTTCAGGTCCATCGATGAGAAGTACCTTGCATTGCAGAGTCGGTCGAGAGTGTCGTCGATGCGGGGAAGCCGGTAGACATCCTTCTTCGGTATGCTATTCAAGCGGCGGTAATCAACGCAGAAGCGAAGTGTGCTGTCTTTCTTCTTGACCAAAACGACTGGTGCCGCCCAGGGGCTGTTCAATGGCTGGATTACGTCATCACGCAGCATTTCCTCAACTGGATCGCGAATGGCCTGGCGTTCTCGCGGCGATACACGATAAGGGCTTTGGCGCAGAGGTCGGGCGTGTTCGTCCGTTATTATGCGATGCTTGGCCAGTGGTGTTTGTCGTACCTTCGATGACGATGAGAAGCACTCCCCGTAGCTTCGAAGCAGACTGAGAATCTGGTCTTTCCTGTTGTGGTTCAATGCCGGGTTGATGTCAAATGTGGGCTGACGGAATAGGTCCGGTGCGTCTTCCAGCGTTTGGTCGTGGAGGGAGAATACATCTTTGAGGTCCGCTAATTCGTCGAGAAAGGCGATCGTCGTGCCCTTATTGAGATGCCGGTATTCTTCGGTGAAGTTTGTTACCAGAACCTGAGCTTGACCTCTCCGGAATTTCGTGATGCCTCTTGCGATGCCGACACCTCGTTCTAAGAGCAATTGGATATTTCCTTCGGCGATGCCTTCAGCGGTTTCGATGTTGGCGCTACCTACGCAGACTGTGATACTTGATCGGGGCGGGACGTTCAATTCTTCGTCGAGGACGTTTAGAGGGATGTGTTGCATCGACGTCGTCGTAGCAGGAATGGCTTTGTCTGCAGAGAGCTTGATGAGCTTGGATCGCAGGTCGATGATAGCCCTATGTTCATTTAGGAAGTCCATGCCTAAAATCACGTCGCGGGAGCACTGCTGCAAGACCACGAAGCTGGTGGGGTAAGTAAGCCCATTTACGGTTATTCTTGCAGTGCATCGTCCCGATGGAGTAATCAGGTTGCCACCTGCTGTGCGAATCAGCGGGCCATCCCAAGCGGTGGTAACTTTTCTTAGCTGAGAGGCTAACGGTCCACTAATGACTGAATAGTCAGCTCCGGTGTCTACTAGGGCAGTGACTCTGCGACCGTCGACATCAACTTCAAGGTCACTTGTTCGCGTCCTCGCATTGCACGTGGGCCTTAGTGTCCGATCTCGGCTCCATCGTTTCTTCAGGTCATGGCCGGGGCATACCGTTGTTACCTCGCTGGGCGGCGGTGTCTGCTTGCACTCTGGTCGTGTTGTCGTCGATGTCGTCGTGTGGAGCGGCGATGAAAAGTTGCGTCGTCGTGTTAAGTGGTCGTCGGCGGCAGAGGATCTTCGTCTTTTCGCTGTTGAGCAACCTCACCTCCAAAGGTTGCTGCCTTTAGTTTCCCCTACGGGGGCTTGAGGAACTTGCGCGCACACTACCATCATAGTTACGTCCTGGCGACGCAAAGCGGGCCCTGTACGGCGATGGAGACCTGAATCGACGGCTTGGTGGCGCAATCTCACCGCTACGCAGATAGTTGTCGATTTCTTGTGGTCGTTCACCTGGTCGTGGTCGTGGAGCGTCGACTGCAAATCCGCGGAGACCGATTCGTCGGTACGGGCAGTGCCGCAGAATGTGGGCGGCCTCACCGCAGTGGAAGCATAATGGCCGGTTGTTCGCTGTCCTCCATGCGTCGCACTTCCTGAGGCTTGTTGGTCGTTGGTAGGCTTGGCGGGCGGGAGCCAAGGGGCGGTTTTCAGTAACAGGCCGGTAGCGGCGAGGGCTTGGAAAGTCATCACGTCGGGGCGGAGTGCGACGTAATGCCCCAGCGTAGTACATCGCTGTTGCCTCTTGTGCTGGAACAGTCGCAGCCGTCGCTTAGGAACGCCCAGCGCCTGCTGGACTTCTTCACGGACGACTTCCGCGAGCGTCGCCACCTGGGGTTGTTGCGATGATGGCTGCATTCGGCGGAGCTCCTCTCGCACGATCTCCCGGATTAGGTCACGAAGGTTCTCTCCACTTGCAGATGCGCTGGGGTAGTTGCTTGAGTAGTCTGGCTGATGTGGCCGCTCGTAGTGGCGCATCCGGGTGTACAGCGTCTTCTCGATGGAAGACGCTTCCGTTTCAAATTCCGCCACTGTTTTTGCGGATTTCGGACAAGATTTCCAAAAAGCGATTTTTTGACGCCTCGCATTAAAAGTTTGACTCTCTCACCTTCAGTCATGTTAGGGTCGGCGCGGCGAAAGAGGCGCTTCATCTCCTCAACGTACTCCAGGACAGACTCGTTAGGAAGTTGCAGTCTTGACTGAAGAAGGGCCTGGGCTTTTTCCTTTCTGACGATGCTTGAAAAGGCAGTCAGAAACACTTCCTTGAAAGTCTCCCAGTCCTTCATATTTGCCTCATGATTTTCGAACCAAACTCGGGCATGTCCTTGAAGAACAAAGTAGACTTGCCTAAGTTTCGCGGCGTCATTAAATGCTCATTAATGCTCAGAAAGTGATTTGTGTACAAAAACAGGGAACACCATGACTTCCCTTTCGCGCGCCCTGGTGTGCGCAGCTGTACTTTCTCAGGCTACCAAAAGGCGCTCTCAGAAAGGCGCTATTCTATTCCTCTTCTTTTCCTGCGTTCGTCTCACTGCGCCGTTTCATTGGATAGAACAAAAGCTGTACGACTGCCCGATTTGTGGATGCCGAATACAGCAATTCTGTCGAGTGAGGACTGCATCGAATCAAATACAGCTTGGGGCCGCCTCTAAAAATACCAGTCAATTCTCTACTATTTCATGTTCAGACGGGGAAATGTTCCAGCCGAGCAGAGGCACCGAGCACACGCGTAGGTGCCATCGCTAAGTTATGTAGTAGGTGTTTGTTTACTGTAGAAAATTCTTGAGCGTGCGCGACAGATCCATCTGCACTAAGTGTTCCGAGCTACAGAAGAGAAGGTGAACAAGAAGAAGGCGCCGGTCAAATGGAGCAAAAAGATTCGAAATTCGCCACCAAGAAGCGCCTAATTACCGATTACACACAAATAACGCTTGCTTGGGTGTAAAAATTGATGGCGGCAACACTAAGTGAAGCCTGGATATTTGTCGTGCAAGCTACCAAACGGATTGTTCACAAAGCGCAACTCGAACGTTCTCATCGCCGCTGCACTGGATGTAAACTGTATTGTGTAATCGGTAATTAGGCGCTTCTTGGTGGCAAATTCCGAATCTTCTTGCTTCATTTGACCGGCGCCTTCTTCTTGTTCACCTTCCCTACTGTAGCTCGGAACAGCTAGTTATTGTGGTTACTGTGCGTGCGTAGTAGTGACTAATCGACGCTTTCTCGAAATACGCCGCCGGCTAGCCTATAGTCTAGCTTTGGCTACAATAAATATCACATTTGTAAGCGCGTATAGTAGTTGTTGGGTTGTGGCCGTGTGACTGTTTTTCCGTACTGTCAGAGTTTAGAAGGAGCAGGTCGAAAGCAAGAAAATTTAGGATAGAATTGAAGAGAAAGAGGTGGTAGGTGTGATTTCCGGTGGTGGGTGTGATTTGTGGTGTGGGATTACGTGCTAATATTTGGCGCAAATCTACTATATTAGATGGCCCCAGGACAGTACTTCTACAATAACAGAAGCAATTCTGGAAGAGTTTCATCAAAGGTTACGTTAGTGCATCTATAAACGCTGTTATGTTCGACCTAATTATGCATGCAGCACACTTGCACGTGTGTGCTCAGTACGCGAGTGGGGCAAATCTGTGAGAACTAATCAGGCATATTGTGCCAGCGGCCGTCTCAGAATTCTCGCTGTTTAGTAGCGTCTTCCGTGAACTGCGATGCGCGTCTTTCACGGCCGGTGCACGAACGTAAGCCACGTATGTCAAGGCTGCAGTTTTGGTTGGGCACCATGCCTCATGGTTCAGTTGAGACAATAGGCCCGCGTTATGAGCTGGGCCCTGGTAATAGCTGCTCCACCCAGTCGAAAAAAACTACAGAACTGTGTCGAAAATATGACAAAATATCCTGTAGTTCTCTCATAACCATAAGATTTTTCTGTAGTTCTGTAGTACTTCTCTGTAGTTCTGTAGTTTTTCTGTCTGTTGTCTGTAGTTCTGTAGCCCTTTTCTGTTGTAACTACAGAAATTTGTGATGTTACTACAGCATGTTCTGTTGTCACAACAGGTTTCCCGTCAAAAACCGCACAGAAATTCTGTCGTAACATCAGACATTTTTTTCGCATTTTTTCCGACTGGGCACTTCCACCACAGTCGCTTTTTGAACACTGCAAGCTGCTAATGTTAACCCAGTTTTGGCGATTTTTGTGAGAAAGCACTCTGCCCACAAATCCGGTCCGTGCCACTCGATCATGAGCACAGAAATAATTCCGCAGTAAAAATGAAAAGCACACTGACATGTCACAAACAAAAGTCCTCATCATGTGCAGATTGGTGTCCCGGATTCGTGCTTTATCAGGCAAGCATGTTCCGTTAATAGGATTGTATAAGAAAAACTGTCTTCAGCCAACACAGTCCGCAACCCGTACAAGCACTTTAAGTTAATTGCGCGTTGCTATGGCTCCATATTTTGACAAATATACCCAGGTAAAGCTCTTGTACTATACATTCTCTACATAGTACTTCCGTCATTTTCATTCCTCCGTCATAGTGTATGTTGCGGTTCAAAGCCAGATCGAAAGTTTCCAATGCCTACTGATATTTTCAGCACTGAAACTATAGTTTCAAGCTGGACAGTGGTACTCGTTCAGAGGCTTGATTTTATGACTAAAATAGTTGCCACTCTCAATTAAAAATAGCCATCTCTTGTTATTGGAAAGAAGGCTGTGATCCACATTAAACACCACTGGATTGTCTTGTCGATGTTTTCCCTTATCTACACATCCGACAGCACCTCGATTTTGCCGAGGTTCCTGGCCTCCTAATTTCTCTGTTTTTCGTTTTTTGTAATCAACTCGTTGTCATCAGATACTTCCTAGTCTTTGCCCTAGCAATAGGCACCCACGCATTTACATATTTACATTACATGTGCTTACTGACCAAGACTACTAACGCAAATGATGAGCTTCTACTCGAAAACGTTTTATTGAATGTGGACCTGATACATTAAGTTACCATGATGAAAACGTCGCACTTGCGTTAGTGACAGCTTACATCAAATATTATTACTCAATATGTTTTATACGGTGATACCTACAGCTGACATTGATCACCATTGACTTGGCGGTCACATTAAATGTATTTGTCAAGGGTGTCCTGTAGGGCGGGGACTATGCTTTTAGACCTAGATACTGCGCCACTAGGTCGGACCGAACATATGGTTGGACAGCGACACATCATAAAACAGCCCAAATATAAACGATTTATTGTTGATTTGCAGTATAGTGGACCTTTCCTCGGATGCACGGAACGGCCGGCTGCGTGCACAAGGCTCGGGCAGTATGCCACAGGCGGCTCTCGCCGTTCGCTCTGGCTAATGCTTCCGTTCTCCTGCGCTGCTCGGCTTGGACTGCCACCGCGAAGCTAAGAGCTGGGCCACCCGCGTGGCAACACGTGCGGCCCCGCCCTCGCTCTCTCCACAGCGCGCCTAATGAAGAGAAGCACCACCGTTGATACCAGAAGGAAGAAAAGTGTGTGTGCGCGAGGGGGGGGGGGAGGCATTTCACCGCATTTTGCGGTCTCATGAACAAAGGCTTCCCCACAAATGGTTAGTAATAAGAAATTACAGAAGGATGTATATGATGACCCGAGCGAGTTCAACAGCTGCTGTGGGTCGTTTATAGTAGAAACTTCTGTACCAAATTGAGCTGTCTTCATAGCATAAATCAAGTTTTAGTTGATCTTCAGAGCGTTTTATAAAACTGACATGTAGCGGCTTCAATAATGAGCTGATTCTAAAGGATATCAAGGTGGTTGTCTTGACGCTTGGCGGAGTCTTCACCGCCTTTTTAAGAACACTTTTGAGGGCGAATTAAGGTAGGAGCATAATACAAATTCACGAATTGAATCTGTGAACAATTCGTGACCGAACTGTTCTGAATAAAATAAAATAGCTTTAGATTAAGAAGGAATTTTATTAGAGCGAACAAACATGCGTACGGAGAAAAACAAGGACAAGAGACAGCCCTACTACATCTGCGTTTATTAGTTTATTGCACAAGAAAGGTCGGCAGTATACCAATGAACACATATGCGCAGTCCGAAACGCATAAGATAACGCATCTCTACCCCCCCCCGAGCCACAGATGTATCACTAAACCTCCATCCTCTTTCTTGTACAATACGCTTTAAGCAGCTTGCATTGCTACCGCTTCTGTCCAGAATCCGCATCTTGTTTAGCCAAGGCACATTCATCCACTGCCCTGATCACAGTCCACCGCAAGGCGATCCCGTCTGTGGGCGTTCAGTGAGCGCAGGTGTTTGAGCCGTACACAGCTATTTTGTCCCAACCCAAAGTGGCTTTGGCGAACTCTTTTTCGGATAAATCTTATCTTTGTGGCGATACAAAATCCTAACCTTGCATGACGAGAGAGATAGTGCAATTATATTTTATTTCAACGGACAATAAATGTGTCAGCAAGACTTCTCTTGCTCTATCAAGCAAAGAGGTGTCTTTTTTAAGTGATTTTTTGTGCAGCAGGTGAACCCAGGGGTTGTTTCACGTGACTGTTTCGTTTTCTTAGTTTTTTTTCCGGGCCTTGGAGTAAAGGGCTTAGGCATAGTTGTGAGTCAGCGCTTGTACTGTGGCTTTCTTTTTTCTTGTCCTTTGTCTTCGTGTTCGTGCCGTTTATATTGTAAGGTGTTTATTGGAGCACCAAGACCGTAGGCAACGTCCGCAAACCAAAGCGACGGGGGTAGCGTTCGAACCAACAGTGCAGTGCCAACAAGGCTCCGGCTCCACTTCGTCTACCTCTTCGGGTTGGCGCGCGAGGAGATGGCGGTCGGGATTACTACAATACCCTCCGGCGCAAAAGGAGCCATCCTGGAGACTCATGGTGAGGAAAGGGTAGGGAGATCATAATACGGCTTGAGGCGGTCGACATGTACAGTTTCTCGGCCGCGGCGGCGATGATCTGGAGATGGGTTCAAGGGCTCTACTACGTAATTGACGGGAGAAGATTGTTCGAGAATGCGGTAAGGTCCATGATAGCGCGATAGGAGTTTGGATGAAAGGCCGGGTGCAGAGGAAGGCACCCAGAGCCAAACGAGGGCGCCTGAGAGATATGGAGGCGCTGGATTTGTAGGGTCCCGGTTGTGCTTTTGTTGAGCCTGGTTATCCGTTGTGAAGGAGCGCGCCGATTGTCGGCATTCTTTGGCAAATGTGTGCGCTTCAGACAGTAGAGTGATCTCTGAAGCTTCGGGGTGGTAGGGCAGAATAGTATCCATGGTTGACGTGGGTTCACGACCATATAAAAGAAAGAAGGGGGAGAACCCAGTCGTAGTATACGTAGCCGTATTGTAGGTGTACGTTACGAAAGGCAGCAGTTGGTCCCAATTAGAGTGAGCACTATCAAAGTACATGGCTAGCATGTCACTAAGAGTGCGATTAAATCGCTCAGTTATGCCGTTCGTTTGGGGGTGATACGCTGTGGTGCTCCGGTGAATGATCTGGCACTGTTTGAGGAGGGCATCGACAGTGTCGGAAAGAAATGCACGTCCGCGGTCACTCATCAATTCTTTCGTGCGCTTGACGAAGAACGAGGCGATGCAGAATGAACGAAGCAGCATCCTGTGCGGCGGCCGATGTTTCCACGTAACGGGTTAGGTGGTCAACGGCTACGATGACATAGCGGTTGTTAGCAGAAGTGGTCGGAAACGGGCCATACAGATCGATACCGACACGGTCATAAGGGCGGCTGGGGCAATCAATGGCTGCAACGGAGCGGCTGGCTGAGGGGTGGATTCTTGCGACGTTGGCAGGCGGTACAGGATCGGATGTATTGACGAATGAAGCGGTACATGCCGCGCCAGTAATATCTCATACGCAGTCGAGAATAGGTTTTCATGACACCTGCATGGCCGCATTGGGGATCGGCGTGGAAAGAGGCGCAGATTTCAGCACGGAGATGTCGCGGAATCACGAGAAGCCACTTTCGCCCTGTAGGATGGTAATTGCGGCGGTATAAAAGTCCATCACGAGTGCCGAAGTGGGGGGCCTGACGATGAAGTGCACGTGACGGAGACAGCTCCGCGGGCGTAGACAGGAATGTTAAAAGGGAGGATATTCATGGATTCTTCTGATGCTCAGATTTTATGATGTATAATGTTGAGCGGCGACATATCGTAGGCACAAACGAGGCCAGCCGTCGAGTCGTTAGGAAGCGGTGAACGGGGACGGGCATGAGCGTCGGTGTGCTTGCGTCCAGATCGATAGATGACGTGGATATCGTACTCCTGAAGACGTAACGCCCAGCGGGCGAGGCGGCCGGAGGGGTCTTTGAGGGTGGATAGCCAACAGAGCGCGTGGTGGTCGGTAACAACGTAGAATGGGCGACCGTACATATAAGGACGAAACTTGGTAATGGCCCATATGATGGCCAGACATTCCTTTTCGGTCACAGAATAGTTCGATTCCGCTTTCGAGAGGGTACGAATAGCGTACGCGCCGACATACTCGGAATATCCCGTTTTTTGTTGAGCCAGAACAGCGCCCAGACATACGCCGCTTGCATCAGTATGTATTTCGGTCGAGCAGGAAGGGTCAAAATGGCGGAGTATAGGGGGAGAGACCAGTAGACGGCGTAGTGTACTGAACGCAGCATCACAGGCTGGTGACCAAGATGAGAGGTTCGGGCCTCCGGCAGAAGTTGCATTAAAGGGGCAATGATACTGGCGAAGTTGAGGATAAAACGGCGGAAATACGAACATAGACCGGCAAAACCGCGAAGTTCTTTCAAGGTTGTGGGCTTGGGGAAGTCTGCGACGGCACGAAGTTTGGTAGGATCCGGTAGAACGCCATCCTTGGATATGACATGACCAAGTATTGTGAGCTTGGCAGCGGCAAAGTGACATTTCACCAAGTTGAGCTGTAAGCCGGCTTCAGTAAGGCACATAAGGACACGCTGAAGGCGCATAAGGTGGGAAGGGAAATCTTTCGAGAAAACAACATTTTCATCTAGATAACAAAGACAAGTTTCCAATTTGCGCCCACTGAGAATGTTATCCATCATTCTCTCTAAGGTGGCGGGGGCGTTGCACAGTCCGAACGGCATCACATTGAATTCATAAAAGCCATCGAGAGTGATGAAGGCTGTATTCGGGCGGTCAGCGGAAGCCATCGGTACTTGCCAATAGCCAGAGCGCAAATCTAGCGACGAAAAGAACTCCGCTCCTTGCAAACAATCTAGCGCGTCGTCAATTCGTGGTATTGGGTAAACATATTGCGGGTTATCTTCTTCAGACACCGGTAGTCCACACAGAAGCGGATCGTGCCATCTTTCTTCTTCACAAACACTAAGGGGGTGGCCCAAGGGCTATGAGATGGTCGTCTGATGCCCCGTTGAAGCACATCGGCGACATTGTCACGAATGACGCGGCGCTCAGTGGGCGACACGTGATATGGTCGCACCCGCAGGGGAGCATGAGGACCAGTGTCGATTGCATGAGAAACGGTCAAGGCGCGGCCCAAGGAAGGGTGGGACACGTCAAAAGATGCACTGCAGCGCTGAAGGAGGGCGAGTATTTGGTCCCGTTGAGCGGACGGAAGGTCGGTCGCGATAGCTCGATGAAGGGCGTCGACAGGAAGCTCATCACTCCTAGCAGCACAAGACGTCAGGGCAGCGACGTGAGGAAAAACTTCAGGTTCGGAGAACATGTAAGTGCGATCAGGGTCCAGCTCTTCAATGTAGCCGAGGCACTCCCCGCGAAGAACAATCGTCGGGCAGGGAAAAGGGTTGAAAGCATAGATGACACAGCTGCCGTCAGATTTCGTTAGAACGGCGAAAGGAAGAAGGAGGCGGTTATGGTGGGCGGAGGCAAGTTTGGGCATAAAAACTGGACTAGGGAGGGCAGATGTCGAAATAAGGGGAACCAGAACAGAAGAAAAGGGAAGAATATCGGTGTCTGCAGCTACAAGGAGTTTAGCAGGGCGCACAGGCGGGTCACACAGGGAAACATTACACACAGGAGAAAGCTCAACTTCAGCACGGGCACAATCAATCACAGCACTGTGAGTCGACAGAAAGTCGTAGCCAAGGATGATGTCGTGGGAGCAGGCGTAAAGCACCATCATCTCGACGAGATACGTAATGTCTTTGATGCAAACTCGTACCGTGCTCGCTGCCACAGTGGTGATGCGCTCTGAACTTGCCATACGAAGCGAAAAGAAAGAAAGCGGCATCGTGACCTTGCGAATTTTGCGGCGAAGGGCATCACTAATTACGGAAATGGCAGCACCTGTATCCACCAGCGCAAGAACGGTAAAACCTTCTACGAACACTTCAATGACTTTGGCGGGAGAAGGCGGAGGACGTAACGAGTTCATCAAACGCGCAGTTCTTGCCTCCGGAACTGCGGCATTTAGTTTTCCCTTGCGTAGGGCCCTGTCGCCGGAGCATCGGCGAACTGGAACGTCGGCGAGGCGAAGGCGAATGGCGTGTCGAGTACTGAGCGGGATGTGGAGAGGGTCCAGAAGAGACGTCGCTCAAGGGCGGGCGGGTACTGACGGACTGCGTTCTCAGTATGAAGCGGGCGCTGACGGCAAAGGCGAGCGTCGTGACCCGGGACCCCGCAAGCATAGCAAACTGGGCGATTGTCGGCGGTTCGGCATGGGTTCGTAAGGCGGCGCCGTGATCGAGGGATCGGAGACTGAGGGGCCATGAAACGAGGTGGAGCATAAAATGTAGGGCCGTTCTGGTAAGACAATGTAGGAAGCGGACCGCGCGTTCCAGCGGTTATTTGAGCGTAAGTACGTGGTGCTTGCACAGGAGCGATGGGAACACTAGAAGGCAGCGCTTCGGCGACTTTCTCCTCGATAACTTGGCGGATAGCCGGCGAAATAGATGGCGCGTTGGCCGGCGGTAATTACGAAGTGCAGACGGTCGGCTGAACTGGATGGAGGAGGGATAGCGTGCAACTTCTTCGCGGATGAAGTCTTGGATATTCTGCATAAATTGAGACTGCTCCGCAGGCGACTTAGCCAGTGCCAAGCCAGCAATGCCGGCAGGTGCGGTAGCCCGCCGCGTAGAAGCGCGTTGCTTTCGTAGCTCGTCAAACCTCTGGCACAGGGTTATAATGTCGGATACGGAAGTAGGTTCCCTGGCCGACATCCTATACTACGCATCATCAGTGAGACCTTCTAGAACATGTTGACTCTTTCGGGCTTGGGCATGGACGGATTGACCCGCTTGCAGGGGTCAACCACGTCCTCAATGTACCTAGTAAACGTTTCCTCGGGAAGTTGAAGCAATGCATGGAGGCGTTGTTCGGCGCGGAGTTTGCGTACCGCACGACGGCCGAAGACAACCGCGAAGTTCTTCTTGAAGACAGACCACGTCGAAAGATCGGCTTCGTGGTTTCGAAACCACAGATTTGCCACATCCGTGAGGTAGAAGAGGACGTTGCTCAGTTTTATGGTATCGTCCCAGTGGTTGTAAGTGCTGAGGCGTTCGAAAGAGGCCACCTAGTCGTCAACGTCAAGGTCGTCGGTACCACTGAAGAAAGGTTGGTCACGGGGGCGTTGTGCCCCGGGACAGAAGATGGTGGCAGGAGTGGCAGGGATGGGCGCCTATGGTTGGCTGGGAGTGTCCTGCATGGTTGTGACCGAAGGCGGTAGCGTGCGGTTCCGAAGTTCCAGGGTGAAATTTGCGAGGCGGACTGGGGCGACGACGGAGACACCTCCACGAAGTGTAAGGTGTTTATTGGGGCACCACGACCGTAGGCAACGTCCGCAAACCAAAGCGACGGGGGTAGCGTTCGAACCAACAGTGCAGTGCCAACAAGGCTCCGGCTCCACTTCGTCGACCTCTTCGGGTTGGCGCGCGAGCTGATGGCGATTGGTATTACTACAATATTAATAATGAATAGGTACCAACTCGCCCAACAAAGTATCTTGGTAAGCTATTTTTTTTCTGTGTACTGGGTTTTGTGGGATTGTTGAACCTCCAACATATCAGCATATTATCAGCCACGTTTCGATACTTCTTACAGTTGTAACTACTTCTCGCTAGGAAAATTATTAACGGTTTTGTGTCAGGGCTGAGTTTGTTATTTTTGATCGCACTTTAAAGAGTTTGTTGAGGTGTTTCTAAACTCTCTTGAAACTTCATGCACTTCATGCACTTCAATATTTCGTTTCTGTTATTTCGGTCATCACTATAGTACAGCCAAAAGCGCTCAAAATAGAACGGGAGCAGATGACATTTAGAAGATAAAAATTATTAGAAGATAAAAAAATTTAAATAACGAAGAGCAGAAGTGCCGAAGTAGTATTCTTTTTTGTAAGTATTGCCCTATAATTAAAGCAAGTATTGGCTCCGTTTTTAAGGCAAAAATGTGATTAGAACGGGAATACAGAGAAAAAATTTGCAACCCATGAAAAATCGCAAACAAAATACAATATCAGCTACAAGCGCGTATTAATGTACACGCCAATGCTGCGGCAGAACACCTGTATTATTCCACCCTTAAATAGGTTGGAATCATCTTCAACTAGTCTGAGCCACGGTCGAGGGCCACTGCAATTAGCTTAGAATAGCAGATCTCTGGATGCAATGAGATAATCGGTGGGTGCAATGAGATATGTTGTTATAATAAGGGCGGGGTTTAAATGTAGGTTGCGTTGCAAATTTTGAGGAATGCTGTGGAGGTACACCTGATTAATGAAGCAAATTTAACCATAGCGTTGTAATGAGATCTTTATTGTTGTTGTTGTTGTTGAAAAATTTTATTGTCTAACAGAGAAGGACCACACCGCCTGGGGGAGGGGACTTAGCGGCCCAGCCGCACGGGATGGTTGCATTAGATGCTGGCCGGTTTGGTTTCGCCGGCGGCCTCTGTTGCCAGTTGGACGGCGGTGAGTTGGAGCTCATGGTCCGAGCTTCGCAATAAGGTTTCCCAGGTTTCCATACTGCTAACGTTTTGCGCCCTGCCTGGGGAGTAAGCGCACTCCCAAATTATATGGTCGAGGATTCCTCTCGCCCCGCACTTTTTACATTTATCGTCCTCGCAGTCCGATCGGATATGTTTATTTAGTACTGGGTATGAGTATACTCCAGTCTGCAGGCGTCTCCACGCCATTGCCTGACCTCTATTTAACGCCGTGTTTGGTGGGGGAAAACGCCTCCGGCATTGCCTGAAGTTCTGTAATGTCTTGATACGAGAATAATCGCCCTTCTCTATTATGTTCTGCCTTAGCCGAGCCGTCCTGCACAGCTCGGCGGTAGAGATCTCGAGCTGCACTGTGGGCCGCCTCGTTACCGCTGACAGATTCGTGCGCCGGGGTCCAAATGATGTTGATCGTCCTATCAATAACTCCTTGTGTTAAAATTTTGGTGGTGAGGGGGTTTACCCTCCCCCTACTGAAATTTTGGATTGCAGTTTTACTGTCGCTAATAATATATCTAGCTTTGGTGCCAACGCAAGCGATCGCTATCGCAGCTTCCTCCGCTATCTCGGTTTCTTTCCCTAGTATGGTAGCCACCGTGATGAGGGTGCCTTCCCCATATACCGCCACTATGGTCATGTATCGACTGTGTCTGTTTGCTGCCGCATCTACGTAGGGAACTTCATTTGGGGGTTTGCTCCGATATATTGTTTTTATCGCTTCAGCCCTTTTCTGTCGCCTTTCCCTATTAAACTCAGGGTGCATGTTTTTGGGTAGGCGAGGGATTCTTTGGTGCGCCCTGATTTTCCTGTCAATGTCAACCCTTTCCTTTTGCCCCCGGTCTGTGGCTATTCCAAGGTTACTTAGCGTAGCTCTTCCCACTCGCGTCGTGCTGAGTCTTTCAAGTTACGAGGTTTTAACCGCTTCCGTGATTTCTGAAATCGTATTGTGCAGTCCTAGGGCCAGTAGCTGCTCCGTCGATGTGCATGTTGGGAGGCCTAGGGCCTTTTTAACGCATTTTCTGATGAGCGCGTCTATCTTTCTCCTCTAATCTGCCTTTAGGTTCAGATATGGCGTGGCGTAGCCTACTCTGCTATTGATGAAGGCTTGTACCAATCTCAGGAAGTTTTTTTTCCTTGAGGCCGCCCCCGTTACGTGAGACCCTCCTGATGAGGTTTAATGCCTGGGTCGCGTGGTTTTCTAACTTCTTAATGGTGATCGTGTTCCTTCCGTGTGTTTGTAAGTGGAGTCCCAATATTTGTATTGTCTCCACTTTTGGTATCTCCCTTCCTTCCACGTACACCTGTGGGTCAGAGGGAGGTTTGTTCTTGAGTGTCTTGTCATCATACACGAAGATTTCTAATTTTTCAGGCGAACATTTAAGTCCTCTGTCCGCCGCGTACTTAGAGATGACATCTGCTGGCGCCTGCAGCGTTTCATTGATCTCTGCGTCGCTCCCTTTGTTGAACCAGAGATTGATGTCGTCCGCGTACAGGCTGTAATTTAAGTTGTAATTCCCAATTTTCCGCAATTCCTTCGGGAGCCCTTTCATGGCCATGTTGAAGAGGGCGGGTGACAGTACCGATCCCTGAGGTGTCCCCCTGTTACCTAGCCTGATCACCCCAGATTGTATTTCCTGGAAAGTTATAACCGCCTTGCGGTCCGTTAAGAAATTTCTGACATAGCGATAAGTTTTTAGCCCTATTCCTGCCTGCTAGAGCCCTTCCAAAATGGCTTCGTGCTTGACGTTGTCGATGGCCCTTTTTAGGTCCAGTCCCATAATGACTTTCGCATCTTTGGTTCTGGAATTATGTCTTGCTGCAACCGCAGCATGACGTCCTGTGTGCTCAGATGGGGCCTGAAGCCCTACATCTCGTCTGGTCATTTCTCTTGTCCCTCCATATAATTTGAAATTCTGGTTGAATTATGTGTTCCATTAACTTTCCTACACATGACGTGAGCGATATAGGCCGGAGATTTTCCAGTTTCGGTTGCTTCCCGGGTTTTGGGATCGGGATCACGGTAGCCTCTTTCCACAGCGGTGGGATCTCCCCTTTTTCCCAGCATTTCTGCATGTAGCTGGTAAGGGCCTCTATGGAGTTGTCATCTAAATTCCTGAGCATCTTATTCGTGACTCCATCAGGCCCTGAAGCTGACGTGGTTTTGAGTTTCGCTATCTCTGCCCTTACTTCAGCTCTCATGATGGGCGCCTCTAACTTCTCATTTGGAATTCCCTGGTAGTCGGGTAGCTCTCTAATTTCGGTGTCCCCTATGTATGTCTCGACGAGTTTCTTTATGAATATGTTATCGTCCTGCTCTTCGCATGCGAGTCTAATCTTAGCCATTTTGACTCGTGCTTGTGTTTTGGACGTTTCAGGGTATATTAAATGTCTTAGGATATTCCACGTCTGCGGGAGGTTCATATTCCTTTCCATGTCGCCACATTTGTTAGTCCAATTTTGTTCCCATAGTTTAAAGGCGTAATCTTCTATTTCTTGGTTATGACACGCAAGTCTTCTGAGATTTTTGTTGTTTCGGCCTTGCCTTTTAAGTCGACGTTCCATGCCCTGTTTGGCCTCCCACATGTGTAGGAGTCGGGCATCCGCTATTTCCGGAGCTTTTTCCCCTTCTGGCGTCTTAGTTGTTTTCCTGGTGTCTTTCTTTACCGCTTCGCACCAGTCCTCTATATTTCCTATCTCTTTTAGGTCTCTGTTCCTCCTAATCTCTCTAAATCTATCCCAGTCTGTGATTTTCGTCCGGAAGGACTTTTTTTCTTTGACTTTACTCCTGATTTCCACCGTGGTTTTCACTATTGAGTGGTCGCTCCCCAGGTTGAGTTCCGTATTTAGCCATTGCGTTGTTTCTACGTTTTTAATCAGGGTCAGGTCCGGTGAGGTATCGGCAGTAACGCTGTTCCCCTCCCGCGTGGGGTGTAATGGGTCAGTCAGCAATGTTATCCCCAGGTTATGCGTGTCCTCCCACAACTGTCTCCCCTTTGCGTCTTCCTTAGTGCACCCCCACTCCGGATGATGGGCGTTAAAGTCCCGCACTATAACTAGCGGCTGGTTCCCTGCTATCTTAAGTGCTTTGTTCATTATCGCCCTGAAGCGGACCTTCCGTTGTCTCGGTGGGCTGTAGATATTGAGTAGGAAAGTGTTTGATTCCTCCTTTTTTTCTGTTAGAATTTCTACAAAGACGTTTTCTATGACGTTGTCTTCTAATTCGTGTTGGATTGTTGCTATGTTTCTCTGCACCAGTGTTGTAACTCTCGATTTGTCCCCTTTCCCACTGTGGAAGGCGCGATACCCTTGCAATTTGGCCGGGCCGCCGGTCTCCTGCAACGCTATAGCAAGGGGGGCTGATTCGCGGAGCGACAGCGTGCTCTGCAATACCGGTCGCTTGCGTCGATACCCGCGACAGTTCCACTGCCAAATTTGGATGTAATTGGGCGGTCTGTCCATTATTCAACTTTGTTGTGTTCTCCTCAAGTATAGTCACTCTCGCATTTAGGTTGGCGGTTTCCCCCTTTAATTGCTGGAGCGCCTCCGTCATGAGGTGAAAGTGATTTTGCATCTGTATCTGCATATGTTGAATCTGCTGGCTAAGCCCTCAAGTTTACTGTCTCTTTCCTTAGCGAAATTCTGAAGACTTCTGTCCAGTTTAGCATTTAATTTCTCTAGCTTTTCATCCACTGTTAGGTCTGAGATGTTATCCTCCCTAACTTTGCGTTTAGATGGGGGTGGAGAAGTATCCTCGACCATCATATTATTCTCCGCTCCCTTGTTGTCGACTTGAGCTGTAAGATCTTGGCCTTCGATTTTGTTGGGCGCCCCTATTTCAGATCCGCCTGCTTTTGTTTGAGATTTAGTCGCCACTGTATTGCGCTCTGTTTTTAAATTTTGTATTTCCTCCTTTAAACTAAGGATCGTTGCATTCATGCTCTTATTGATGCTTGTTATTTTTCTATTTCCTCGTCTTTTTTGTCCTTCTTAATATTTCGGTCCTGGGTATCCTTGCTTGCGAAGCTCACGCCTTTGCTCTCACCATTCTCGGTTGTTGGTTCGTCTCGGTCTTGACTGGGGGTCCTGGCTCTCGAGCTTGACAGTCCCCTGAATTGGCTCCTCCACCTGGAAGAGCTTCGTCCCCTGGAGGCTGTCCGCTGCTCCTCTCCTAGTCTAGGGAAGGAGCTCGTCCTGGGCTTGTACCCTTCCTTCTCCCTTTCTTGTCTGGCTCTCGGGCGGCTCTGGTGTTCTTGGGTTTTTGCGATTTGGTTGGTTGCTCCCCCCGATTCCGCTTCTTTCGTCTTCTTTTCCCAGATTCTTTTTGATTTCGTACGGTGTACGATGGATCAGCTTGCATTTTCTGTCCCCCAGCATGTGCTCTTTCCCGCAGAGTTGGCACTTCAGCTTGCAGGTGTGGTCCTCTGGTGGATTTTCCTGTCCACAACCACGGCACTTGACGTTTGTCGGGTTTGGACATACGTCGATTCTATGGCCTAGTCTTCCGCATGCTTTGCATACTTCATATTTCTTCTTATACAGGTAGCATCTGTGCGGGGCTCCCCCAAGGATGACGGTCTTCGGTACTTCTCCTCCTTGAAAAGTATTAATATAGTCGTGGAATCTTTCCCAAGTCTTCTTACCCAGATAGCCTCCGAGTTTGCCTTGTGCCTTAGCATATGCATGATGTCCTCTTGGGTGAAAATCCTATCCACCCCGTGCACCACTCCCTTGCCGCACCCGTCCGGAGTGCCCACGTAGGCGAAGACTGCCAGCTCTTCTTCTTCCCCTAGCTTAATTCGGTTTATGCTCGCGTATTTGATTTTCCTTTCCCCACTTGTTGTAGCGATGAGAATGGAATGTTGTTTCGTGTTGGGTATCACGATGTCTTCCTCTTCCGTTTCTTCCATATTTACGCCCGCCGACGCCCTGATAATTCTTGTTAAATATGCCGCTCCACGTTAAAGGAGTCTAGTCCTCCTTCGGGTGAGAGAATAATCTTGTCCGCTCCCTACGGGGTTCTTGCCTCTTGTCTTTCTACAGAAAATGCTGCCTTCCGGCCTGCTTAAGCCTGAACTGCTCGGCCTCGATTTCCCTACTGCTCTTTTCAAGCGGGACAACCTTCTTCCCTCTGCACTGGAACCATGGTCCCAGCACCGTGAACTCCCGCGGGTCCACTTCTTCACCTTCAACCACCTCCATGGCTGCACTTACTTCAAATTTCCCGCGCGCTTCGTGCCGTGCTGAATGGTGGTGGCGCTGCTGCACCCTCGGCTCCTCCGTCGGGGCCTCGACCACTTATCATCTGGGTTAGGCTTAGCCCGCTTCGCCCCAAAAATCCTTGATGATTCGAGAAATCGGACTCACTTGGTGGAGAACTTGTTATCCACGTATTCCCGGCGGGTTCCGACATCCGATTCTTCACTCGTTTTTAGTCGATGGGAAGGATTTCTCCCGATAACAGCATCAAAGCACTGAGCTGTGCGGAGACGCGTCCGATCATGCGGGCACCTCAGCGCCCCTCGAGATCTTTATACGATTGCCTTGATTACGTCCATTGAGACGCTATAACTTTCATTACTTCCCTCAGAGGCATAATTTCGAGTATGTCGTCTAATGAGAATTCAGACCTTAACATATTTGACATGGCGCTGCGGCTTAGTAAATTTCGCCGGTTTTAGGCCAGCACTTTGAAATCAGCCCATGCTTTGGGAGCTGTTTGCAACTGTTGTGCAAGTGCGCATTTTCTGGAATTTTGTTCAACTGATTGAAAACAAGGCCACGCATACTACTCAACCAAAATCTACTTCCATAGTGTCGCTGTTCCACGAATCAGTCAGCGAAAAACATACCAACACAATACGAACAACGTAACCGTATTGTATGTTTTCATTAGCGCTGTATAACAATTTAATCCATCACTTGCATTTGCCGACCTGTGTTTGGGTGACAAGGCCGTCGTCAGGCAGATAGCATCTGCCGTTTGCCCTGGCATTCAGATCCAATTGTCTGAAGGAATTCTGCAAATAAATAAAACAATATGCTAAACTATACTATGGCTACTTTGTGATATGTGTAGATTCCTGACCTGTGAAGCAAGTGCAGTTTGTAGCCCTTGCAAGCCTGGACTTATTCGGTTATTCAGGCTTGTATCGACGCCGGTACCTATTACCATGTTAAGTGCTAAAGTGTACCGTTTCTAAGGTGCGCTTTCCGTTAAGACAGCCCGATTTGGCTATCCGTATTTTCACCCTTCAAATTGCATTTGCTCTCCCAGGCGTCAGTTGTCACCCAATAACCTGGAAAAAGACCCATCAACTAACAGCACTCACCTCGCTGCCATTACAATGAACCCCCATATCACCACGACAAACAAATGCGAATAGATTGAGGCTTATGAAAAGAAGCGACCAGCTGCGACGCCGATTTCATACTCTGCCTCACCTGTGCGCGGTTACTGCCACGTGGCTTCATATATGCGATGGGAAGGTTCCGCCTTTAAGTATCTCTTTTCTAGTTTTCGTTATTCTCCCGTAACTACAAATTACCTTTACAGCCGACCAATGTCTTCGCCCGGAGTGTCCAGTGTCATGTCCGCAATACGAAGGTTGATATTTATAGAAGCCGTGGCTCTGTTCAGTTGCAAAACGAAGAATACGCAACTAGTTACAGCAGAGCTTACTAGAAATTTGTTAATAAAGAAAAATTATTATATTGTGCCTATTTGTACGGATAGCATAAAAGCTTTATCATCAACTTCGATGAATCAGCCATCCCTTACGGAAATGCCATATCTGGACTTATAAAAAAAATCCAGATCAGGTATATCAGGAATTGGGCAGATATGGTTTGTTAGGACAGATCTAGGCCAGATAAGACATATCTGCCCAATTCCTGATTTCTAGTACCAGATAAGGCATATCTAGTCAGATATGCCTTATCTACTCAATTCCTGACTTAAAGATCTAGCCCGCATGGCATGTAGGTTTTGAACTATAGATCTATATATCTGCATATCAACATAACACTTTATTACAACACACACAAGACAATTTCAGTATTCCAGCTAAACGCACGCTCAATCAAGTTTGCCAAAGGAAACCTGAATTTCCCCTTTTATTTCAAACCTTACAGGAAAATAGCTTTGAAACCACAGGTTTTCTTTTTTCCCTGCCTATATGGAATCGCCCAAAGACGGTCCTGAATTACGTGTGTATACCGAGGGTCAAAGACATGCTCATCCGTTAGTAAATATTGAGATTCTACTCATTTAGGCGCGATACTATAACAAACTAATGGGATATCTGAACAGAATAATGTCTACACGAGAAGCTAAAGTGAAAGACAATAACCTATTAAATTAGATATTACATTTTTATTCTACTCTTTTACACACAGAGCTTTAACCAGTAAATGCTTTTAGTTTGAGCTGGTTTACTTGCGAAGCTAAATAAAATAAACGGCTAATAATCGAACTAGACTATTGAAAGGGAATTTAAAGGTTTGTCGATACCCGGAAAAGGTACCGCTAAACCGCAGGGCGATAAAACACACACTGCTTGGACTGCTGATAATACCTAAACCTTAGCAAAGTACATATAGGCTGTCAGGAAGTACTGGTGTTACCTTTTGCAGAGACTGCAGTGCAAGATGAGCGAACGCGCCTAACTCGTGGTTGCTTTTGAAATTAAGAGAGAAAAACAAAGAAAAAAGCATGTCCGATTTCATTTGTCATGACAGCGACAGCTCTTCCCCTAAACCAAATCAAGCATGAAGCTACTTAGGTAGTGCAAATAATAATAATAATAAACAACGAAGGACACTATCCACCCACTGAAATTTGTTAAAATTGCTGGAGCGAAAGACAAATTAGCAACGAATTGTACGGAAAAATATCACATACTGGCAATTACCATCCAATTTACTGATTAGAAAATTTTTCCATCAAAATAATAAAATGAACAATATCCTGAGGCTGGCAAGTGCTAGTTCCCGACAAGAAGTCTCTCGCTCACGGTTTTGGTGTTCGGGCGTGAAGATGATGATGCACAATGAGGGTGCGATCCGACGCAATGGTGCAGATTTGGCCGGAAGCCTCGAAAAGCTCAATCAACCATCAGGTTCGCTGCCAAGGCTGGGGAAGCAGCTTCCACCCGCAGTGGGACGAAGTAATTTCCTGTGTGCCGACAGTCAGGCTGAAGCTCTTGTAGGTTTGCTGTCGCATTTTTGTTACATGCACCGAGCTAATAGCGAACAGGCGCTGGAACACATACACCAGCATACACAACATGCAGCACGCCCGCCAGCCGCACCGAACTCCGATGTCTGCCACCGCGAAAGGAACAAGACAAGTGCTTAGGCGTACGGAGTTGAAAGGGGGAGGGGAAAGAAGCAAGCACACACAAAATAGAGCTCACGGCCGACGCGGTATAGAGCGTGGCAGCGAGGAGGAGAGATGAAATGCTAGCCAGCGACGCAGGGGCCGCCGGTGTTTGAGAGGGAAGAGGGGAACGCGGGAGAGGAGGAGTCACTGTCTAGCCAGTGCGGCCCTATATGCAGCAACCGCCAGCTGTCTCTGAGGGTGAGTCACCGTCTATACAGCTCGGAGGGGGCCGTATACTGAACTGCCATCATTTTCTTGATATTTTGAATCGCTCAACTTAACCGACCATGCGTTTGTGCACCGGACTTCCGCCGCATTTTAAATGAAAAGGCGAGTTAGTAGACGGAAAGAGGAGCATGTAGCCATAACCAAGCGCCCTCCTGGATTAAGGAACACATGGTGTAATAATTATAGTGCAGCGAAATCTGCAGAATATTTGAAATATTAGGAGTCGTAGCTATTTTCTAAATTGGATACAGTTAACACTAAGCATGCAGGCCATGCTGAGTGTAGAAAAATTGGAGCTCGACCCCATGATGTCAATATTGAATATTTGCAGAAGGTAGACGAAAGCCATATAATGCTAATACAATCACTATGGCGCCTACATAATTAAGGCCCCGATGAGGTTATATAAAGTTATGTTGATGCCAGGCATATGGCCCTGGTCTGTCTATATAAGGTCATGACGATGCTATATATGCCCTTTATCAGGCCACATAAGGTTGAGAGGATACCATATATGCCCCTGATCAAGCCATATAAGGTCCCGTAACCCGTTCAGATATGGATTATATGTTGCATGATATGGCCAAATCTGAGCCATATAAAGGCAACTTTTTGCGCATATATGTTCTTATTTGCAGCCTTATATATTTGTATCTGGCAGCATATGTTCCATATCTGAAGGAGATATGAGATTTTTGTAAGGGATACCCTTTTCATTTCTAGAGGCGTCTTCTATGATACAACAAAGCATACAGGCTTTATTCCCTACGGAAAGAACCCTTGAATTGATAAGAACGTTGTTTTATAATAAATACAATTAGCAAATTCCATCAATGTCCTATTACTGTTACAGAATTGTACCAAGACAGCTCTTCCGTAAAGCATTTTTATCTCAGCTTGGTTTAAGGAGACTCCTAAATAGTTTTTTTACTTCGCACGTAGCTTATCATCGAAGCTAAACAATTACGGCGGCAAAATACATCAAACTTTTGTTAATCAGTTAAAACTTTATTTGCATATTGCATCGCAAGCAAATAGTTTTCCTTTTCAGTGGTATATGGCTGGCGGTGCGGAGAAAAGAAAAAGATCATTCTTGAAAGCAAAAGTAAGAAATTAGGATATTTCGTAGACGTTAATGACACGAATAAGAACAAAAGAAATTTTTAGGCACCATTACATCGTTTATACTAGCACGCCTGTGACTAACGACAATTTCGTTGAGGAAGAATTATAAGACGCTCTATATTAACCACAAAGGGTTTCTCAAGTTCAATTACATGCCGAGAACTTGCAGTAAAATGTTTCGCCCCTTGTGTGATTCTATTGGAAACACTACAACATGGTCTTTGATGAAAACTTGGGAAGAAAGTTTGACGTAATTCATGAAGCATGTTATTTCTTATTACAATTTTGGCACGTTGCATATATTTCTTTAGCTTATATAAATCTCCATGCAATATGTATTACGGGCACAATAAAGATATCGAAGTGCTCAGCAATTATCATTGGTGCTCTCGTCCCAGCTGTGTCAGTTTCGCACAACTTGACATTTTCCGGAAAGAAATACAAAGTAACGGTTGTACTGCTAGGATGTAAAAGCAACAGAGATAACATTTGACGTGAGACAGCACAAAATATTCTTAGGAGCGTGTGGAAAGCTCTCCATGTACAGGAAGATTTGAATAAAAGCCAAAATCAACCAATTCATTACTGGGAGTGCCACGTATGGCAATGAAAAAGCAGCACATTTGTCTAGGCTCAAAAGACGCTTAAGAGAATAACCTGCTGGCGTTCGCGACAATTTGATATGTGAGATAAAGCCGGAAGCAAACCTTCGGAAACATTCCTGCAGCGAAATGGCTAACCTCTAAGTTCACAATTGTTCTCATTGTTGGAGGAGGGAATGAATAGAAGCGACTTTGACCTGTTCCAAGGGAATGAGTGGAGGCTGAAATATTTTCCGATTTCTGCTGCAATTTCGTTTCTCATCTTTTTCAAAGGGCAGGTCGATGACATCGAGCAGATGCTGCCTTCAGCTGATTTGTTTTATGCTCGCGAGTCTTTATTGGAGCTTGTCAAGAATGTAGCCACTTAGAATGCTGAGTTGCAAGAAACCATGTACGGAAGCCACCTTTTTTAGAGAAATGACACTCTCCCATATTGCATATTTGTACCATTCCCCTCATAAACCGCAAACTCATCATCATCAGCCTGATTATACCCACTGCAGGGCGAAGGCCTCTCCCATATTTCTCCACTTAACCCGGTTCTGTGCTAGCTGCATCCACTTGACCCCTGCGAACTTCTTACTCTCATCCGCGAGATGAGAAACCGCAAACTGCTCGTACACAAAATCTGAATTTCTGAATTATATTTTAGTATATGTACTTTGGAAGTACAACCCCGCCGGGGTGGTGCAGTGGTAAGACGCCCGACTACTGTGCCGGAGTTCCCGGGTTCGAACCCGACCGCGGCGGCTGCGTTTCGATGGAGGCGAAACGAAGAGGCGTCGTGTGCTGTGCGATGTCAGCGCACGTTAAAGATCCCCAGGTGGTCGAAATTACTCCGTAGCCCTCCACTACGGCTCCTCTTTCTCTCTGTCCACTTTCATTCCCACCTCCCTCCCTTCCCTTACGGCGCGGTTCGGGTGTCCACAGAGCAAGTGTGACAGTTACTGCGCCTTTCCCTTCCTGCGAACCAATTTAATTTTAATTTAATTTAATTATATTTTGAGTTAATTCGCATGTTGATGTACAGATTTAAATGGGCTCTGGGCAAAACACAAAGAAAACCTGTGAAGCACGGACACCACCCTGGAGCGACCAACGTTATACTCGTTCACGGCACAAGCACCAGCTATACCATTTCCACGGGCCAGAGAAACATATTAAAGCAAATGTGGCATACACAAAAAGGTGTAGCTCGAGACAGGAGTCCAGCACTTTCACTGTCGTCATTAAATGATTATAAGAATCGGTTTCGATTAACACAAAAGTGTGCGGCGACTGGACATCAAACAAGGATATATGTATAGAAGAATTGCAATAAATAAAGGAACATCATTAGTGTCATTGAATATGCGAAGAAAAGTGCATGTGAGTCGAAAATTATGGGAAATGATCCATCTAAAACAATGAACGGCGGAAGTGTTTTTTGATATATATATAAAGCTCAAAGTAAACAAGTTTTGCAACAAAGACACGGAGGAACTCCCGTTGCACGCTCGTATCATTCTGATAACGTTGCAGCATTTGCATGTAAATCTAATATTTTTAAAGATTCTCTCTTTATATTATCACTGAGTGGAATGGTCTACTTGCCGATGTTATCAATTGCGAATCAGTGAATTTATTTTAACATGCTCGCAATGAAACAGAGGGTTCACATGAATCTCTGTTAAGACCACACTCGATGCCTTCATTCGTTGTCCAGTTCGATCTTCTTGTCAATTACTTGCCTTTGTTCTCTATATTGTATTGGGTTTTTTTGTTCTGGTTCTGACTGTTCACTTGGTACTGTTCCGATGCACTTCTGGTGTTGTGATAATGACTGTGCCTCAATCTCTAATAAGGCCTGCAACACAGGTCAGCAGTATTTGGTAAATAAATAAGAAACCTGCTGTTTAATGCAACGATGGAAGCCAAAAGTGTCAATTCTGGTACTTCAAATGGTTTCGGCAATTTATCGTGTTTTCATGCTGAATCACGCCAACAGACCTTATATTTAAATGCTCACTTGGCTGTAACAAAAACGTAGAAGCGTATTTCTTATTGAGAACCCTCAGACATATCACCATATACATAAGCGACTAAACTATAGTGGTCCTGTATCGTGTGGAGGGCCGCGAATATGTCAGATACGTACATATAAGATAGGAAGTTGTGGCAACATAGTTGTGAATATTGTTGAAAGTTGATCAATGATATAGTGTATGCACTTTATTATACCTGAGACATTTTGTCCCAAAATCTTTATTAGAGCATTATGTATATTGTTGGAGAAGTGCACAATACGAATTTTAGTTGACCTAAAAACGTTTTTGTGATGTCAGTTTGGCTGTACCACGACACGGCTAGTCCCCGCATATTGTTGTTTGCCACACTTTTCGCCATGCAGCTTCAACTGATTATAATTTCAAAATAACCAATCATATTTCAAAGGCAAGCTTGAGTTTGGCCATGAAATTGGTTTTTACCGTTTAGTGTTTTTAAGCAAAGACTTCATTTCATCCTATCTTTCTTGAAATACCTTGCATGGAAATAATGATTTTTTTTTTTCATATACTATTTTCTTCTTTCTATCCACAGATGCAACTGAACAGAAGTACCCTGTCATACGGATAGAGTGCCGGGCCCAACAAACAGAGTGTCTGCCAAACTTGTACGCCCCGCAGTGGTGCGGTTAGCCTGGTCGCCTGCTGTACCCAATGATGCGGGATCGAATCGATGCCTCGGCGACCGCTTTTCGATGGAGGCGAAAAGCAAAGCTACCGTTCAGCTCGCCTCGTCAGAACATGTTAAAAATGCCAAGTGGTCGAACGTTTCTGAATCCTCCTCTAAGGCGTCGTTTGTATCCTCCTTAACTTTTGCAATTTAAGCCCCATAACCAAACCACACCAAATTTGCGAGACTTTTGCAAATGTACTGAAAGAAAGATCTTATTTAATTTCCAGTTATGCTAAAGAAGGCGATGTCGTAGCGAACAATGACACAATGACAAAATATCCTTTTTTAGTCGGAGTCGAAAGTGATACTGGAAACTTTTGAAACGTAGCGCGAAAAAATGAGGACACTGAAGTAGACAGACACACGACACAATGCATTCCTCAGTGTCCTCGTTCGTTCGCGGTTCGTTTCGAAAAATGCGAATGCTTCTATTCGCCTTCTTTAGCATCCTAAAGATCTTCGGTCGCGGATGAGACGATACCACAATTGGAACAATTATCAACAACAGAAAGTGCATTGCGAGGAAAAATTATCATATTTAAGATATATGGGATACCCTTTTGAGTCGTGTTGCTGATACTCTGCTTCTGCATTTTATGAAACTTAGCGTGGAAAGTTGAGGACACAGAAGAAGGCAGAGATACGACACCCCAACCGCTTCATGACGATCGTCACCAAAGAAGAGAGTTTCGTCTTTTATTCTGCTTTAGTCAAGACTACGATATGCTCAAACCAGGAGCGGCAAGTGTTTACTAAAAGACAAATGAATCTAATGTCATCTTTTAAAGCGAAAAGCAAGCTTTCATGGACACCAAATTCAGTTGTGAGCAACAGCCTATGACTATTATATACAGCCAAAATACTGAACAATATTTTTGCAAACGTTTTATACGCAGTGTTTCATTTTAATCTTATCCTTCACCCTTTTCCAGCAGTATAACTGTTTAAAAAGCGAATGAAGAATGTTTTTATGGTTGATAGGACGTATAATACCAGACCAATTTGAAATTTACGGGTGGATATCTCGGATAAATTGATTGTTAAAGTGTATTTATATATTGTATGAAATGCTGACGTTATTTCAAAACTCTATGAAAACACTCTTTTGTATGACAAAAGAGACATCACAAAGCTTCTTTACTGCGTGCACTATAAGCGGGCGTTTTAACACGAGGGTTTGAACGCTCTGTGATATTATCAGAACACCACTTGATTGTCTGCAGATGCAGCAACGACCTCTGGACAAGAAGCAGCTGGTTTTCCGAGTGCTGTGTCTGACGTACAATGCGTGTTTTTAAAGCTTCGTTGCTAAGGAGCGTTGACCTGCACCTTTTCCCATTACGAATAAAAAGCGTGGGACTGCGACAAATACGTATTTCTGCTGCGAACAGAAAGAAACGACCTAAGAACGCTGGCATTAGTAATTGCTGTTGTGAAACGGTCACCTTTAGTACGTGGCCAGCAAAATATGCGTAGACTTTTGTACTCAGTAAAGGGAAAATGCAGGAGTGCCGGAAACATTTTCTTTATCAAAAGCTAATAGGCTGAAGGGCGTTATACGTGCACGGCTTTTCACCTACACAAAAAGGCAAGTAGAGCCGACCGCTAGAGCGATGGTTTGAATTGTTTACATACTTAACGCATCGAGAATGTTCAACTAAAGAGCGCTGCGGCTACAACGTGACACGATTTTGTAAATTCCATTAAAATATGGTGATCCATTTGCTCCAGCAGAGGCCTCAGGAAGCGTCTCCATAGCATTTTAAGAGGATGAGTATGTGCTATATACGTGTTGCACGCTTCGGCATGTTTCCGCGATTTATCATGCAGCCAGAATTTCGTAACCGTGCATGAATCAACGCTCATAACTTCTCGATCCCAAAGGCAAATCCCCAAAGAGGATTTGAAATAGTAGCCTGAAGAAATAATATCCGGCCTGCTATTTATGCAGTAACAACAGCGGTATAGCGCTAAGTGTATGATAAGCAAATAAAGGTTTATACCAAAGCTGGCTCCAAATTTGTTACATTATTAACCTTTTGTGGTTAAAACGCCTGTACAAACCACCTTCCGTGGACAAAAAGGTGCCAATAAATATGAAATAAACTCACCCGCAGAAATTACCTTTATAATTACGGGGTAATATCCGGCTTGCTTCTATTGCAGATTCTTAGTGTTGTTCTGGTTCGAATAAGAACTCTGATGAAGCTGCCCTTGCGACTTGCTAACAACACTAAAGCCATCTGTAAATATGGTCATCCGTCATTTTTCTTTGTTTCTCAAATCTATACTTTGGAAAGTGGAATATGTTTGAAATCCAAACTCATATTCACTGCAAGGCGTCGTTTTCATCGAAGGATGTGCTTCAACACTGGCAATTTTTTCATTTGTTCTCATTGATATTTTCTAAATTTTTGAGAGTCAGCTTTTTCATACTTCCCTTGCTTGAATCACATTGACTCACTATCATGTGGCGTCTACATCAATTTTAATAAGTCTAAATATCGCTATTTTCACTCAGCACAGGCGAGTTCGCATATTCGCAATTTTTGCTTCAATATTATACCAACTCGATACTGATTTACACCCTACGCAGCGTTTTATAGGACACTTACAAAAGTATGAAATGACGTGTATGCATCAATGAAGCAGTCGATTGCTCTAAATGAGTAATCTCTCGCGTTCGGAGTGCCGGCGCTGGGAGTAAAAATCGCGGGCGCGGCTGACAGCTGAAAGGAAATATGATTATAAATTTGTGACAAAACAGAGCTTATCAATGTGAAAAACACAAGCGCTAGGAAATTGTGTCTTGAACCCTTGTAACGCGCTGTTCTGTCATAAACATTATATATGGCAGTTTGTAGCTGGAGCTGGCATGGACGGACAGTGACTGGTGGTAGCGTCCTCCAACGACGCGATGCCATAGCTGAATGGCAGGAGGTGCCACCTTTGGCTACTTTTTTTAGGGGCGTAAGTTCAGGGAAGCGAACCTGCAACAACCCTCGCAATCAGTCACACATCTTAACATCATGCCATGCATGTAAGTATGTCTGTTCCGGTGGCTTGGTAAAATGCGGCATCATATCTGCGGCTGGTGGTTGTTCAGGTACCGTGGTAGCTTACGACTGTGTGCCAGTGAGTATGCTTCACATAACTAAGGCAAAAATTATGGGACTAACGTTGTTGCACAAAATGGGATATGACGTGGGATCCTGTAAAGGACCCACAGGGGCCGCCCATACGGGTCCCATGCAAGATTTGCAACTCATGCCAAGAGGGACCCCGCGTGGGCTGCCCCTCACTTCGGTACGATTTTGTATCCAATCGTGCCTGTCTCGGCAGCCAACATAAGGCTGCCCGCATTCGACCCAGATATCCCAACCTGGGCAGCATAATAAATCATGAATGTGCACTATTGTTGGACAGGTGGGTATTGCCCCATTGATCACCGTTTTAATTCTCATGTCGGTTTAACCTCCAGTACTTGAATAGAACTGGCGCGATCTTAACCGAGGCCAGCCCGATTTGGGCTGCTCTACGTGTTGCCGCCATGTGTTAAAGTTGGCATTTTCGGGGCTGCCCATATTCCTGTTATTAAGTTCTAAACATTGAGCACTATTTTTAGCTGGTGCTTATATGCAACATAAAAGAAATGTAATCCGAACCCTAAATTATTATGTGCTGGACCATATTGCACCTAAATAAAGGTCTGATAGAAGATTTTGACCGCCTGTGTCCAATAATAATGTCGCTGTGAAGATTCAGGGGTAGTTAATTGTCTACTTGTAAAGTGGAAGAATTAGTGCCGCAGATTTGTTGGCAATACTGCATATTAATCATAAATTCTAGAGCAAAAATAGTCTTTAGGCATAAATATGCTTCGAACAGTTTGTAATACCTCCAGATGAGGCATTTAGCGGCGCATATATTATGAATTATTTCAATAACATTAACTCAGTAAAGATAGGTTGGAGAAGTTCGAAGTCTTTAGCCTGTTACGATCAATTCGGGGCGTCCTTCGGCTCTCATTTCGCCGACTCAATTTGCTCATCGTGTTTTACGGCATAGATTCCGAATATATATTGAATTTGGCCTTAAGTACCTATAAAAAGGCCTGTCTGGGCCGTTTGAGGACACGCCCGCCTTTCAGCCCAACGATCTATTCAGCTTTTAAGTGGTCATCCTCATTAGGGTTAGCCCATTTTCTATTTTCTTAAGGCCAACAATTACTTCACATCTACCCTAAATTACCCCACAAGAGACCGACGTGGAAAAAAGCAGGTGTGACAACTTTCTAGCCCCGCCACAGCCCATTCTGAAGCTATTATCCTCGATGTATGTATGTATATATGTATGTATGTATGTATGTATGTATGTATGTATGTATGTATGTATGTATGTATGTATGTATGTATGTATGTATGTATGTATGTATGTATGCATGCATGCATGCATGTATGTATGCATGCATGCATGTATGTATGTATGTATGTATGTATGTATGTATGTATGTATGTATGTGTGTGTGTGTGTGTGTGTGTGTGTGTGTGTGTGTGTGTGTGTGTGTGTGTGTGTGTGTGTGTGTGTGTGTGTGTGTGTGTGTGTGTGTGTGTGTGTGTGTGTGTGTGTGTGTGTGTGTGTGTGTGTGTGTGTGTGTGTGTGTGTATGTATGTATGGATGGATGGATGGATGGATGGATGGATGGATGGATGGATGGATGGATGGATGGATGGATGGATGGATGGACGGACGGACGGACGGACGGACGGACGGACGGACGGACGGATGGACAGATGGATGGATGGATGGATGGATGGATGGATGGATGGATGGATGGATGGATGGATGGATGGGCATAGTTTCAGCTGTGAGTGTCTCATACCACATGTACGCGATTTCGGCGTTGGTTCAACTCGCCGTCATCTCAGTGCGTCCGTAGTTCGTCACGCTTGGCGAAACTAAGCGGCATGCTTTAAAAAAATTTGTAGCTAGGTGGCAGACAGGAACAATTTGGCAACAGTCTGTGTATGGTTTCTTTGCAGCGTTGACTTTTTTGCGAGCTGCCAGTAAACTTGAGAAGTGTGGCAGCAGTTGTCATCCATTTATTTTCAACTTCAGCTGCAGATCAGAATTAACTAGGCGGCGGAAGCTGCAGTCTGTGTGGTGTCTTTGCAGCTTTGACTGACTTGTGAGCTACCGCTAAACTTGAGAAGCGTGGTAGCAGTGTTTTTTCTTAATATTTTGCGCTGAAACGGTTCCGCTTTCAACGGTCAATGTGTTACACCATTCGTACGTGATGTCTGCGTTGGTTGAACTCGCCTTCACCTTCGTGCTTCTATCAGCAGCCGGCCAAAGGGCGCAACATGCTTGAAAAAAATATTAACTAGCTGGCGGAGGAGAACGATTTAGCAGCAGTCCGCGTGGCAACAAACCACACGGCGATATGTGCCGCGCGCGCGCCGCCCGCACCGTTGGACAGGAGGAAGCTGCGCGCCCAGCAAAAAAAAAAAAAGAGCGTGCGCGAGCACGTGACGGCTCTTGGCCAATGAGAGGGTCGAACGACGAAGGAGAGCGCCGGAGAGGAGGCGGGCGGCAAACTTCACATATTGGCGCTACATTTAGTTTATTGAGGGGTTTTAAGCGTAATGCCACAATCGCGCTCCTAGCGGAGAGCGCAGGAGTTAGGCGCTGGTGGTGGCGCCGCTGCGGCTTGCGACGGCGCGAGTCGGTCGTCCTTGTTGTTGTTGTTATGAACTTTATTTTTCTACCGATGTAGGAGGCCCCCTACTCTCCGCCCTCGGCACGCAGGCCTATTGGACGGAGGCAGGGGCCTCCGCGACTAAAGACGTCACAACCCTAAAAACCAGTGCCACTGGTTGCCAGCACTCCAGCGCCATGCCTGATTATGGTCCCAGTATGACGCTGGAAACTGGGCGCACTGGGACGCGGCATACTGGGACGCTCCGCACTGGCGGCACTGTTCGCCCGGAGAAAAAAAGGTGTGGGATAAAAATTAAAAAATAAAAAGTAACGAAACAAGTTAGGTACATAAAAAAAACCTAAAAAGAAAAAAATTAGTGCACCAAGCGCGCCTCGAACTGCGTCTCTGGGTACATATCAATCACTAGCTCAGCACGCTAACCACTCGACCACGCCGATTTTTTTTTCTTTATTGCATGGAAAAACTTTCGTAAAAAGGAACAACTCCACTTACTTAAACATGCCCATGTCTAAAGTTATCGGGCTGCTTAATACGAGCCCGTCATATCCCCAGCCCGACAATGCACAATCATCAGAACATCAAAAGTCTGGGAGACATACACATGCGTCTAGATACGGCATCCAGTTTGGAGGTTCTTCACGTGCAGCATATACACTTCTCACCAAAGCACACTGCTCCCGAAACACGGATTTCGACGATCTTGGTGGCTCTGCATGCCTGTCGATCATGCGGCTTTTCCACAGGCTGAACAGTCCCATCAACACAAATAGATTGTAAGGCACGACAGAGTTTTTGTCAGGAGGCAAAAATCTAATTGTATAAGGCGTAATTTCAATGTCCTTTTTAAGAGTTCTTTGTAGTATGTCCCAAAAGAACATAGCATCACGGCACAGAATAAAGCAATGATCAATTGTCTCAGGCACGTTACAGAGACGACAATTTACCGACCAGGGCACAAACATCTCCTTATTGAGAAGAAATGTCTTGACAGGCAACGTCGCTGTATGTAACTTGAAAAAGAACGTTTTTGCAGCTGCCTGAATGCACATTTCCCTAACACGCTTTAGAATAGTGGTGTCCAAAAACCCCACATAAGGCTGCCGATACAACGGTGTAGGGAACAAAGACTCAGTGAGAGCCTGGGTCATCTGATTTCTCGAGAGGCTATACAGGTAATCTACAGAGAAACGCACAGTGAGAAAATTGAAAGTGTCAGCAACCTCCTTAAGGAATCCCCATAAACACCCCTCACGAGCCTGCCCAGTTGGTGCGAATAAGTAAGGCAAATGTAGACTAAGACGCCTAATGAGCACAGTTACAAGAAACGGATGGTTTGCTGATTTGAAAAAGAAAAAACGGGAGACAAGTTGATGCACAAACAAGTGAACAAGGCCCACTCCACCAGACTCTAAGGGAAGAAACAAGTTGTCACGCCGCATGGGCTCCCATTGAGAGCGCCACACAAATGTTGCAAATATTCTGTGCATAACTTGTACTTTGCTCCTCGCACAATGCAGGACTTGAAGGACATACGCAAGCTTTGCAAAAAAAATATGTTACAGACCTGTGCCCTAGCAAACACTGAGAGTTCGCTACCCATCCAAGCCTGCGTTTGTCGCCGCACAGGTACGATTTGTGAATCCCAGTAGGCTGCGCTGTTACGAACTTGGTGCAGCGGAACCCCTAGGTACTGAAGAGGACTACAGTCCCAGCATATGCCTCCAAACTGGCTTGGTCTAGTGCCCCAGTGTCCCAACCAAAAACCTTTGGATTTATCTAAATTAAGGGCCGCGCCTGATACATCGCAGAACTGTTCAGTCAAGTGTAAAGCCTCAAGTACACTCTTTTTGTCAGAACAAAACAGGGCGATATCGTCCGCGTAAGCTAAAATCTTAACTTCACATTGAGCCAGAGAGAAACCACGGATGGCTGCACTGTTAATTACACTGAGACAGAGGGGTTGCAGATATAAGCCAAACAACAGTCGAGACAGTGGACATCCTTGACGAACAGATGATTCCAGTGGTATTGGTTTCGTTAGCTCCTGATTAACAATTAGTCTTGTATACGAGTTTATATAGCACAGCCTTATGCCTTTGAGCAAAACGTCACCAATGTTTGCATTCTCCATGACCGCGAACAAGAAATTGTGCCGAACTTTATCAAACGCCTTCGCCAGGTCAATTTGAATCAGAGCTACTTGGCCTGTCTCATCTGATACTGTCTCGATTACTGAACGTGCAATATGGATGTGTGTTTGAATACTGCGCCCTCTGATACCGCATACCTGATGCGAACCTATCAAGTCCATGATAACCAGCTGCAAACGAGAACAAAGGACCTTGGCAAAAATTTTGTAATCAACATTACAGAGGGAAATTGGACGATATCCTTCAACAGTTTTCAATCGATTAGTATCTTTGCTTTTGGGTATTAATATTGTGTGGCCTGAATAGAAAGTGGGAGGCAGGAAACCCACATCATAAGATGCTTGGAATAATTCCATCAAAACAGGCGTTAGGCAAGGCGAAAATGTTTTATAAAATTCGCTAGTAATACCATCTGGGCCAGGAGATTTCTGGTTCTGAAGGTCTGAAATGGCTGATTTAATTTCTTCCAAAGTGATGGGTCCCTCTACTACAGCACATTTCTCATCGTCTAGTCGAGGAAAGTTCTCAAGTAAGGAATTATAATCGAAACCCTGATTTGGATCTTTACAACTGCCGAACAGCTTTCGATAATAATCATAGAAAGCAGCATGAATACTAGGAGCATCACTATATGTGCAACCACCATACTGAATTTCCAATATTTCCTTCGTAAGAGCATTCTTTTTTTCATCACTGAGGGCCCGACGTGAAGGTTGCTCGTCAAGAAACCTTCGAGTCCTAGATCTTATTAGGGCCCCCTTGTATCTTTCCGTCGCAATTTGTTGAAGCTCTGCCTTTACGTTATTAATTTCTTCAACATAGGCACCCGGGCTAACCCTCTCTAGCTCATGTAGCTCAGTTAGAGTGCGCCTAAGCTCACGAAGGTGGTGTCTCTTTAGGAACGCGATTCTTGCAGAGGCTTCAATTGCTAAGTTTTTGGTTTCCTGTTTGAACAAGTCCCATTTTTGAAAAACTGACAGATCGTGGCGTGACCATATGTCTTTCAAACAAGTAGGTACAGCACGCTTAAAGATTTCATCTGAGAGCAGACAGTTATTCATTTTCCACAGTTCCCACCGAGGGGGAAGTATCTGCCGACTGTACCTCCCTACCTGAAGATACACCATACAATGGTCACTGAGGAAGATGGGCCGCACCCAGTAAACAAACAAATTTGCTAACATGTCTGCAGAAACATAAATTCTGTCAAGGCGGGCATTAGAGGAGAACTGAAAATGAGTGAAATGAATACTGTCGCCTTTTTCTGCCCCACATCCGCAAGGTTGTATTCACAAGCCAAATCGTTAAGTAATGCAGCACTAGGGTCATATCTCTTACATAATGCTGATCGGTCCTCATCCCTACAAACACAATTAAAATCTCGCAACAACATAATTTTGCGATCTGTGCACAAATGATTAACTAATGAAAGAAAAAAATTCCTTCTGTCTCGCTGTTTAACAGGGGCGTAAACACAAATAATTCGCCACTGCACACCTGAGATTGTGAGGTCACAGCATATAAGTCGTCCCTCGCCATCTATGCAATAAGACATGGCTGTCATCTCTAGTGTTTTGGCCAGGAATAGCATACACCCTCCGGACAAGCCTCTAGCGTGGCTAACAATAATGTTATATTCCGGCAAAAACGGCTCAAGAGCAGCTTCCGTCTCTTCATCGGAGGACAACTTTGTTTCCTGAATTGCTGCTACAGACACACTCCATTTGTTTAACAGATGTCTTAACTGCTGCTGTCTCCGATGATTACGCATACCCCTGACGTTAAGGGTAGCGACTTGATATGCTGCGATTCTAGCCATTTTTAGTACTAGTCCTTTTAAACATCATACCCTGGAATGGGGTGGCCCGCCTGCAAATTGGCGGCCTTTCGGGCAGACATCGCCCTCCTCTTTAAAGTCACCCTTCCTGTGGCCTCTACACAGTGTGCCTTCTGGCCAGCACCATTGATACACACCTCATCATCTGCGGGACGCTTCAAAGGCACTGTGTTGTCCATGTCTTCCTCTGAGACACTCAAGGCTTCGGCCCACGAACCTGACTGGAGCACGTCGCTCGCTGCCACACTGACAGCCGACAGAGAACCGGACGCACCAGAGATCGGCGCCACAGACGGCTCACTGTTACCCTCCAACGACGAAGGAGAATCAGTGACGGAGGAGGATAGGCGAGCATCCACTGGCAGTATCTTCTCCATTGATTCCATAGGAGGCATATCCAGACGTCCTTCAATAACAGGTGGTTCTTGGGCAGCAAGCGCAACACTCTGAGTGGCACTCACAGGCGGGCCCGGGTCCGGCGGTTTTGGCTCTGGAGACGCTGGTTCTTGATGGCCAGTCACTGCAGATTCTTCTGAGTTGGTGTGAAGTGCAGAAGGCTTCTGGTCCCCATCAATTTGAGGTTCACGACCTAACTCACCAGTTACGTCAACAACCTCTGACACATCCATGATATGTTCGGACGCCACGTCATCTTCTCGTGACCACTGGCCTTGACGCAGTCTATCGGCATAACTTAATACACAGTTCTCCACATTATGGCCAAAGCGCCGGCACTGGGTGCATCGAGGCGTTCGGCACTGACGCCGTACATGGCCTACCCGGCTGCATCGAAGGCACAGTGGAGGTCTCTCTGAGATAAGCACTAATGCCTGCACCCCATAAACATCGACCACGCCGATTTTTTTTCTGACATGGTATTTATTATACAGAAAGGGTTATGTACACAGACTATTTACAATTCCTTTAGCCATTGCTGAGATGCACAACAGAAGACACAACTTTTTAAAACGCAGGCAAAAATAAGCACCGTGTCAACAGCGGAAACCAATCAGGTTGAAAGTCATTTTCATCATAAGTGTCCTTCAGTTGCAGCATCATTCTGCTAAAATGGAGTCTAGGCGGAAAAACAGGTTCAGCGTTGCGATCCGACATGCGTGTCTTCCACAAGCTATGAAGTCCAATAAGGAAAAACATGTCATATGGTTCGTAATCAGATTGTGTAACAGCAAGACACCGCACACTGTACGAATTTAGAACAAAGTCTTTCTTTAGAGTTTTTTGCAGCACATCCCAAAAAAGAATTGCGTCTTTGCAATTAATGAAACAGTGCTCAATTGTTTCGGGCACATCACACAGACGGCAGTTTACAGAAGATACAAAAATATTTTTTCTATGGAGCCATGTGTTAACAGGTAGAGCTTCGGTGTGTAATTTAAAGAAAAATGTTTTCGTGCAAGGAGAAATCTGCATTTTGCGCACTCCTTTTAACACATCATGACCCTTAAAGCCAAAGTATAAAGAACGATACAGTGGTGGCGAAAAAAGCATTGCTACCAAATCCTTGTATAGTATATTGCGCGAAACAGAATATAAGTACTCATTCGAGAATCGTACTGTCAAAAAACTCAACAAAGCATAAACTTCCTGCATAAATCCTAGTAACTGCGGGCGATCAGTAAATTCTGAAGAAACCACTAATTCGGGAAGCAGATTCATGAAATTGACTTGTAGGAATGCTCTGATAATTGGATGTGAACAATCTCGAAAAAAGAAGAAACGGGCAACTAACTGCCTTACATACAGATGCACTAAACCGAGCCCCCCTGCACAAACAGCTCTGAATAGGTTATCACGCCGAATCGGTTCAAAATTGGATGTCAAAGTAAACGTCGCAAATATTTGGTGAAAACGCTGGATGTAATGCCTAGCACAGTGGAGGACCTGAAGCACATAATAAAGTTTTGTCGCCAAAAACATGTTGCAGGCCTGAGCCCGACCGAAATTGAAAGCCGATAGGGGACAAATGTATTAGCATAACGCTGAACTACTGGAACGCGCTCTTTCCAGTAATTTGAACTTGACTTAAATGCATGCAGTGGAACGCCTAGATATTTAGGGGGCACACATGACCATTTAATTCCTGCATATAGGGGTGGTGTTGAGCCCAACGAACCAATCCAAAGGCCGGAACTCTTGCAGTGATTCATCTGAGCACCAGAAACAACGCCAAATTCTTCTATGCTGGATATAACTTCTTCTATGCTTGGTTTGTCAATGCAGAAAAACGCAAGATCATCCGCATATGCAAGTACTTTAACCTCATTTCCAAGGAGAGGGAAGCCATGGATACTACTGTTATGTAAAACACTCTGACAAAGTGGTTCCAAGTAAAGAGCAAAAAGCAGTGGAGACATCGGACAGCCTTGCTTCACAGAAGAGTTGATTGGTATGGGGCTTGATAGGTGGCCATTTACAATTAGACGAGTCGAACAATTTCTATAGCAAAGTTGCACCCCCTTCAGTACTGTTGCAACGTTCGCTCGTTCCAGAAGAGAAAACAGGAAAGAATGACGAACTCGATCAAATGCTTTTGCGAGGTCGACCTGAAGTAAAGCAACCTGATAATGAGAGCAAGAGCACGATTCGAGGACTGTGCGCGCAATATGCACATTACTTTGTATGGCTCGGCCCCTCAAGCCGCATGTCTGGTGAGGGCCAATGAGAACCGACATTGCGAACTGTAGGCGATTTGATAAAATTTTGGCGAAAATCTTGTAATCCACATTTGCCAGTGTGATTGGTCTATAGCCTTCCACTGAGCGTAATTTTTCTTCATCAGTACTCTTTGGAATTAGGACTGTGTGGCATTTTGTAAAAGTCTCGGGAAGGGCTTCTAGATCAAAACTTATCGCGAAGACATCTAGCAGGATAGGAGCAAGAACAGTTTTAAAAGCTTTGTAAAATTCAGAGGAAATGCCATCAGGACCAAGCGTTTTTGAGAGAGCTAGGTAATTGATCAATTGCCACTCCTACCTCTTGCTGCGTGAAAGAGCTACTAATTACAGAACAATCATCTTCTGATAAAGGGTTCACCAGGGATGTGAAACGCGAGATGTTAGAATTTCTTACAGGAGGAGTGGCACTAAACAACATCGAGTAATAATCCACGAATGCGGACGTAACCTCATTCGTACTCGTAACCAATGTGCCATTACGCATAATTCCCGGAATCAGCTTTGCAGTCGCATGATGACGTTCATCAAGCAAAGCTTGCCGCGTCGGCCGTTCGCAGTGCAAAGCACGCTTGACACGAGATCGAATTAAGGCACCCCTGTATCGTTCCGCATCACGCCTTTGTAACTCACTTTTGACACTAGCAATTTTGTCCGTATATGATCCAGGGGATTCACATTCTAGCTCATACAGGTTACACAAGCTTTTTTTAAGTGTCTCCTCCTGATGTTTCCTGTAGAAAGATTTAATTGAGCCAAGTTCAATTGCTATCGCACGTACTTCCTGCTTGAACATTTCCCAAGCGGCGAACAATGGTAGATTTCTGGAAAAACATGATTGGAGCTGTGAGCGCACACGAATGATAAATTCTTGATCATTTACCAGCGATGAGTTTAACTTCCAAAGTTCCCACTGCGGCCTAAACTTTGAATGGTCAATGCCACCGAGCCGGGCTACTACCATGCTATGATCAGAAAACGAAACCGGTATAGTTTCGCAAACAAGACAACGGGAAACTAATGTACAAGATGCATAGATCCGGTCTGGACGAGCGTGAGAATGCCCCTGAATATGGGTGAATGATCTAAAAGCACGTCAGGACGTCCCTGTATCAACCAGTCCCGCATCTTCTGTAACACGGAACAAAAGTTCCCCACTCCTGTCACTGCGTGTGTCTGGACTAGAACGATCTATGGGGTTGCAAACACAGTTGAAGTCACCCATTAGCACAAGATGTCGGTCACAGTCAAGTAAGCTAGCTCTGTGTTCAAAAAAACTTGTGCTGTGTCACAGTATTAAAAGCATAAACATTAATTATCCGCCATGGCTTCCTAAAGACTAGAAGATCGCAACATATCAACCGACCCTCGGCGTCGATATTATAAGTTAGGCCAGTACAAGGCAGCGTCTTTCGCAGAAACAGAAAACAACCTGCCGACAAGGCCACAGCATGCGCAACAATGACATTAAAATCTGCCAAAAAGGGCTGTAGCGCCTTTTCGGTTTCCTCCTCTCTCTCTATCTGCGTCTCTTGGACGGCCACAATATCTAGACGCCTGCTGTGCAAAAGTCGGCGAAGTTGCACCTGTCTTTGGCGAGACCTAAGACCCCGTACATTGAGAGTTGCAAGCACTATCTCTTCAGAGACAGCCATGGTGACAGCACATAGTTTTGCCTACAATTCCATTTGCCTCTCGGAAGACGGCGAAGCCGCCTCCGAACCACCGCCAGGCCTCCTCGACCGCGAACGCCGGCACTTCCCTCTGTGCTTCGACGCAAGACCGCGATGACGATGCTTGTTGCCAGCTTGATCGTCCTCCTCACTGGACTCGGAGGCACATGATGCACGGCGTTTCAAGACTGGCTCGTCGGCAGCCGCGAGCCCGTCAGCCACAGGAACTTGGCCCTGGTCTAGACGTTGTTGCACAGTAACGGCCACAGGGGTCACAATATCCGCGGTGACATTCGCTGAGTGTTCGGGAACGATTGGTGGATCGTCTGCGGTTGGCTCCTTGTCCAAGGCCTGAGACGCTGAGTTGTTCTCATTACCCTCGGACGCATGAGCAGTATTTTGTTCCTCAGTATCCCGTGGAGTAGCACTTGAGGACTCGGCCACAACGTCGACAGGAAGGTCGTCAGACGCATCAATTATCTCAGACGCGTCCATGATGTGCTCCCGTAATGCTTCGTCAGGAGGCCGGACTCGGTGCCGAAGCTTGTCCGCGTATGTAACCACACACTTCTCTGCTGTGTGGCCTAAACTCCGGCAATCTTCGCAACGCGGCGTACGGCAGTGCCGACGAATGTGTCCTACACGGTTGCAGCGGAGACAGAGAGGTGGTCGGCCAGGTATCAAAACGAGGCTCTGCACTCCACACACAATTAGCTGATGTGGAACGTCACCAACGCTAACCTCTTCGGCAAGAGTCAAAGTCACATCTCGGCTGAGTGTCTTCATCTGTTCCATATCGGCAACTTTCCAGTTTTCCCTCAAAATCGAGGTGGCTTTGCCATAGGCTTGTAGAGCTTCGCAAATAAATGAGTCATGCAAGAGTTCAGGCAGCCAGAGAAGTTTCGCCTTTATCTCCTTCGGTTCTGGATCCACAGCAACACAGCGGCGGTTCTTAACCAATAGATCTCCACATGAGACTAGTTTTGCTTTAGAGTGCGTCGATTTACATGTAACCATCCATACATGCGACATTTGAAATTGTCCGATAGAGCTTATTTCTTCCAAATCCACCACGTTCCGAAGGACGTCTCTGAAGTCTTGAGCATGGTAGGGGCGACCGGCGAGGTCAGCATGCAGAAAAACAGAATCGACGACAAGCTTACCAGTTGGGAAACGGGGAAGGACAACACGGTAATCATTACTGCTGGCATTAACCTGAGCAGTACCTCGGCCTGAGGCCGATTGAACCTTTGTAGCGGAGAGCATCGTGAAACGCTACCCACGCCACTCGACCACGCCGATTTTTTATTTTCCTTTATTACCATTTTTTTTAAGCACACAGCATACTCTGAATACACAACAACAAAGCAAAACAAAAGGAATGCTAAAAGCACTAGGCACGTTCTGCCTAAAGCCCTAGATTTAAAAGGGCTTTACTGAAGCCAGCTGGTCCAGTACAGGTAGCCACTCCAGAGAATTATCTTGTGCACGCAGAATTTCTCTCAGGTATATACCATGTTCTCGATGAAGTAGTGTCAAACGGGGTGTACAACACTTCGCTCATGCCTGACATCCATACGCGTTTTCTATACGCTATGCATACATAATAGCATCAGCATGTCATTCGGCACTCCTTCAGGGTCGGCGCATGGCAGATATCGGATACGGAATGGCGTTATTGGCAATTCCTTTTTTAAAGTTCGCTTCAAGATATCCCAGAGGAAAACTGAGTCATGGCACTCCAAAAAGATGTGTTCAATGGTCTTGGGTTTTCTGCAAATAATGCAGTTAATAGACCAAGGTACAAAGAGCCCTTTGTTCTGCAGTCATGGTTTGACTGGAAGAGTGCCGGAATGCAATTGAAAAAAGAATGATTTTGCACCAGCTCTGACAGGCATACGTTTTACCCTTTTCAAAACGTGACGCTCAGACCCTACATTATACACAGCGTGGTACACTGGCACTGCCAAAAACACATCTCGCAGATCTTTATACAACTTCTTTTGCAAAACCGGTGGCATTAAGCCCCCTTTTGCGGGAAGTTGTTTTATCTTTTCGTATCCTTAAGGCAAGGTTTTCAACTGAATATCTGTGAATTGTGCTCGACAACTCCGAGAACTGGATCTTCTTGAAATATTTCTGCATTTTATGTCATGACCCGCATTTATAAGGTTGGGACTTCATGTTTCGCAGTCTACAGGCCATTAATACCGCTCTAACAATTGCAACTTCTTGATCATTTTAGCTTGCTGTCTGCCCTCACGACTTGCAACTAATGTTCTGGGTGCCTATGCGTGCTATTTTGTGCACTGGAATCATTTTTACATGTCGAGTTTGACATGGCTGGCAAATTTACCAACTCCGGCTTTTGGGTGGTGCTCTGCTACAGTGGGCGTAATTTTCGCTGAACACGGAGCTTTAGTAGAAGCCTTCAAGGAAAAAAAGTGCGACCGAGCTTCAATACCGGCAAACGCCGCAGCGATGACCATAATTGCATGTAACTAAACCTTATTTGTATGTAAACATTGCGGGAAGCGTTGCGATGACCGAGGGCTCGGCTGCTTGATACGCAGAGTAAGGAGAGCAAAAGCTTGAGAAACACGCCAAATATTATGTATTACAAGCGCTGTATGTTGTTGCTTTTTCTCTCATGGGCCCATCGCTCGGTAAACTACTCTCTTCCTGGTTTTAGTTTTTCTTTCTGCTTTTTATACTCGGCCGTGGTGCAGGCTACGCTCGCCTGTGATTGAGCCCGCACTGAACATTTTGGCCGTAATCATTGTGTTAGAGTGCCCTTAAGATCAGCTGTGAAGTTGGTTATGCATGGTAGCCCACATTATTCAATTCCAGCTTTCGTTGTGCGTTAATCGCCAGTGTGTCATGAAATCGAGGCGCGGCGGTCGATGTCTCTCTCGAAACGCTCAAACGACCTATGGAAACATGAAAACTCTAGAAAAAAGATACTGCCTTTGTTTTCTTACAAATGCGCAACGACTTCGCAGCAAAAAGAGCTTGCTTGAACCATATTTTTTATATGCCCCCGGTGGTCGATTGAAAGGGCGCTGTTGCCCTGTTGGCCCCTGAGGGATGCTACTCCGGCTGACGCCACAGGCCACACGGGCTATACTGGGGCACTGGGACTAGTGCGGCCCCAGCGCACAGCGCTTCTCCCAGTGCATCGCGGATGGCAGCGACACACCCAGCATCAAAAGGCTAATCCCAGCGTTTTTTTTCCGTCGCACCAGTGCGGCCAGTGTCTTCCCGTTACTGCTCCAGTGAATATCGCAGACCTCCAGCGTGCCCAGCAGATCCAGTGCAAACCAGCGCGAAAATCTTACTGGTTTCGCACTGGAGACGCTGGTTTTTGCAATAGGGAACACCTGTAGCGCTCCTAGCGGAGAGCGCAGGAGTTAGGCGCTGGTGGTGGCACTGCCGCGGCTTGCGCGAGTCGGTCGCCCTGATTGATTGATTGATTAAAACTTTAATTTTCCCTTATTTAGGAGGCCCCCTACTCCCCGCTCCTGGCACGCAGGCCCGAGGAACGGGGGCTGGAACCTCCGCGACTAAGGACTGGCGAATATACATTGGTTATTCGCGGCCTCAGCCGCTAGGCGGAATGCTTTCTGCTGGTCAGCCGGGACGTCGCTTCGCCTCAGTGTTACCTATCTTCTCTACTTTCAATGTTGTCCCTAGCGCCCGGAGACTTAGGGCATTCCCAAAGTATATGGTCAAGGGTCCCCCTCGCTTCGCAACTTTACATTTATTACTTTTTCTCTCATCTATCTGGGTGTGAAACAACCAGACAGGGTTCGGGAAATTTCCGGCTTGTAATCGCCGCCAGGCTATGGCCTCTTTATGATTTAAGCTAGGAGCCGGTGGCGGCATCAGACGTCTTCCTAGTCTATAATTTTAGATTATTTCTTTATAGTTTTGCAAACGTTCGTCCACCGCCTGGCAGTCGGGCGGCTCCGCATTCGCCCGAAGGTAGAGATCTTGGGCTAAAACATGGGCCGCCTCGTTGCCAGGGACGGACGTGTGTTGTTGTTGGTTGGTTCACAGGAAGGGAAGGCGCCGTATCTGTCACACTTGCTCTGTGGACACCTGAACCGCGCCGTAAGGGAAGGGAGGAAGGTGATAATGAAAGTGGAAAGAGAGAAAGGGGAGCCGTAGTGGAGGGCTACGGAGTAATTTCGACCACCTGGGGATCTTTAACGTGCGCTGACATCGCACAGCACACGGACGCCACTTCGTTTCGCCTCCATCGAAACGCAGCCGCTGAGGTTGGGTTCGAACCCGGGAACTCCGGCACAGTAGTCGGGCGTCTTACCACTGCGCCCCCCCGGCGGGCCAGGACGTGTGTGCTGGGACCCAAATTAGGGTGATTTTGCGATCGATTTTAGCTGCAGCTTTTAGAATTCGGGCGGCTTCTTGCGAGCCCCGCCTTTTCCGGTATTCCAGAGAGCAGTTTTACTGTCGCTAAAGATCAATCTACCCTTCGTTCGGACGCAAGCGAGCGGTATTGCGACCTCTTCAGCCGTGTCTATGTTTCTGGCAGCGACTGCCGCTCCTGATCGGCCGCTTGCAGCGTCTACGTAGGCAACTTCTTTTACTCTGAATTCTTTTGCACTTTTAACCAGTGCTTCTGCTACAGTGTCTGGCACTCTACTTCTGCTCTCTTCTCCCGCCTCTCCTTGTGGTATTCTGGGCGCATGTTGTGGGGGGAGGACGGACAATGATGTTCTCGCGACATTGTGGTGGTAGGGCAACCTTGTCAGCTGTGCCCTATCTATTTTTCGACCCACCCATTCCAAGATGGTTCGACCCGTGCTCGATCTACTTAATCTCTCATGTTGGGGGATTTTCACCGCTTCAGCAAGTTCCGTCCAGCTATTATGCACTCCCATTTCTATCAGGTGTTCCATAGAAGACGAGATGGGTAGACCCAGCGCCCTCTTGATGCAATGCCTGATGAGTGCGTCTATCTTATCTTTTTCATTGGTCCTGATGTTGAGGAACGGTGTGGCATAGCATATTCGACTTAATACGTACGCCTGCATCAGTCTCAAGAGGCTTCTGTCTTTGAGACCTCTGCCTTTGAATTCAATCCTCCTAAATATCCCTGTTACTTGCGTTGCGTAGGTAGTGAGTTTTTTTATCATTCCGTTGTTATACCCGTTCTCTTGAATAAAAAGTCCGAGGATTCTGATTTGCTGGACTTTTGGTATGGTTTTGCCGTCGATCTTAATTTCTACGTTAAAGTCGCCCTTGCACATCATTGATTTTGGATTATATATGAAAAGATCGGATTTTTGCGGAGAGCACGCAAGACCCCTTTCGGCCGCCTAGGACACTATGGTGTCCGCCGCCGCCTGTAGGCGTTCTTTATGCTGCCATCGCTGCCATTGCTCATCCAGAGATTAACGTCGTCCGGGTAAATGCTGAACTTCAGGTTATTTATGAGTTTAAGAGCGACATAAAGGCCTCTCATCAGCACGTTAAAAAGGAAGGGGGAGAGCACTGAGCCTTGCGGCGTTCCTTTACTTCCCGGGTGGACAGTGTGGGATTCTAGGTCCTGAAACTTTAGTTTGAACGTCCTGTTTGTCAGGACATCCATTACGTAATTATATGTCCTCTCGCCGACTCCTAATTCCTGCAGTCCCGCGAGAATTGCCTGGTGTTTTACGTTGTCAAATGCTTTTGTTAGGTCTAGTGCTAGAATTACCTTCGCGTCTCTGGATTTCGAGTCAATTATGTCATGTTGTAATCGGAGCATTACGTCCTCTGTGCACAGGCCCGGTCGGCACACGACTATCTCGTGCGGCCACAGGTCGTTTTTCTCCATGAAATTAGTTAGCCTTGTTTGGATTACGCGTTCCATAAGCTTTCCAATGCATGAGGTTAGAGAAATAGGTCTGATGTTTTCCAATTTCGGGGCTTGCCAGGTTTTGGAATTAGCACAACGTTTGCGATTTTCTACTGCTGGGGAAGACGACCGCTACTCCATACTTCTTGCATGTAGTTGGTGAGTGCCGTTATGGAAGCGTCGTCTAGGTTTCGTAGCATTTTATTTGTTATTCCATCGGGGCCGGGAGCTGATCGCGTCTTTAAGCTCAGGATTTCGGCTCTAACTTCCGCTTCTGAGATGGGCGCGTCGAGGGCCTCGTTCGGTGGGCCTTCGTATTGCCTAAGAGGGAGGGATGTTGTATCGCCGACATATGTGTCTACAAGTTTAGTTATTAGTTTCGCGTCAGTCCCCTTGAACGCGTGTCTTGCCTTTGATATTGTTGTGTTTGACTGTGTTTTCGAACTGTCGGGATCAAGAAGATATCGTAGCAGGCTCCACGTCTTTGAAAGGCTCATGTTGCCCTCCATTTCATCGCACCTGTTACACCAGTTTTGCTCGCAGAGTTTATTTGCATAATCCTCAATTTCCCTATTGTGCCTGGCTATTTTTCGCTTTAGGTTTCGGTTCCATCTCTGACACCGGAGGCGTCTTTCCGCACCTTTTTTTGCTTCCCACATATGTAGGAGCTTCCTGTCGACTGTTTTCGGTTCATTGTCCCCTCTAGGGTAATGGTAGCGGATTTAACGTGGTGAATGAGGATGTCTGCCCAGTCATCGATATTTTCAATATGTTCGTCCATGTTTACGGATTCCCTAATTTGTCTGAATTTCTCCCATTCGATTGCGCTGATGATCTTTTCTCGTCTTACTTTGACTCTCGTTTAAGCGTTATTTCGAGGACGTAATAATCGCTTCCAAAGTTGAGCTCTGTGTTCTTCCACCTACGCTCCTGTATGTTTTTGGGCAATGTTAAGCCTGGGGTTGAGTCTTTGCTCACACTCTTTCCCACCCTGGTCGGGCAGCCAGAATCTGTCAGCAGGGTGAGGTTTAATTCGTGAAAATCTTCCCATAACTGCCTGCCCTTCGGATCGTGCCTATTATATCACCACTCTTGGTGCTAGGCGTTGAAGTCTCCTACAATTAGCAGGGGGTTAGCTCCGGCTGACTTCATTGCTACGCGAAATAATGTTTTGAACCTAACTTCGCGCTACTGAGGAGAGCTATATATGTTTAGGACAAAAATACTGGGTTCCTTCTTCCTACCCGTGATGATTTCAACGAAAACCGCCTCAATGTCGCGAGAACTAATTTCGTGTTTGATCACCGCTATGTTCGTTTTGACGAATGTAGTGACCCGGGATTTTTCTCCCCGGCCACTAGCAAACGCTTGATATCCTGATAATTTAATTACTCCTTTGCCAGTTTCCTGTAGGGCTACGGCTAGAGGTTTTTCAACTATTTCTCTATTGAAAAAACCTATTTGCGGTTTTAATAGGTCCTGCATGAAATAATATGGGAGTATGAAGGAGCCGAAATGGGGCATAAGGACCCATAAAGAAGCATTCAGGACTAGTAGGAGGACGCGCAGGATACGCATATAGGTCCTATTACTCATTTTCAGACTCCTTTAACTCCTGTATATCGCATGTGGGATATATATTAGGCGTTATCGGAGTTGTGAATAGGTCCTGTGTACCACGATACAGGAGTTGGATGGGCTCCTTACTCAGGATTTGTTTATGCAAGTTTGAAAAGGCAAAGTTTGATATACGCATGCGGTGTCCCCGCTAAATTGAATCAAGAATTAAAAACAAGAAAGCCCTTTTCAAATTTGTATGGAATGAGCATGAAAGTTTATTTTGCATTTCGATCTCTAAATGCGCTGCTGTGAGCGCATGCGGTAATTACAATCAACAATCGCTGCACGTCTTCCGGCCTTATGGCGCACGTTCATATCTGTAACTGATGACGAGTCTGCAATACGGAAGTGCAGGGAATAAATTCGCCTTTCCACATGAACATAAGTATGCTCGAGCATAACTCAAAACACACGTCGCCGCCCACTGAACCATTCATTGATAGCTGCATATCAATAGCGATGCTTATTTAAGGCTTTGCATGTTCAAAAGGAGTGATGGGAAGCAAAATACTGCTGCCGCTGCTCCGCTGGCAGCATGTGAAGTTAAAAGGTCATATATGACAAGCGGATCCGTACAAGATATCTCTTTAGCAGAAAGAAAATTGCGCTCTAACACGGCGACAAAATAGCGAGTACGTAACATATTCGCATATTCTTAGGTCTACGTGCAAAACAATGATAGGTTTGAATGATAGATGAGATTGCCTATCTGTATTTGTAGAAAAGAAAAAGGTTCAGCGTGTTTACAGGGCAATCGTCGAAGGACGACCGGAATTAAAAAAAAAAGATGCAAACCGCGAAACAGACAATCGCAATGGAAAACGACGAATATAAGCATACGAACCATCTATCGCCGTGGTGTAGTGCAAATGCATCAGTAAATTCATGCAATAAAGGAAAAAAAAAAGTCGCCGTGGTGTAGTGGTTAGCGTGCTGGGCTGGTATGCGTTGTAATGCGTCAGATCATGTTTCGATTCCTGGCGCGGCAAGCTTTTTTGTTCATTTTTTTTATTTACGTGCATTTTTTATTTACCTCAACGTCTTTTTAGCCTCTATCCTCATTTTCCCCAGAAAGAAGGGAGCTGACCACATTCTACAACGCACATAGCCTGCGACTCCTACTACTCCTTTTACTCCTACCACTCCCTCAACTACCACAACTCCCATGTCCACTAAACCGATATGAATAGGTCCTATATATAGGGTTTTTCAATAGGATTGCTTGAGGTGTTGTTGCACTAACGCTCGCTTGCGCGAGAAGCATCGGCCGTTCCAATGCCACACCGTCGAATTAATCTTTGGTTGCGCTTTTCCCATGTTGGGATTGGTCAAGTATCCTTTCTCTCACTGTTTGCCTTTCTGCTATAGAAGCAAGAGCCAATTCATGCAATCAAGAAAAAAAAGTCGCCGTGGTGTAGTGGCTAGCGTGCTGGGCTTGTATGCGTTGTAATGCGTCATGTTATGGTTCGATTTCTGTCGCGGCAAGCTTTTTTTTCATTTTTTTTATTTACGTGCATTTTTTATTTACCTGAACGTCTTTTTAGCCTCCATCCTCACTTTCCCCAGAACGAGGGGAGCTGACCACATTCTACAACGCACATAGCCTGCGACTCCTACTACTCCTTTTACTCCTACCACTCCCTCAACTCCCACAACTCCCATGTCCACTAACCCGATATGAATAGGTCCTATATATAGGTTTTTTCAATAGGGTTGCTTGAGGTGTTGTTGCACTAACGCTCGCTTGCGCGAGAAGCATCGGCCGTTCCAATGCCACACCGTCGAATTAATCTTTGGTTGTGCTTTTCCCATGTTGGGATTGGTCAAGTATCCTTTCTCTCACTGTTTGCCTTTCTGCTATAGCAGCAAGAGCCAATTCATGCAATCAGGAAAAAAAAGCCGCCGTGGTGTAGTGGTTAGCGTGCTGGGCTTGTATGCGTTGTAATGCGTCATGTCATAGTTCGATTTCTGGCGCGGCAAGCTTTTTTTTCATTTTTTTATTTACGTGCATTTTTTATTTACCTCAACGTCTTTTTAGCCTCTATCCTCATTTTCCCCAGAAAGAAGGGAGCTGACCACATTCTACAACGCACATAGCCTGCGACTCCTACTACTCCTTTTACTCCTACCACTCCCTCAACTACCACACTCCCATGTCCACTAAACCGATATGAATAGGTCCTATATATAGGGTTTTTCAATAGGATTGCTTGAGGTGTTGTTGCACTAACGCTCGCTTGCGCGAGAAGCATCGGCCGTTCCAATGCCACACCGTCGAATTAATCTTTGGTTGCGCTTTTCCCATGTTGGGATTGGTCAAGTATCCTTTCTCTCACTGTTTGCCTTTCTGCTATAGCAGCAAGAGCCAATTCATGCAATCAAGAAAAAAAAGTCGCCGTGGTGTAGTGGTTAGCGTGCTGGGCTTGTATGCGTTGTAATGCGTCATGTTATGGTTCGATTTCTGGCGCGGCAAGCTTTTTTTTTCATTTTTTTTATTTACGTGCATTTTTTTATTTACCTGAACGTCTTTTTAGCCTCCATGCTCATTTTCCCCCGAACGAGGGGAGCTGACCACATATTTCAACGCACATAGCCTGCGACTCCTACTACTCCTTTTACTCCTACCACTCCCTCAACTCCCACAACTCCCATGTCCACTAACCCGATATGAATAGGTCCTATATATAGGTTTTTTCAATAGGGTTGCTTGAGGTGTTGTTGCACTAACGCTCGCTTGCGCGAGAAGCATCGGCCGTTCCACTGCCATACCGTCGAATTAATCTTTGGTTGCGCTTTTCCCATGTTGGGATTGGTCAAGTATCCTTTCTCTCACTGTTTGCCTTTCTGCTATAGCAGCAAGAGCCAATTCATGCAATCAAGAAAAAAAAGTCGCCGTGGTGTAGTGGTTAGCGTGCTGGGCTTGTATGCGTTGTAATGAGTCATGTCATGGTTCGATTTCTGGCGCGGCAAGCTTTTTTTTCATTTTTTTTTTATTTACGTGCATTTTTTTATTTACCTGAACGTCTTTTTAGCCTCCATCCTCATATTCCCCAGAACGAGGGGAGCTGACCACATTCTACAACGCACATAGCCTGCGACTCCTACTACTCCTTTTACTCCTACCACTCCCTCAACTCCCACAACTCCCATGTCCAATAACCCAATATGAATAGGTCCTATATATAGGTTTTTTCAATAGGGTTGCTTGAGGTGTTGTTGCACTAACGCTCGCTTGCGCGAGAAGCATCGGCCGTTCCACTGCCATACCGTCGAATTAATCTTTGGTTGCGCTTTTCCCATGTTGGGATTGGTCAAGTATCCTTTCTCTCACTGTTTGCCTTTCTGCTATAGCAGCAAGAGACAATTCATGCAATCAAGAAAAAAAATTCGCCGTGGTGTAGTGGTTAGCGTGCTGGGCTTGTATGCGTTGTAATGAGTCATGAAATGGTTCGATTTCTGGCGCGGCAAGCTTTTTTTTCATTTTTTTTTATTTACGTGCATTTTTTTATTTACCTGAACGTCTTTTTAGCCTCCATCCTCATATTCCCCAGAACGAGGGGAGCTGACCACATTCTACAACGCACATAGCCTCGACTCCTACTACTCCTTTTACTCCTATCACTCCCTCAACTCCCACAACTCCCATGTCCAATAACCCAATATGAATAGGTCCTATATATAGGTTTTTTCAATAGGGTTGCTTGAGGTGTTGTTGCACTAACGCTCGCTTGCGCGAGAAGCATCGGCCGTTCCACTGCCATACCGTCGAATTAATCTTTGGTTGCGCCTTTCCCATGTTGGGATTGGTCAAGTATCCTTTCTCTCACTGTTTGCCTTTCTGCTATAGCAGCAAGAGCCAATTCATGCAATCAAGAAAAAAAAGTCGCCGTGGTGTAGTGGTTAGCGTGCTGGGCTTGTATGCGTTGTAATGAGTCATGTCATGGTTCGATTTCTGGCGCGGCAAGCTTTTTTTTTCATTTTTTTTTTATTTACGTGCATTTTTTTATTTACCTGAACGTCTTTTTAGCCTCCATCCTCATATTCCCCAGAACGAGGGGAGCTGACCACATTCTACAACGCACATAGCCTGCGACTCCTACTACTCCTTTTACTCCTACCACTCCCTCAACTCCCACAACTCCCATGTCCAATAACCCAATATGAATAGGTCCTATATATAGGTTTTTTCAATAGGGTTGCTTGAGGTGTTGTTGCACTAACGCTCGCTTGCGCGAGAAGCATCGGCCGTTCCACTGCCATACCGTCGAATTAATCTTTGCGTTTTGCCTATGTTGGAATCGGTCAAGCATCCTTTCTCTCACTGTTTGCCTTTCTGCTATAGCAGCAAGAGCCGCGTTTGTTTCTTTAGCTTTTTCCTGAATTCGATTTAGGGCGCCTACGATGTTGGTCATGCCTGTCTCGAGCCGCTCGAGTCTCGCCCCGTATTTGGGGTCTAGTCTACGCTCTATTGCCGCCAGCGAATCCGTTTGGTTGGTTGGTTGGTTGGTTCATAGGAAGGGAAAGGCGCAGTATCTGTCACACTTGCTCTGTGGACACCTGAACCGCGCCGTAAGGGAAAGGAGGAAGGTGGGAGTGAAAGTGGATAGAGAGAAAGGGGGGCCGTAGTGGAGGGCTACGGAGTAATTTCTACCACCTGGGGATCTTTCCCCCTCTTCGTTTCTGCGCGGGAGGTGGCCTACACTGTTCAGTGATCATTGCGTCCTCCTCCGTGTCTGACGCTGCGGGTGGTGTTAGCACTTTTGGCGTCGCAGGTGGAGGTGTCGGTTTGGCTAATTGTTTTGCGGGGGGGAGCCTGTGGAGGCCGGGGAGCTCCGGTCGCCCTTCTCTCAGCGTGACGTCAAAACACCTGTTGCGCTCCTAGTGGAGAGCGCAAGAGTTAGGCGCCGGTGGTGGCACCGCCGCGGCTTGCCACGGCGCGAGTTGGTCGCCCTTCTCTTCAGCGTGATGTCACATATGACGTCATACAGAGGTCAACTAAGGTCAATGGTGGCACCGCCGCGCCACGGCAAAGGCTGAAAATGCAAGTAGTATTGCTTTCGCAATAATAAGGTGCCTTTCCTTTCCTGTGAACCAATTGCAGGACTACGCGGGTTAGATCCCGACCGCCGGCGGTTTCGTTTCGCTGGAGGCGAAACGAAGAGGAGCCCATGCGTCTCGCAATGTCAACGCGCGTTAAGGTTCCCCGGGTGGTCGAAGTTACTCCATAGCTCACCACTACGGCCGCTCTTCCTATCTATTCAATTTCACTCCCACCTTCTTTTCCTTTGCGGCGCGATTCAGGTGTCCACTGAAACGAATTAGACAGATACTGCGCCTTTATTTTCCTGCGAATAAATTAATATTAATATTATTAATATTGTTGTTATTATTATTAATAATAATAAGGGCTCAGGCTCCGTCCCGACCGCTGGCGTCTACCTTTCGTTGCAGGCAAACGAAGAGGCGTCCGTGCTCTGTGTGATGTTGGTTGGTTGGTTGGTTCACGGGAAGGGAAAGGCTCAGTATCTGTCACACTTACTCTGTAGCACAGTCGTCGGGCGTCTTACCACTGGCACAGTAGTCGGGCGTCCTACCTCTGGCACAGTAGTCGGGCGGGGCCGCTGTACCATGTCAGTACACGTTAAATATCCCCAAGTGGTCGAAATTACTGCCCAGCCCTCCACTACAGCAAATCTCCCCAGATGGTCAAAAATTACGTAGTTCTTCAGTAAGGCAACTCTTTCACTCTTTCCATATTCACTCCCAACTTTCTTCCATCCGTTGTGCCTGGACGCAGAGCTATTCCGTAGGCCCGCCCGCGTATTTGGGTTTGCTCGGTACGGTGGCACCGCAAGGGACAAAGCTACAGAAGAGACGAAGAAAACGGGCTGTTCCGACTAGCATCTACCGCCCCCAGGAGCCGAGCACCCTAGCGATAAGCGGCGCATGCTTTTGCAGTGGGCGTCCCGTTGGACGCGGCACTAGCTTGAGAGAGCCTATAATACTGTTACTACTACTACTACTACTACTACTACTACTACTACTACAACTAATACTACTACTACTACTACTAAATAATGATAATAATACACAGTAATATTTCTCTGCTAGTTATTATTATTAATATTATATTATTATCATTAGTAGTAGTAGTAGTAGTAGTATAGAGGAAGACTCGTTTCACGAAGTTGGCACTGAATTGTCTAGTTAACGGCCGAATTAACTGGCTAAATATTATCTTCACAGTTTTAATTATTAATAATAATAATGATTGGTTCACAGGAAGGGAAAGGCGCAGTATCTGTCACACTTGCGTCTGTGGACACCTGACTACTCCATAGCCCTCCGCTACGGCTCCTCTTTCTCTCTTCCTCCCTTGTGTCTGTGGACACCTTCATCCCTTGGTGTCCACAGATACAAGTGTGACAGATACTGCGCCTTTTCCTTTCTGTGAACAAATAATATTATTATCATTAATATTTAAAACTGGGAAGATAATATTCAGCCATTTATATTCGCCGTTACCTACAGACAATTCAGTGCCAACTTAGTGAAACGAGTCTTCCTCTATACTACTACTACTACTACTACTACTGCTACTACTACTACTACTACTAAATAATAATAATAATAATAGTAATAACAATAATAATAATAGTAGTAGTAGTAGTAGTAGTAGTAGTAGTAGTAGTAACAGTAGTAGTAGTAGTAGTAGTATAGGCTTTCTCAAGCTAGTGCCGCGTCCAACATGAAGCCCATTGAAAAAGCATGCGCCGCTAATCGCTAGGCTGCTTGGCTCCTGGGGGCGGTAGATGCTAGTCGGAACAGCCCGCTTTCTTCGTCTCTTCTGTCGTTTTGTCCCTTGCGGAGCCACCGTACCGAGCAAACCCAAATACGCGGCCCGCCCGATGTGCCGAGTGCTCAGTGACTTAAGACATTTGCGGGTGGGCCTCAAGCAAGATACGGTATACTGCACCATAGTGTATGTTTCCTCTGCCTCTTCCTCGCTGTCCCTTTATTTCCGCCGCCCCATTTCAGGTGCTTCAGATATCAGAGTGCAGATACGGGGGTTGGCAAACATCTTTTCCTTCGTTCTGTATATACAATAAATCCCCACCACCAGCGTTACGGAGCATTTCAGGTACCTTGGAACGAGTGTAACAGATACTGCGCCTTCCCTTTCCTGTGAGGCGTAAGAAAAATTATGAAAGCACCGCTGATTGAAAAGCCGGTGTTCCAGAGACTATCACTGCAACACTCAAAGCTTTCGATTGTTCCTAAGTTCACGTTAAGCCCTAAAGCCCCACAATTTTTTTTCTTTTTTGTTGTGCTCTCTTCCTCTTTATACCGTCGCCTCTTCATTGGGGCGAAGTCCCGGCACTTACCCCGTATACCAGGGGGAGAGGCGCGACTAAGTCATAGCGACGACGACACCCTGACGCTGGCGCAACACGTTTTTTTTAAACACTAGTTTTGAGGCTCGCCCGCTGTGCCGAGGGTATCAATATACTTAGAAATATACTGCTGTGTTACTTGTATTAGAGCGTATATGCCTTTTATTTTATTTACCTTATCTTTGCATTCTTTTCCTATCGCTCGTCTATTTCTTTTTGTGTTCCTCACATCTCCTTCTTTCTATCTCCCCTGCCTTTGTTGTTGCGACTGTAGGAAAAAGGAAAAGAAAATGTACGGGCCTTCTACTGGCTCTGTAGCTGAGCAACCTCCGCTACATCGTGCGGGCTGAAAACAAAATAAAGAAGAAAGAACGAAAAAGGAGCGGGAGAGAAACACGCGCTTCGAAGGAGCCATATCATCCACCACCGAAGCGGTGGCGGGTGCAATGACGGCCTACAGCAGATACAAATCCGGTGACCTACCAGACCCAGCCTTGTAGAGCCAGAAGCAGGTGTTTCCGGCAATTTGATAGCCGATACCTGGGATGGCAAACATCCCTTAACCTCATTTTCTTATTATTTTTCCAATAAAATGTCCAATACCTACCTTTTAATTGCCCTTTCTATTCAACTCTTTCAAATTTAAGCAGGATTTTTACTAAAGTTGTAAACCAGCTGCTTGAAGCTACATTTATATCGACAATATTTATCAGAATTTTTTCATGATAGCATTACATAATACTAATTGAAGTAAACAGCAAACCTGTGAGGGCCACCAATTCATAGCCATGTAAGTTCTAACCGGATTGTTTACTTATCTGCTGTTTGAGTAGTATCAACCTTTCTGTGCTAAATAAATGCAAAGATGTAGAGAAATAAAGGTCATAAATTTAGGGTCACAACTTTGAGCCTACCGCCAGCTTTTCGTGCTTATGCCTGGTGGAAATAGTGTCTGCCGCTGCCCCATTTTCCCTTCTCTGATACTATTTATGGGGCAGGAAGCTAGCAGACGATCATCGATCTATATTGATTTATCTGGTGTGGCCCCTTCGCCGCTCAGCAGGCTACTGAAATAAGTACTTTAAACGGTCACCTACCGCTCACGGCTACTCCGTCGAAGCCAAGCACCAGACCCTATTGTATCTGTGCGAGAAGGTTGTACGCGCGTTTTCGGCGAAGGCCTGATGTCATGCGGTACGGCGCCATGCTTCAACAAAGTGGTCAATCTTTATTGTATTGCATTTCAATGCAGGACGCCGCTCTAAACAGTAGCCTTACCTATCCGCGCCTTAAGCCCTAGCCCGCGCACTTACAACTGGCGCAATCGATATCAAGCATCCTGAAAATATTGCCATAGACCCGTCTGACTAAGTAACGCCTAACCAGCCAGCGTCTCGTAAGGTTCGCGGGTCCCATTGACTGCCCTTTTGACGCCTTCTCGAAGGCTGAAAACTTTCGCCTCCTTAGCCTGAACGCAGGTTTCGTATTTTGGGAACTACGTCTATGTTTCGGCAGGTCCTTGTTGTGTGACATAAGGCGGGTTTTTTGTCTCATCATGGGCATTCGTCCGTGTATGAGGTAGGGTGTATTTTGTTTAGATTCTGTAGGTTGGGGTATGAATCTGCAATTGTCTCCAAATAGCAGGTCCCTGTTTGTTCAGAGAAATGTGCGGTGGGGGATGTCGCATTTTCTGCCTCCATAGGTTTTTAGTATGACCGATTACTCCTTTGGTACTTGCGAAAGTTCCGTGGTCTTGTCAGAAGCTCAGAAAATATTGTATGCTCAAGCAATCCTTTTAGTATCTTGGTTCCCTGTCACCCACATGGGACCCGGCACCCGCATAATTTTGTGTGTGGTCTGGTTGTTTTCTTCGTGGTTCGGGAGGCAGTGCTGGGCAGCGACCACTACAAAGACCAGTAAGGTCTGGTACAGCGAGCTCAACGGGCGGCAGTGGCCAGCAGAGCCCTAGGTTGGAGACAGCTGATCATTTGGTAGAATTTGACGAGGTTGACGGAGAAAACTCATAGGGACGCAACAAGGAGACACCGCCGAAAAAGAACATAGCGATAAAGTTTTTCCTTCCTTTCTTCCTGAGCTGACGCGTTTCTCCGCCCCTCGTACAGCCTGGTATACCGATTGAATACCTCGGTCACATTGCTGGAAATGTTCGCGGCACTCGTCCGTCGCCACTTCACTCACACTAATATTTCTAAAACTGTTGGGTGCCGAAGGGCGCTGTTACGTCACCGGGTTGACATCCTACGCGAAACCGGCAAGGCAGGGATAAGTCACGGCGGTTAACAATCCGATGTCTACAGTTTACTACTCTGCGTTCTTTAAAATAGAAGAGGGGCATACAAATAAAGCTAAATATACTTTCCGTCTGAAGGCAAAAAGCCGCTGCAGCAGTGGCCTGAGCCATACACACAGCATCCACTTTTTGAGGGCAAAAAAATGAGATTTAAACTGCGAATGATATTCCACAGTAAAGCAGGGCTGCTTTCATAAGCGTTTGCCCGGAAACAGCGTTACACCTTGTAGGGTGTAAAACGATTTCATGCGCTGTTGTTCTACTCACTGGATGTGCATGCCCTTAACAAACGGGAGCGATGATAAGCCTGATGACCGCTCTTAGTTTATGCGGACAAGCGGGGCATCCAATTGACAAGAAAATTACGCTTGTCTTCAAGAGTTACTTTCTTTAAATGAGCTAAGTATCGTAATAAAACTGCCGAACTTGAAGCGCTGCTTTATGAACTTGACCCACACGTCACGCTGCTGACGGAGACCTCATTGCACGCCGGAGTGCTGGATAACGAAATAATTCCCCCATCGTACAAAACATTCAGATGTGATAGACAATTCTGAGGAGTGGAGTTGCTATTCCAGTTAAAGAAAACATTACTGTGAAAATTTTGCCAACTATTTCTAATCACGTAATATTTTTTTTTTTTTGCGGAATTTTATTGCCCTCGGAGTTGTATACCTGCCTCCTACAGCAGATCTCGCATTTCTTGAGCAACTCTACGATCATGTATGACGTTTCCGGGGTGAGCACGTGAAGTTCGCCTTAGCCGGGAACTTTAATTTACTGAACATCAATTTCTCAACGATGAATACGATGGGCATGAACACTAGACACTCAGAGATTATTTTGAACATTGCATTTTCATGTGATCTAGCTCACATTGTTACTGGCCCTACCAGAGTCACTGCACATGCGGGACATATTTTTGATTTGTTGTTTATAAGTACCGCTATCAAATGTGACGCGGTTGATGTCATGCGTGGGCTCTCTGATCGCAACTTAGTATTTGGCACATTTTTCTTTAAGAGGTGTTCTGGCAAAAACAAGTCTGTGATTGTTGTGGAGGATTTCATCAGGGCAGATGATGAGAGCATCCTAGACTACTTAGAAATGAATTTGGACGGTTTTAATGTTGACGAAAATGTAAATATGTCGTGGTGTACATTCAAACAAATTTGTATTCATTGTATTGCCATTTTTGTTGCTGATAGAGTTAAGAAGAGGAAACTGAACCTAGGAATTACGAGACAGATAATCCAAATGAAAAGAAAAAGCTTAAGAGAATGAGACGCTGAGGCAGGCCTCGAGACCCTGATATCAAAACTGTAAGCGCAGCGCTGAAAATTGAGGTGAAAGAAGATAAGGAAACTTTTTTCACTATCAATTTAGGCAATTTTCTCAAAGCAGCGTCAGCGAAAGTTTGGTGGTATATACGCGGCAAGACATCCAATATATTTCGTTAATAGTTGATGGTTCCCCAGTCTCAGAGGCAAAAGCAGTTGTCGAAAAATTTTACAGCTACTTTCAATCCGTATACGCCAGGAAAGACACAAATCTTGTTACAAAGCCTGAAGGGTACATTTCTCCTATGCCTGATGTTATTGTGTCTTACGAAGATATTTTAAACTTACTGCTTAACCTTGACGCTAAAAAAGCTGACGGACGCGATAGTATTCCTACAGTTTTCTTGCGCCGTTAGGCGGAATGGATTTCGCACTACTTGTTCCTAATTTTTAACGCTTCACTAGCGCAGTTCTCTCTTCCGGTGGACTGGAGAGGTGCCCGTATCATACCCATATTCAAGTCAACTGATCGTCTGTGTGTATCCAATTACCGCCCGATCTTCTTGACCTCAAAAAGGTACAAAATATTAGAATATATAATCTGTCGACACTTGATCGTATTTTTTTAAGAAAAGAAACTGTTATCAGACGCACAGCACGGCTTTACACTGTAAAAACAAAAACACCTTTTTGGGCATTTGTCTGATTCAAAACACCCTTACACCCTGACTCTAGGGTGTTCGTGCCATTGGAAATCACCTCTTGCATGCCAAAGGGGTGCTTTGGTTGGAGAATATGCCTTAGGGTGTTACGGGCAAGCAATATCACCTAACATGCTGGGGGTATATGGCTGCGTAACTTCGTAGCCTTTTATTCACAAGCGGCGCTGCTAATATAACCCAACACCTAAATAAAGCACCAAAAGTAACGCTAAAATTAAAATTACACACGAGTGCTTTCTAAAAATGAAACAGAAACTGAAACAGAATTTCACCGCCAGGAGGCCGCCGGTAGCTACGAACGCTCTTTTCAAATTTCACAATATGGCCGTTAGCATTGTGGGGTGCGTTTCGACCACGTTTCGGCGAATGCTGAATGTGCTTCTTCGATTGTGTACCCTCGTGAAATGTGTTGCATTTCCCATGCATATGTGTTACAGAAGTGTGTACGCTTGTGAAGTGCTACTACATGTGGTGTTTAACGCAAACGTGCATTTATCGTGTCGGCAAGTGTCCGGGCTTCTTGTTGCTTTGCTCAGGCCGAAGGACCGCTTTACGTTTGAGATGTTCGAAAGAAGAAGGCATGGACGATTTTTTTTTCTGCGTGACTAAGAGGTATATGCGCCGACTACATTGCACTCGCGCTGAAATCGCACTGGTTGGTTCGGTGCCGGTGATACGAAGGCGGACAGCGTACTTTGCGGCTGACGCAATCGTCTGTAAAGGTAAGCCTATTCTCACGCATATTGCGCTTTGTGGGAACAGTGTCCTACCGGATTGCTGCATTCTGTGTCTTTTTGTGCCGGAACGCTCCAGAATGTGCTGAAATGAAAACGTGAGACACGCGCTTCTTTTCACCTGGCTGCCAAAATGCACATCGCACATGTGGTAGATGTCGCGGCGAGTTATGCAGATTTCGCGCAAGAACGTCAGTCTCAACTTTCTTAAACAGAAATAATGTATGTGCTACGTTTCCTTGCATTTTGTACGCGCAGGAGGTTCACGAAACGATTTTCGTTTCTTGACAGTTTGATACTTGCGCTCAATTCGCAACGACTCGGTTTTGTTCTACCGTTTCCGTTCGTGCGGCAAGGTCATGTTGGCGTACTACCTTAATTCTCCTAGCACTCTCGACTCCCCCCTCCCCCCTCCTTCCTTATCTCTTACACTTCGCGCTCGCTCTCCTGAAACCTCTTTCATTCTTCGTCGTCTTCTTTCACTCGGAGCGCTGCGACCCCCCCCCCCCCCCCCCCCGCTTTTTTTTTTATTTACTCGGAGCATAGGCGCGCACCGTCCTGCTGCTCGGGGAGCGTCCTCCCGCAGCCCTTCTGTTTAAACTTTTTGTTCGAGGAGGCTATGTTCGTTCTCGGTGGCCGTTCGGCGCGGCACGCCTCTGCGCTCGTGCTCTCGGCATCGCAGTGCGCTGGTCGGCCGGCCTGGTTGCATAATAGTTTATTCCAAACTGCGTAAACTATATGCGCTATCATCAGCCTATGTTAACTTCCCCGCGTCTGGATTTGCCTTTTTTAATCACAATGGGAGCATTTTTCATTTTACGGGGACCATATTTTGCGGTTGCGTGGAGTGTGAATTTGCATTCTTATTATGCTGCTTTTGTTATGGCGTTTACTTTCGCTCTCGAAGAATCATTTAGGTACGTATTTTATTTTCAGCAAGACTTCAATTAAGGCACTTGTAGACGTGCTAAGTCAGCTGATGTGGTTCAAACCATCCAGTTTTCATTATTTTTGTGGTCACATTTCAACATAACTGTTTGACCGCATTACTTGATTTTTGTAGTGTCTTTAGACTAGAATAAATGGATATTCGATACTGATGCCTCAGCATTCAAGTAGAGGTCGACAGCTTCAATTCCGTGGCCAAATATTGTACCGGATGTTGCTATTACAGAGTTTGATTCTGACCAGATGTTTGCTTTTTTTATGTCTTTTGCTTAAATGTACATATGAAGCGGTTATCATAGCCTTAGTCGCATATGTTTACCTTCTTTGCTCATCACAGTGCGCATATTGCAGGCAAATTTGTTACTTACTGTTATTAAAAAAATTGTAATATATGTGTTGAAAGCAGTTTACTGATTTAAATGGCCCAGAAAACAATTTGACTTTCATATGCTAACTATGCATGTCTGTAGATTGTCTCTAAGAACTGAAGCCTACTTTTTAAAGCGGAGCGGGGACCCTTAGTTTAGAGATATATTACATATTTTATTGCCATTCAGCCGTGGGCCAAGTTGAGGGAAGGATGGTCATAATTTTGCTTTGTTATTTTTTATATTAGACTTTCCTTAATATTGCTTGCAGTTTGGCGATGAGTGGCAAAATACTGATGGTTTTTGCAGTTTTCTAACCTTAGTAAATATTTGTATTTGCTGTTTGCTAATGCCAGTTTTATTTTTTTTCAGATATGTACAAAGGCATCAATTGCCTTAGCTTTTGTACAATGATTTTTAATATTCAGTTACTTGAAACATTGAGTAAAATGAATTCTTTATGGCTACCATGCACACAAACTTGCAGTTCTACATGACGTCAACATGCTGATCAAGAAGGACGGCAGAGAGGCAGTTGAAATTGGCCTTAACAAGACACTTATCTTGGTTTTGAAGGACACCACTCGTGCAAGAAAAAAGGACATTGCCCGGGTGCTCGAAGTATGTTCTGAGGGAATGCGTGAAAGGAGAAAGAAGCGTAAGTATTAAGCTGTTTCCTTAATGTGCTATCTAATTGGCAGTTTTTCGCTAAATGCCTACATTTTTGCCATTTTGCATTGCCTTATAGATATACTAAAAACATAGCTGAGCATCAGAAAGAATAATAAAACCATAACTAGCCTGTGCATTTCTTCATATGTAACAATTTTCGCATTAGCTAAATTTAAATTACCTATTGTTCTTCTCCATTGTAATGGTGCAGCCTTTTCGAATCTGTTCAACTAGTAGCAGAGAATTAGGTGATACCTGATTCAAATCTTCACAAGCTTTGCTAATTTTTGCTGTCAGATGTTTGGCTTTCAGTTTGCGTGCCTCTACATGTTTTCAATTTTGTTTATTTGCCTTCCTAAATTAGACAATAAATTATCGCCTCAAAACTCGGCTGTCTCTTTTTACCTGCAAGCAGGTACACCATTGTTGTGTTGCCTATTTCTATTGTAGATGTACAGACAGTATGCATTGGCAAACATTGGGAACCAGCCGGAGCTCTGGATGTTGTTTGTATCATTTGTAAGTTTTCTCTGTCATTTGAATATTCAGGAAGCCTACTTGAAACCGACATTATTAGCGAATTTTCTTTGTTTCTAAAATGGTTTACAGTCTAACTTGTAATATGTATTAGTGATTCATAATTCAAATAGAAATACTACACAAGTTTTCATCACAACTGTGAATTCTTTGCTGTGAAAGGATTATTTGACTGTAAGTACAATCAAAAGCACATTTAAGAGACTCCTGCCATCACATGCTTACCACGTCATATTGCATACAAGAGTCACCTGATGAAGCACTGGTAATGTCAAGATTGGTGCAGTGTGCCATTTGACTAAGCACTCTGCTGCAGTGGACCAGCAGTGGACCAGATGGCTCTTGCAGGCAGCTTGGTGGGGTTTAGCATTTGCTGGAAAGGGGTCTCTCAACCTGCTCATGCATGCTAGTACCTAACATGTTCCTAATGTCTGGAATATATAACCTGAGACTGCTTCAAAAGAAATATTTGCCACATTGTCTTATCCTACAGGCTTCTGAAGGTAGGTAATGCAGTTTAATAGCTGTTTTAAAAAAGCTGTAATTTGCTAGCCAAGTTTGAAATGATGTAATAATTTTAATTCTTCTGAGATTAGGTTTACCACATTGGTTGGGAGAAAATACTGCTGTGTTTCAAGGTTCATGCTGTATAAATATAATGCCTTCAACTACAGATGCTAACATTTCATGCATTAACCATGTGGCACTGTCATAGACATTCTCATTTATAGTAAACCTTCTCAATAAATCCAAATTGTTATTTTTGCATTTCAAGTTAGTCAACATATTTTTAGTATTCGAACCTTTAGTATTTCAAAGTGCTCAGACTGCCTGCCGCTATAACGATTACTTCTTGAACACTTGAGCTTCCTGCCGCCTCTTGAGGCTCACCACTGATGTTCTGGATGTCTATGCATACAATGTGCTATGCGTGGAAAATGTTTTAACATGCCATGCTTCAGTGTTGACATTTTTTAGAGCTTCTGCTGTTTGGTTGTTTGGTAATGCTCTGCTGTTGCACATGTAATTGTCGCTCAACTCAAAGCTCCAGTGTACACTTTTAATGAATAATGTGTGATGAAGTTTCAGAACTGCCACATGGAGCAGCGAGAACACTTTTTCCTTGCTACTAAACCTTAAATGTAAACACTTCAGGAAGCATTGCGATGACCTAGGGCTTAGCTGGTTCATGCTTAGCACAAGAAGACGTGCAAAAGTTCAGAAATGCATTATGTGTTATGTATTACATGCACCTTGTTTTTGTTTTTTTTTTTGTAGTGCCTCATCACTAAGTATGCTCTTTTCACGTTTGTTTTTGTTTGGTTCTGCAGTATCTACTTGACCAGTGCAGGGTATGCTGTAGTCCTTGTGTGAAACCTTCAATTGAGCCAGCTGTTAATATTTTAGTAGTAAACACCGTGCTCCAGTGCTGTTTATTGTTTATTTACATTTTTAACTATCATAATAAGCATTCCAGTTGATGTGAAATGAAAAGTTCGTGGGGCAGCATTGAAGTTCTCTAACCCAGGTGCTTTTGATGAGTGTAGCCATTTTTGTTTGATAAAATAGCTTGCATAATCTAAAATTACCATGCAACAGCATGCTGCATGAATAAAAATGGGTTGACCTTATGTGCTCTCATTTATGAATTGATCACACTGCTGGCTTTGTGCCTCCTGAACCAACCATAACAGTATACTCTGCATTGTTCATTGTGAGATAACCACCAGTGGTTTCCGATAGGGCCCTTTTCCAGCACACTGCTGTACACTAAAGGGGCATTGGCGTATTCTAAATATAGAGTAGAAAATATGTTGAATTTGCTTTTTGCCAGGTGCAGTGCATATTTATACAGCTGCTCTGTTATGCACTTCTTTCGGAACAGGAAGAAAAGCCTGCCACGCCATGCGTCGGATATACTGGGAGCAGCATCAAAGAAGCTGAAGAGCATTTCCCCTTCATTCAGCAGCGGAAGCTTCTTCGAGTCATCGACTCTACTTAGGGTATTGTTCCAATAATGGGTCAATTTTGGCTGTTCAAATTAGACATATGACAAGGGGTCTGACAATTTGTGCTGCTTTATAGAGCACCTCTTTTTAGGCGTCTGCGTGTCGAAGCCAGGATGCGCTGCACGACACTTTATTTCATCGCTTAAGGCCGAATTTTATGCAAGCGCACGCGTTGACACTGACCAAGCATAGTATTAATATTGTGTACTGCGATTATTGTTGCATACGACTAAACGTTTTGTTGTTGTTTTTTCAGAAATGTCACCATGCTGTTGTGTTCATTGTTCGGTTCTGTTTTTGAAAAAAATTGTATACTTTGCTGTCTGCATTTGTTGGAACTGTTTTGTTTCTTTCATTTTTTTAGGTATTTACGTACATACCATGCATGTTTTTGCCGGTCTGCTAGGCTCTCGGTATAGAGTGGCAGTATTGTTAAATAAATGAGGTTCCATAGCGCGCATCAATGAAGAAACAGAACACAAGTTCCCCCCTGCCCCCCCCCCCCCCTCCACCAGCACCCGAGCACCCACTAGACCGAACCCTGACCCTTCTATGCCGAATAAAAGACATCCAGTTTCCTTCTGTGTGACATTTTTTTTCTAACATGCTCTGTGAATTTGAAAAAACAATCATACTGGCATGGGCCATTCGAGTTGTCAAAATAATGGCATGCAGCATCTCTTTACATGCTCATTTGGCATTACAGGTGGTTAAAAAGAATACCATTAAGCTTGATTGCAAATGTGCACATAGGAAAAGCATTAAGTAACGTGTAGTGGCAAAAGTAATTCCTAATTAGGGAATGCAATATATGGACGTTATCCGCACTGATTTTTATCAAGGGGTGTAAGGGTGCAATGCCACTGCCTCCACCCTGCAATAGGGTGTAAAGGTGATGAAAACACCCCAGTGCATTGGCCCCATAGAAGGGTGTTATGACCAACCGAAGCACCATCTTTGAGGGTGTACTGGCACTCTGAAGCCACTTTTTTTCAAGGGTGCATGGGTGTTAGTTATAGACATGCGAAAACACCTAATAAGGTGTTTTTGTTTTTACAGTGTAGCCTTGTCTTGTCGATTGTCACGCAGCGCCTTAGTGCATGCCGTGATTTTGCACTCGCGAATAATAACAAGGAACAGATAGACGCAATATTTTGGACTATGCGAAAGCTTTTGCTGAAGTGACTAATCATAAACTAATACAGAAACTTTACGAGATCGGAATAAATAGCAGACTTATCGAATTCATCAGGGCATCTAGAAAACAGGTACCAGTACGTCCAACTTGACAAGTACTGCTCGGAGACGCTGTAGTGAACATCAGGGGTGCCGCAAGGAGCGGTTCTGGGACCCATATTATTCCTCATTTATGGTATCGACATCGTGATTCATACACGGCGATGCTAAGATAAAACTTTTTGCAGACGACTGCGTTCTTTATACCTCAGGTAATTCTGTAGCTGACCAAATTAAACTTAGCAAAGCGCTCGCTAATGTTTCAGGCTGGTGCACAAATTGGAACATGCGTTTAAATGCTGACAAGTGCTTAGTCCTCCGTATATCTATGAACAAAACCGTTTTAAAACATCCTTATTCTGTGGATGGCATCGCACTTGAGGGATCGCCTGCTGTTAAACACCTCGGAGTTACACAGAATCTGCGTTGGGATTTTCATATTATTACACATAGAGCCAAAGCCTTTAAATCTCTCTGGTTTATTCGACGCAAGCTTTCAAAAACACCCATACATGTGAAGCTAGCAGCATATAAAGCTTTAGTTCGGCCATGTCTGGAGTATGCTTCGTGTCTATAGGACCCAATTATACGGCGAAAAATATTCACAAGGTAGAATGAGATCAAAGAGCAGAGGCCAGATTTATTTGCAATAAATATAAACGCACTGATAGCGTGACATATGTGCTTGATTATCTTGGTCTCTATACACACCGAGCGAGGCGTTCTGAATCCAGGTAAAATACTTGTATTTAATATATAACAACATATGTAGGGGTGTGTTTATTCAGGTGTATATAGCCGCTAGGAGGAACTCGCAGCGGAGCGTCAAGCGTGGCGAATCAGCAAGGCAGCGACCAGCTTCTTCGTTGTCGAACGCGCCAGCACGCGATGCATGGCAATTGGTATGAAGACGAAGATTACCACACTACACTTTCCCCCCGGGTAGAGAAGAAGCCATGCTGGCGACTTATGGAGCAGACAGAACAGGCGGATCGTAGTATGGCTTGATTCGGTTCACATGAACTGTTTCGCGTCCACGGCGACGCAAGTCCGCAGAGGGCGTAACAGGCTCAACTACGTAATTGACAGGAGATTTTTGTTGGAGGAAGGACTCGGTATGAACCATGATATCGTTCAAGAAGCTTCTTTGAAAGGCCGGTGGTTGTGGCAGGGACCCAGAGCCATACCAGGCAGTTAGGTGGATACGTAGAAGGCTCGCCGGTGTCGCGGTGGTGTTTCTGTTGCCACTGGTTTTCCGTTGTAAGCGAACGGGCGGGCTGCCGGCATTCTTCTGCGTACTGGGCGGCGTCCAAGAGTGGCGTCGATTCAGAGACATCATGACGGTAGGAAAAGAGCGCGTCCTTTGTACAGGTTGGCTCGCGCCCGTAAAAAAGAAAGAAGGGAGAGAATCCAGTGGTGGTCTGTATCGCAGTATTGTGCGCGTAATTTACGAAGGGAAGAACCTGGTCTCAGTTGGAATGAGCGTCGTTGACGTACATGACCAGCATGTCACTCAGAGTACTGTTGAAGCGTTCGGTCAGGCCATTCGTCTGAGGGCGGTAAGAAGTTGCGGTGCGGTCAATTATGTGGCATTCTTTCAGTAGGGCCTTAAGAGCTTCGACAAGAAAACGCGTCCGCGGTCAATGAGCAGTTCCTTCGGAGTCCCGTGGCGAAGAATCAAGTTGTTGCGAAAGAACAAAGCAACGCCTCTTGCGGAGTAAGATGGTCTACTGCCGCGATAATCCACCGGTTTCATGCGGAAGTTGTAAGAAGTGGGCCATAGAGATTTATGCCAACGCGGTGAAATGAACGAGCAGGGCAGGGTAACGGCTGCAACGAAACAGAGGACTTCTGTGAAGTTTTTCGGCGCTTACAAGATTCGCAGGCGCGCACAAAATGTAGTACAAAGCGGTACATTCCACGCCAATAAAATAGCAGACGTAGGAGCGTGTAGTTTTTCAATACGCCACGTGGGCACACTGTGGGTCGCCATGATAAGCAGCACAAATGTCGGCTTGGATATGACGCGGGATGACTAGAAGCCACTTCCATCCAACAAGCAAATAATTGCGGTGATAGAGAAGAGCATCACGAATGGAGAATTGGTGGGCTTGCCGGACGAGCGCTTTGAATGAATGACCGGCAGTAGGACTTGAAAGAAAATGCAAAAGCGCACTGATCCACGGGTCATTCCGCTGCTCGGTAACCACGTCGACAGGGTAAAGAGTCGTCATATCCTAAGCACAGACGTGCTCAGACGAGGTATCACTAGGCAATGGCGAGCGGAAAAGAGCATCCGTGTCCGTATGTTTCAGACCTGATCGATAAATGACATGGATGTCCTACTCCTGGAGACGGAGAACCCAGCGAGCAAGGCGACCGGATGGGTCTTTCAGAGAGGCCACCCAGCACAAAGCATGGTGATCGGTCACAACATAAAACGGTCGGCCACACACATAGGGACGAAATTTTCCGCTGGCCCAAATAATGGCCGAACATTCCCTTTCTGTGACTGAATAATTGGATTCTGCTTTCATCAATGTTCGGCTGGAATATGCCACAACATACTCGCTGTAACCAGGTTTACGTTGGGTAAGGACGGCACCAAGCCCGATACCGCTGGCGTCAGTGTGAATATCCGTAGGCGCAGTCGGATCAAAGTGGCGTAGAATGGGATTGAAACCAAAAGTCGGCGTAAAGTGTCGAAGGCTTTATCGCAGGCCCGAGTCCAGGCTGAAAGGTCGGAGCTGCCAGCAAGGAGCTGGGTCAGAGGAGGGATGATAGAGGCGAAGTTCAAGATTAAACGTCGAAAGTAGGAGCAGAGGCCGATAAAGCTCCGGAGCTGCTTCAGGGAACTCGCTTCGGAAACTCTACAACTGCGTGAAGTTTGGTTGGGTCGGGAAGAATGCCGTCCTTACAAACTATGTGGCCTAAAATTCTGAGTATTCGAGCGGCAAAGTGGCACTTCTTCAAATTCAATTGAAGCCCAGCGTCGGCGAGGCACGTGAGGACATGCTTTAGGCGGAGAAGGTGAGAAGAAAAGTCGGTAGAAAAAACAACGATGTCATCCAGATAACACAGACAGGGCTGCCACTTAAGTCCACGAGGAACAGTGTCCATCAGGAGCTCAAAAGTAGCAGGGGCATTGCAAAGGCCAAAGGGAATTACGTTGAACTCGTATAAGCTATCAGGTGTTATAAAGGCAGTTTTCGAGCGATCATCGTCAGCTATCGGCACCTGCTAGCAGCCAGAGCGCAAATCTAAAGAGGAGAAATACTCTGCTCCCTGTAAACAGTCCAAGGCGTCGTCGATTTGTGGCAGAGAATAGACGTCTTTTAGCGTGATCTTGTTTAGCCTACGGTAATCGACGCAAAACCGGATGGAACCATCTTTCTTGGTGACCAAAACAACCGGAGAAGCACATGGACTGTTTGATGGCTGTATGACGCCCCGGCGAAGCGTATCGTCCACGTTATCAGCTATGACTTGGCGCTCAGAGGCCGACACGCGATAAGGACGCTGTCTTAAAGGTGCGTTTGTACCAGTGTCGACTGTGTGCGTAACAACAGACGTGCGACCCGGAGCAGTGTGAGGAAGGTCGAAGGCAGAAGTGAAGCTCCGTAGAAGGGCAGAGAGTTTATCGCGTTGCGCGGGTGGAAGATCTACGTCAATACCTTGTTGAAGAACATCGGGTAGTGTCGAAGTGTCGCTATATCGCAAGAGCTGAGAACATTGACGTCTAAAGAAGTAGGCGTGGCAGGAAGAGTATTTACACGCGCGGGATCAAGTTCTTCAATACGACCGAGACACTCGCCGCGTAGCAGGACGGATGGGCACGAAAATGGATTCAATACATACATCGCACTAAGACCTTCTTCGAACTTGAGAACAGCAAATGGAAGCAGGAGGCATGGATGGCGTGAAGCGGCATCGGACGGTGCAAAGAAGGCGGTCGAAGTAGTAACACTTTCACAGGTGAGTGGAACGAGGGCAGCAGAAAATGGAGAAATGTCTGTGTCATTAGCGACAAGGAGGTTTGCAGACCGGGTAGGGACGTCAAACAAGAGAGTACCACACACAGAAAAAAAGGCAACTTCCGCGCGGGCGCAGTCAATAACAGCACGATGAGTGGGAAGGAAATCGTAGCCCAGGATGATGTCGTGAGCCAGTGAGCCAGTACAATAAACTCGATAGTGTATAAGACGTCTTCGATGAGAACACGGCCCGTGAAAGCTGCTGAGGGATGAATGCGCTGGGATGAAGCGGTGCGAAGCGAAAAGTCGGGTAGTGCGGTGGTCACCTTGCGAAGGCGACGGCAAAGAGATTCACGGATGACGGATATGGCAGCGCCCGTGTCAACAAGAGCGAGTATTGCGACACTGTCGACGAACACTTGTATTACGTTAGCGGGAGAAGACGGAGGACTTGAAGAGTTCGAACCAAGCGCAGTTCTTGCCCCGGGAACTGCGACTGTTAGTTTCCCTCAACAACACCGGTAGAACGTCGGGGAAGCGGGGATGGTGAACGGCGACGAGGGGAAGATGATCGGCGAGAGATATACGTTTGATTGTCCCGAGAAACGAAGTTGGAACCGGGTTCAGTTCTCGGCGAGGGCTGGTCGGCGTCGTATGAGTAGTTCCAGGGGTCAGGGCGAGAAGGTGGAAGGCGTTGGCAGCAAAGACGGGCTACATGGCTCGGCAGCCCGCAAGAGTAGCAGATTGGCCAGTGGTCCGCGGTGCGCCAAGGGTTCGTAGGGCGTTGGCGTACTCTTAGAATAGGGACATGGAACGCCGATCTAGGCAAAGGCGAAGAATGGTTGGAAGGAGCGGCCTGGTAGAAAACAGGTGCAGTTGGATTAGCGGCCCGGCTGTAACTTGGGCGTACGTCAATGGTGCCGTTACTTGCGCCAGCACAGGGCTGGGCGGGAGCACGGGGCTGTGCGGAAGGACATCATGATATGGTCTTGCATGACCCGCCGTATGGTAGGGGCCAAGGATGGAGCCATGTCAGGAACAAGGCGACCAGTGTCTTGTAATTGTGGGACCAGAGATAGCTGGCGGGCGATCTCTTCGCGAACGAAGGCTTTGATCTGTTGAATCAAAGGGCTGTCTTCTGATGAAGTAGAACCACCCAGAGCTAGTGTAGAGATGGTGTCGTCTCTAACACCGGACCGCCGGGTAGAAGCACGTTACCGACGGAGGCAGGCCTTTCACCCACAGCATCTGAAACGCGTCCTCGGAGATACCTTTCAAGATGTGTCCAATCTTAGCCGCTTCTGACATTAGTGGGTCGACACGTTTGCACAGGTCAAGGATGTCCTCTATATACCTTGTGAATGACTCTTCGGCATGCTGAGTGCGCTCACGCAAGCGTTGTTCTGCTCGGAGCTTACGAACTGCAGGGCGGCCGCGCACTTCCGCAAAAAGCTTCTTAAATGCAGACCTAGACGGCAGGTCTGCCTCATGGTTGCGAAACCAGAAGTTCGCAAAGTCGGTCAGGTAAAAGATTACGTTCCTTATCTTGATAGTGTCGTCCCATCTGTTTTAACTGCTGGCACGTTCATACGCCGACAACCAGTCGTCGACGTCTTGGTCAGCCGTGCCACTGAAGAGGCATGGATGACGCTGCCGTAGAACGCCAGAACACAGTGCCGTGGTTGGTATGGGCGGCGATGTCGAGGTGGTCTCGTGCGGCATGGTGGAAGCAGACGGCAATGTGCGGCTTCTGAGTTCCAGGGTGGATGGGAACATACAAAGCACCTCCACCAATTGTAGCGGTGTGTTTATTCAGATGGATATAGCCGCTCAGGAGGAACTCGCAGCGGAGTGTCAGGCGTGGCGAATCAGCAAGGTAGTGACCAACTTCTTCGTTCTCGAGCGCGCCAGCACGCGATGCATGGCAATTGGTATGAAGACAAAGATTACCACACTTCACATAATACAAATCAACAATCATAATTTTATACCCCTTACAGCCTGCGCACAAGCTCGCGTCTTGATAATGGGAAATGATTGAGAAATATACCCCCCTGAACAATGCTTTCAAGGATTTCTTTTTCCTGGAACCATGCATGCTTTGAATAAATTAGCTTGGAATATTGTGGACAGAACCTGTGTCGATCATTTCGTCGCAAATTTGATAATGCTTGGGTGAAGTTGTACTATTCCTGCATAGGTTTTTTGTTGTTGGTGTTGATTGATATGTTTCATGCTTTGACTTTCTGTAATTGATTGTGCTTGCCTTTATTGATGTATTCTTGTAATGTAGTTTTTATTTGCGTCGCAACGTGGGGTCCGATATAGGCTCAAAGATTGCAGGAGATGGCAGCGGCGAACACGACAAAGCTTCAGGGTCGGAGTGTTAACATCCTCACTGCTGAATAACATCAAAGCGTTAAGTCTTGGAGATAAAGGACTTAGCAGCCGAGGCGTCCAGAAGGGTCTTTTAGGGAAACCAACCAGCAGAAGGAACGGTTGGCAAGTGATGGTGTTCGGCGGCACAAATCTTACAGCCTCCTGTAGCGGGGTTGTTCCTGGTTGATGCCACGCTCCTCTACGTCGCATGAGGTCACCGTTAGAGCGAGCGCACGGTAGATCTCCAGAGGAGCATGAGTGTCGCCTATACTTCTACGCTCCGCGCAACAACGCAGTGTTAGGCAAACCTCAAGCTCAGTCTTTTTGTAACAGACTGTAACTCATCGTTCTCTGCCAAGTAATCCAACAACGGCGGTTACAACTTCCGTTGTTCTTACTCTTTTATTTTTTTTCGTGCACTCGTGACGAGGAACAAGGACGTCTCAATCAATTTGAGACCACTTGCTGAACTAATTGAGATGAAACCGACCATGCATGAATCTGGCTGCGCTGGTTGGGCGCCTGTTATATTTTCTGCATTAATACATGGCTTCTTCTCTCAAATAATATGTCAACATGTTTCTGGACGAGTTGTCCTACTTTACGGGGGGAACATTGCATTGCTAATTTCATTACCAAAACAATTCCGCATCCAATTTTTTCAATTAGAGGGTTTCAAAAAAGCTAAAAAGCATTTTTAACTTGGCGACAAACATTTCTGAACAGTACTAACGGATTGCAACAACATCTCATAGTATGGTCATTACTGTGTTCTTTTGAATAAGTCACCTCCATAAATTTTTGTACGTTATGGCACTGCAAATGCCAGTGATTCAGCTGTGGTGTTTTCTGGGAAGCCTATTTATTTGAAAACAGCGCCAGAACACGGACAGATATAAATACACAAAGGCACATTGCGCTGATGTGACAAATTACTCTTTGTTTGAAGCATTTCTTTTATACAAAGCGACTGTTAAAAAGTGCAGGAAGTCTCATCTCATGCCCTAATACATCACTCTCTTCCCTCCAAAGAGACATATCTTTTCCTTGAAGTGTTATGTAAGTGCTGCTTACGTTGCTTCTCTGGAATCTGCTATATTTACTGCTGCAATAATTTCTCTTCCTATTTTTTCTTGCTTTCGGTATACTGCTTCCATCCTTTGGAAGGAAAGCAAGGTTCAAATTTGTAGGCCTGACACAATGGCCGACACAATTTCCGTCCCTTATCCTCTCTATACATTTATTGCTCTCACGGATAATATCATTTAAACAGCCTCCGGTGTACCAACATATGTGTTCCCGCATGTCAGCGGACTATATATATAAATGCTCCACTCCTCAGACAGTCCGTCCTCGTCGTAGCGCTGTTTTAAAATATCTTCAACAACTCGCCCAACAAGCCACTCTGCTTGAGCAGAGTTACCATGTAAACTGATTGACATACACTAAATGATGCAATGGCAGATAGCTATGTCAAATTTACCGAACACAACCTGTAATCACCCCTACTGACACTAAATATAAATGTTATATAGGTTTGTAGGCAACACGAAGTCGCAATGAGTAAACCAAAAATTTTGGCAAGTTGTTAGGATTCATTTCGCTTACGGCGTACCAAGTCAGTTCGTTTTGTTTGTTTGTTTGGGTGGTTGGTTGGTTTTTGCCATCTTCGCCTTCGGTTTCTGTCACATCGCACCTCAAGTAAGTTGTGAACATCGGCTGGCCTGGTGACATATTAAATTAAGATGCAATTTAGATGACTCAACGGCTCCTGTTATTCCACTACTCCATGGGGAAACTTTCTTGCTCGATTTTCAAGCTGCTTTAGTCAATAACATGTTCAGCGCACGTGACTTGTTGCACAACTGTCATCCTGCATCTAGTATTATTGAAGACTCTTATGATGTGGATGAATACTATTTTCATTCTGGACAACTGTACACTCTCCTCAATACGCAGATTTTCATTCAAGTACTATGTAATTTTTATGTGTTTTTAACATTGAACAGAAATAAACCATATTTAATGTGCTGGGTCATGGTGCCTTCAGTTTCAGGCATAGGTTGCCGGCACATTTTGCATTGATTCTATTTCTTTACCGACATTCTGAACTTCGCAAAACGGAACTCAAGAAAGAAGCCCTTCGTATAAGGTATTTAAGGACCCAACGCATAACACTTTAGACAACATGGACAGGAGCGCACCAGCAAACAAATACCCTCAAAAATGAGAGAATTTTGAATACTTTTTTTGAACTGTATTCCACTTTGAAACTTGGCGAACAGGTAAGTCTTCAAAACCTCAAGTTTCATGTATTTTCTTTTCAAGAAAAATAAATAGTATTGTAGCTGCTTGGTTAATTTTAATGGTTTAGAGCTCAATAGATCAGCCGGACTAATCTACTGCACACTGCAAAAATGATTAAATAGTCACGGTACTTGTGGATTGCTGCTTTCCTGTAGATTTTATATTGTCAGGTGCTCACGCAATAGTGGCTCACCAATTATCAATGGGTGAGCAAGTACAATCGCTGGGATGCCACTGTAAAGCTGGCAAATGTTTTTTCCTTGGACGCTACAGCCCTGACTTGCTTTGAGAACCATGAAGCGTCCTTAACGAGCTGGGATCGGTTTGAAGAGGAAATTCGAAATTGTTTCCTGGATACCATGGCAAAACAGTCATCCTCTGAGCAGACTTTATTCCAGCGAGCCTAAGGGCCTGGCGAAACGTGCACAATGTACATTGCAAAGGCCCTAAAACTCAGTAAAGCGTTGAATCCGAGCATATCTGACGAAAACAGAGTTGGCCACCTCTTAAAGGGCATCACCGTGGACTTTTTAATTACAAAAGAAAACTTGGATTCTGCCCCGGCTGTCTAAGCTTTAAAGCTTAGTCGCATAACCCCGAAATTCGGCCGTCTGCCTAACGTGATCACTGTTGCAAGCGAGGATTCTGACGAGCATTCACATGAGCCTCCGCAATTGGCCGTGATGAACTCTCCCGCCATCAAGATGTTGGGAACCGCAGTGCAATCCCATGTTATAGCTGCTCCCTGCAGGCAGCTTCCATCCAGCGCTCTTCTTCTTGGGGTTCTACCGCTCTTCCTCCCGTCCGTAACCACCGAAACGACTCGTACGGCCCTGATCCCCTAGCTCGTTCCAACTACAGGGCGCCACTTCCTCCTTAACGGCCCCAGCGGCTGGACTTTCCTGATCGCTTCGATCCTGTTTCCGAGGGCTATTATTTGGACCTTGCTCGTGAACCACCAGTCTGTCACCGCTCTGATATGCTTGGCCACATATCTCAATTCTGCCGCCGCCGGAATCCGGCGCCACGCTACCAGCGCCAATGGTCAGATTGCCATTCTACCCTGAGTCCAGAAGTCCGTGACCCGAGCTATCCCCTCCTTCGGGCTCCTACCGCTACGCACCACCACGCAACGACTCCCCAGCTTCTGACCGTAGCCTGACTCCTCCTGCCCGCCGCTCCCAACGTTCGCCCTCTCCCCGCCACCCTCCTCCATTCCTCCTGAGCGGCTATATCCATCTGAATAAACACACCCCTACAATTTGTGGAGGTGCTGGGTACGTTCCCATCCACCCTGGAACTTAGAAGCCGCACTTTGCCGTCTGCTTCCACCATGCCGGACGAGACCACCTCGACATCACCGCCCATACCAACCACGGTACAGTGTTCTGGGGTTCTACGGCAGCATGATCCATGCCTCTTCAGTGGCACGGCTGACCAAGACGTCGACGACTGGTTGTCGGCGTATGAACGTGTCAGCTGTTACAACAGATGGGACGATACTATCAAGCTAAGGAACGTAATCTTTTAACTGACCGACGTGGCGAACCTCTGGTTTCACAACCATGAGGCAGACCTGCCATCTAGGTCTGCATTTAAGAAGCTTTTTGCGGAAGTGCTCGGCCGTCCTGCAGTTCGTAAGCTCCGAGCAGAACAACACTTGCGTGAGCGCACTCAGCATGCCGAAGAGTCATTCACAAGTTATATAGAGGACATCCTTGACCTGTGCAAACGTGTCGACCCACTAATGTCCGAAGCGGCTAAGATCGGACACATCTTGAAAGGTATCTCCGAGGACGCGCGTCAGATGCTCTGGTTGAAAAATCCCGCCTCCTTCAGTTACGTGATTAAACTTTGCCAGAGCTACGACGAGCTTCGAAAGCAGCGCGCTTCTACCCGGCAGTCCGGTGTTAGAGACGACACCATCTCTACACTAGATCTGGGCAGTGCTACTTCATCAGAGGACAGCCCATTAATTCAACAGATCAAAGCTTTCGTTCGCGAAGAGGTCTCCCGCCAGCTATCTCTGGTCCCTCAATTACAAGACACTGGTCACCTTGTTCCTGACATGGCTCCATCCTTGGCCCCTACCATACGGCGGGTCGTGCAAGACCATATTATGATGTCCTTCCGCCCAGCCCCGTGCTCCCGCCCAGCCCTGTGCAAGCGCAAGTAACGGCACCATTGACGTACGCCCAAGTTACAGCCATTCCGCATATGCCAACCGCACCTGTTTCGTACCAAGCCGCTCCTTCCAACCATTCTACGCCTTTGCCTGGATCGGCGTTCCATGTCCCTATTCCAAAGGTACGCCAACGCCCTACGAACCCTTGGCGCAAAGCGGACCACTCGCCAATCTGCTACTTTTGCGGGCTGCCGAGCCATGTAGCCCGTCTTTGCAGCCAACGCCTTCCACCTTCTCGCCCTGACCCTTGGAACTACTCGTACGACGCCGGCCATCCCTCGCCGAGAACTCAACCCGATTCCGACTTCGTTTCTCGGGACAATCAAACGTATACCTCTCGCCGATCTCTTCCCCTCGTCACCGTTCACCATCCCCGCTTCCCCGACGTTCTACCGGGGCTGTTGAGGGAAACTAACAGTCGCAGTTCCCGGGGCAAGAACTGCGCTTGGTTCGAGCTCTTCAAGTCCTCCGTCTTCTCCCGCTAACGTAATACAAGTGTTCGTCGACAGTGTCGCAATACTCGCTCTTGTTGACACGGGCGCTGCCATATCCGTCATCCGTGAATCTCTTTGCCGTCGCCTTCGCAAGGTGACCACCGCACTACCCGACTTTTCGCTTCGCACCGCTTCATCCCAGCGCATTCATCCCTCAGCAGCTTTCACGGGCCGTGTTCTCATCGAAGACGTCTTATGCACTATCGAGTTTATTGTACTGGCTCACTGCCCTACTGAAAATCTCCCTTATGAATTTTGAGCATACGGTATTATTGGATATGGGGGATATGTCATATGACACATATGGGGAGTACGGGTGATATGTGCAATATGGGCATATGGGCGATATGTGTGATATGGGTATATGGGCGATATGTGTGATATGGGTATAAGGGAATTATGGGTGATATGGGCATTATGGGCAATATGGGCAATACGGGCATTATGGGCAATACGGGCATTATAGGCGATTTGGGCAGGATGGGTGACGTGAAATCCACGGCCATATAATTTCTTTTCAGGTGGTGACATTTGAGCAGGTGTCCTACATTATACAATAAGAGAAGGCTGGTAATGACTGAAATTTTCGGTAGTATTTATTTGGCTTCTAATATACATGACATATGAAGTTTCAAGCTTGCATTTTTCATCTGTTCGTCTTTCAGCATTTCTGTAATATATCTTTAGTTTCTGCATGCACTTGCTTGGAGGCAGCTGATCAATAGCATTCCTGCTAATATATGCGACAAATCCATCTGGAAAGCAACAAATGAGAAAAAGTCCGAAGAGAAGAAATGGTCAATTTTATATCATTGTAAAAATAAATAATTGAAATCAGTCAGGAAACACCAAAACAATTCACAGCAATATAAAAGAAATGAAATTGAACACATGAATTCTCCACAAATGTGAAGGATGTTGAGCTGTGTTTATGTAAAACAACATGAACTTGACTGAAAAAAAGATAATTAGATCACGATTGAAGGACTCACTTGTTACAGCTGCCAATTTGTGATAGGTCAGGGCTTTTTTGGAGGCTGAATGGACTAGAGTTCGGAAAGCGGCGACACGGGGCCCCTATCACACTCCTGTTTCTGAGACACAGGCAGCCTTCACTGGTTCTTTGAAAAACAGAGAATCCTTGGGCAGCGTCAGGAGCCACTGCCATCTCTCTACAGGAATGTACACACAATTGCCAAGGTGAACCTGCATGGAACAGAGATAAGCATTACCCTCCGCATGCATGCAAAAATAAAATATGGACAATAAAGGATAAAATATGTACTTTAAAGAACCCTTAATCGAAAGGCGATTTCTCTTAATATATCTTGCAAGGATATTTACCAGTCATGAGGCAGTTATAAATATTTTTCTAAGTTATACATGTTATGACAATCTGATTAAGCTTTGTATTGTTCACCAATTTAATGTGTCTTGAAAAAAGATGTAAAACAGATGAATCTTCGGTTAAAAAAATCACTCTACTGGCACTTTTTGATGCCTGATAAAAACCTTTGTTCACGGATTGTCTGCAAAAAATTTCAGTGTGAAAACATAATTTAACTTTTCATTAGACTAGAAAATTCAGAGGTGTTACATGATAGCACCTTTAAAGAAAATTGGCTTTGAACAGTTCAGTAAAAACCACGAAGATTTTGGAAGAAATCGCAGACCGTAGAAAACACAAACTGGTACATTTGTAGTCTCAAATGACTCGTTATTTTCGATATTAATAAACAAAATAAATAATCCTCTATGCTTTCCTTGTTACGAGAGGCAGTAGGCTCACCTTGTATACGCCATACAATGAGCCGCTTATGTCCCTACAGTTCGATCACTAGCCAAGTAGTGATTTAATATAGGTTATATAGTAAATGTGGTGAAATAAGTAATTATTTCCATGTGTACCCAAGCACATGGTAATAAGCAACAGTAAAAACATGAATGAATACATAGACTTCTTGACCTTTCTTTCCCAGTTTTTAAGTGAGATGGCATAGCAAGAAACACAAAACAAATCTTAAAAGGTGTTTTTCTGGGTCTTATGGTCTCCTCCTTACGTATTTCTGTCTGCACAGTTGGACAAGTATAAGAGTGGTAAACACATGCAATTCCCCTACCTGGTTGTTTACTGTTGCCAGTACAGGTACCTGGTCACCAGGCACATTCGAAACCTACAAGGAGAGGAAAATCAGTGAAACACGTACCAAACTGAAATCCGAAGTCACACATGTTTATAGATGGGCCACAGTAGAAAGGTAAAATGAACAAAAAAAGATATTGCTCTTGGTTTTGATGTTAGCTATGTGTTGTCTACAGCTACGAAGAAAAGCCACCCTTACAACTCTGATGTGCAAGCAATAGTAAAAACATGAATGAATGAACACATAGATTTCTTGGCCAATCCTTTCCAGTTTTTAAGTGGGATGGCATAGCAAGAAACATGAAACAAAGTGAAGCAGTGCACATCTGGGTGTTATGACTTTGTTAGGTAGTTGTGCAAGCATAGGAGTTGAAAGCATATGCGATTCCCCTACCTGGCAGTTTGCTGTTGCCAGTACAGGTACTTTGTCCCCAGGTGCATTCAACACCTACAAGGAAAGGAAAAGCAGTGAAACAACAAACTGAAATCTGAATTCACACATGTTTATTTATAGATGGGCCACAGTAGACATGAAAGATGAACAAAAAAAGACAATCCTTTTGATATGGATAAGGTTAGCTATTTGATTTCTACAGCCATAAAGAAAAGCCATCCTTACTACTCTTTTGTTTGCATATTTTCAGTGCATTGTTCGCACTGTTTCCTAAAGAGCTAGAAACGGAAGGGATCTGTGTAAGTAGCAAACAGCTTAATGAATAGATCCGTGGTTATCGGCAATGGATGGGTTGGAGACCTCTTGTGAACCACTGAAAGTTGACTCTAGAGGGGGGTAGGGATTCTTGTGAGGACTGTTGTTGCTGCAGTTCCAAGAGATCAAACTGGGATAGGGTCCATACTAAAGTGACCTCTAAAAATGTGCACTTGATAAGCCAGTGGGCCACAGCTGCAGAGGACATAGACAGAGGCAGCATGTCAGTATGTATGCTGCTGGAAAAGACTGAACTCCTTGCAACACTGCGCTGCTCACTCTCCCACCCCAAATGTTTTGCCTGCAGCCCATCCAGCAGTGCAGCAAGAGCTCGAGTTTAACCGATGCCTGCATCAACAAAAATCCCTCTCTCGTATGCAGACTCTCAATTTCCATACTCCTCTCCTGTGTCTTTGCCTTTGAGAAACTAGTTGGCTTTGAACCTCCATGCTTTTAACCCTGCAAAGCTGTCTTGCCAGGCCAGAGCACAGATCTATTGCATAAACTTTCTTTTTGGGGGGGAGATGTGTGTTTGCAGACCCTCAAAATATTTTTGCGGACCCCCATTTGAGAAACACTGGAATAGGCCATCTGGAATACTTCCACCAGATTCCAACTTATCTTTTTTTTCCCACCTTACCTCTTATACTGTTGTCAGCCTTAATGCTCACTAATAGTTTTAAAAGCCATGCAGATGCACAGTGGCAATATGGTAAACTATAGTAGTCATTGAGCAGTGGATATGCATAACATGCACAACTACAGCCAAGATTTAAAACCAAAAGGCACTTCAGAGACAACTGTACTGGATGTTTCATGTTGACATAGACTACTGTAACTTAGGGTAATTTTTAATTCCCCATTAACTGACTTATTATGTAAGCTTAATTACTGAAACTTGTAAATATTTGCTGCAGAGCCAGAGTGGGATATGCAAACTTGTATAGTGCCAGTGAAAACCAATCATTAAATTGTTTCCTATATTATATTTCTCATGCAGTATGTTCTTGCATTCTAAAATTCACAGAATATGAGAAACAAAAGCCATGTGACCAGATGCTTATGCCAAGCTCCTGTGCTGCTCTCAAGCATGCAGTGACTGACTGGGATTCCTGTTTTTTACTGCACAATGGCACAATGAATGTTCCTGACCAAGCATTTCAAAGGAGAATGAAAATGCTCTTTTTTTTGTAGTCAGCAATGGTCAGTCATTGCGGCATGCATTTGCACCTTCACATGACACAGGCTAGAGATCCAAATATATACAACACTGTTGCGTCACCATGCCTACAGTCGTACTGCTGCCAACCTTGCCCACTCATTACATATTCTCGACAGCTGCATAATAGCAAAGCTCACGCGCCCAATCAAGTGACCTTTTCTTTCATATTTTATAGGCTTTAAAATGCAAAAAAAAAAGAAGTTTGTGAGGCATACCGTGCAAGAAACAATTTAATAGGTGTTTTCTGAAGTTCTTATAAAACCTTGCATATCTCACTTGGGGGCTGCAGATAATAATGTAGGAGTTAAGCAAATATAATCACGTAAGGGCAAAATAACCTTTTTGAAATCCTAGCTCAAGTTGCTTTGAAAGCTTGTATAGCAGAAGCACTGAAGGAAGTCAAACACTGCAAGTCCCACACTGAAGACCTATTAGTGATAGAACGTTCTGCTCAGCAAAACTGTTTTAATGCTTCAAAGTTTGGCACTGTCTACGGAAAGTGATAGCAGATTGACAAAGAATGATGATATGGACTTCTTATCAGCATCAATTTTACAGCAAAGTTGGCACAGCCCAGTGATCTCACAAGCTGTCTTTGTCAGGTTTGCAGCTACTATACAGCAATTATGGCACAAAGCTCATATCTGGATGTCAGAAGCAACACTAAAAGTGTGAAGTGCATGCACACTGGATGCAACAAAAGGAGCATTCGTCTATTTTCATTGATACTCTGAAGAGGAGTCATTTTGACAGCTGAATAAAAATTGGTTGAAAGCATTGTGTACACATAGTTGAAATCAAAATGGTACATGATGGTTTCCCTTGCAACTGCAGTCTGCTTAGTTAGGAAGCCAGACCACAGACCATCTATGCATGGCCATCACTTCAGCTGAGCAGGCAATGTCCTTGAAGTAATTTATGAGCCACATTTACAGCACCACAGCATTATGCTGTGGAACAAATCCTAGCATTAAACTGCATTGTCTAGGGCAATGTGCTTGTTACTTGCTTTTATTCTTATGCAGTATTGCTTCAGTGAGAACACAGACTGAAACCTGCTGTAAAATGTCACTTCCTTTGCTTTGTAGACAAGCTCGATCACGTCTATGCCCTACAAAGTTAAGTCAGTGTGTGTGCCAGAAGCTTGAGGTCATGAGTAGTAGACATGGGCATGTTCCTGTTTTCTCTTTGCCAGTGAGCTGCAGTTTACTGATAGCATGAATAAACTTTCTCTTCATCAATGAGCTCATCATCTGACCTAGCTTGATGCTTTTTTTATTATCGGTGCAGCGCATTCACGACGAGGACGAGAGGAGACACAGACATCTGAGCGTAAATGCACTGCACCGATGTCTAACCAGCATGCCCAAGCATCTACTATGTCTTCATTTTTTTGCTTGCACCCAGGTTCCTACTTTCTCAGATTCACTCAACTATTGCTGCTCTATCTCTTCATTTCATGTAATATCTTGCAGGAAACACTAAATGTTTAAATATACACTGCACCAGGAACAGAAGTAAAAATATAAAGGAAACTAAAAACAAACGATGTTTTAATTGCAGCATTGACTATGACAAGGTGTGATTTGACAAATTTCGCCACAGTCATTGATTTAAAAGGAGGAAACCTATGATGCCATTGGGAATTCTAAACTGGAAAGTGGTCACCTCTCAAAAATGCCACAACCACATGACAACTGGTAATTTGGCTAACTTGCCACTTGCGAGTTTTTGCATCAAAAGCTGCCTTCACTTCGGGCTTCGGCCCCGTTAGCATTTTTTGTGCGATGTTGGTTTTTGTGCCCTGGCCTTTAACTTTTCTTCCAGATTTTTCATGAAAAAAGAAACATGTGGCTACTGAGATTATATCTACTTTGTAGGTGCGTTTGCACGTTGATGCCCTTCTGTCAAATGTAAAGTGCAAATCAAAACATCCAAAATCATGTTGAAAGTTCAGCGCATTTGTGTAAGTGTATCTCGTCCTTTTGTCCTTGTCTGCCAGCACTGCAATACCATAATGCTCGACAACCACTAACTAGCCCAGCAACATATCCTGCATTAGTTTTAATAGTGCTGATTGCACAAATTCAGGGATTTTTGCAATTGTTTCAGTTTCATGTTTTAAAATTGGCAAGTGGATCAGCAGGCCATGCAAATTTCAGCCATCACAGCTTGCAACATTCTCGGAGCTGGATTAACAGAAATAAGGGCCCTAGGCTAGAGTGCATGCCACCTCCCCCCCCCCCAATTTGGAAGTCCCTGCTATCACTTCCATATTATACTTCTGTAAATACCCCATTTCATTTTACCCTACACCAAACTAAAAAAAAAAAAAAAAACAAGGTGTGATTACTGTGATTGGCACGATAGTGATGGATTATTTTTAGAAAAAGACCTCCCGAGTGAAGGGGAATTTCTGTTTTTGCAGCTCGACAAGGTCTGACAAAGGCAAAAGCTAAACAAAGTAAGATCAGGTGGGGGCCCCATCTCTTCATTCTGATTTTCTCTCTTCATATCTGTCGCTGAACATTCAATACTTTGTGGTTCGGGCTCCCTTCTCACATCCTCGGAGATAAGGTTCTGTGCTTCAGCATCCTTAGCCCCCACCTTTATCCAGTGCTACATTCTATCCTATTCCGTACACACAACTGTCACAAATTTCTGTACAAAAAGATATGAAATACAACTAAAGAGTGCATTTTTAGTACACAATGACAGTTGTAGTTTCGAAGCGTGCCGTAAGAGTACGTAATTTTCAATGCAGCACACATTCTTCAACAGTACCTAGTACTATTTAGATATTCATACTCTCTCTTGCAGTACGGCCCCCTCTAGTGACATCAACATCTACATTTACACCATAAGACAACAGAGACAGCGCTACTGCTTGGCATCATCTGTGTTCGCTCCAAATGTGCAAAGTGATCTTGGGTGCCGCCGGCACCTCTTGTGCTGGATGGACAAACCAGAGGCTTAGGCTTTAGGCTGTGTGAATCAGTATCATAGAAAGCAGTTACTGCCCTTATTCATCTCACAATTTCTGCATGTATTATACTTTCAAAATGTAGACACAACAGTTTATATGCTGCAGGAACACAAGTAAATCGATGCCTACAATAAGAAATCATATTGCCTAGAACAGCTGCAAGGTGAATACAAGTACAGTAATAAGGTAGAAAGTTGGGCGAGTTGGTATATAGACATGGTTAAAAAAATCCATTGCACTAAAAAAGATGACGTCTAAACGCTTAAAAGACAGGACAAGCGCAGACTCACAACTATGGTTATTTGACTAAACAGATGAGATATATATGCAGAGAAACAAACAGATGCACCTGCGCAGAACCACCAGACAGTAAAAAAAAAGATTATGTTTCAAATTTTATCTAGGTATAAAAATGCACACTCTGCTAGGGAGACAAAGACTGGGTGATGCATCTAGCACCTTTTTTCCTGATACAGTAGGCCTTCTTAAGTTCTCATGTTAGCCTATCTCGATGATGGAAAAGAATGCTAGTTTGTGAGAACTGCGGATAGCAGCCTTGTCTATCTTTATCACCATTTTTATTTTTTCCTTCGTTGCATTTCCTGCAATGCACAGCCACGTGCAAGTAAGTGTCGGACAATATGGCCTCCAAATGCTCCTTCAGACATACATATATACATCGGCCCATCTGGCCAACGTACACCTTACTGCAAGATAAATGGAACTCATACACAACCGCACATGCAGGGGACGTGCCATGATCTGTGCCTAATAGTAAACTGAAATGGGCCAATACTCTGGGACAAATCAATTTTTTTCTGTACACAGGCAAATCTGGACAATTTGAAGGGTGCAGAACAAACCACTGTAATCTCATAACAATAGGCGACATTCTTTATGTTATGAGAGAGTTGTGCTTATAAGGTATGATCTATGTTTAGAGTGTATAGTCGTGGTGTTTTTTAGCACAGTGGATTTTTTCAACCAAGTACAGTAATAACTGACTGCGATGATGCCAATAGAGACCTTATTCCCACAGCTAATATCACTGATTCACCAAAGTTGCTGGCTACACTCAAGGTCGGTGAACACAGATGGTGCCCAGCGGCGACTATGTCTCTGGTGTCTTCCGGTGTAACTATACATTTTTGTCGATTTCTGACATTTTTGTTAGAAAACATTGCTTGCTACAGGCAAAATGACAACAAAGTTTGAAACAAGACTCCAAGCACAAAGAGTATTTTGGCCTGTCCAAAATTGAACACATTAAAATTAATGGTTAGGAAATGACAGGCTATTACAGCATGTTACAGAGACGTACACCCAGCTATATATAATGCAGATTACTGTCAGCACATATCAAACAGAATGCTTATAATTCTGCGCTTACATCACTGCATTTAAAACTTAAAAACAAATCATTTCGCTTAAATTTCAAAAGAAAAGTGTTTATAACTTGCCAAATTTCTTGTGCAGCAAATCCTGGAGGCGGCTATCTTGATCTTCAACCATTTCAGCTTCTCCTCCAGCTTTCTGACCTTTCTTCGCAGGGACTTGCTATTTTCTTGCTCTTTCCTTACCATCTCTCAATAAGCTCATCACCCGAGCTTTCAGGCCATGGGAGTCTTGTCCGAGAAGGAGCAGATTTTTTTTTTTTTTTACTGCGTCTCACCTTCAGAATACAGAAAGTATAGATTAGCAAGTACCATCTTCAAGCATCCATGCAGCGTCTGAGCAAATAAAAGCATTAAGGCAAAATTCACCAAGTTACTTTATCAAATAATCACCACAAACATTTTGCCCCCAACACAAATACCTACATGTGTTATTTATAGTAATTCAAGATCTTGATCTGGCTGGCAGAAGTGCTGGCTCATGGCATCAGTGCCTCTGCCAGCATGGCGTCTGGACAAATGCACCCCCACCCCGTACTGGGATGAGCAAGTTTGGCTCCATAAGATAAAAAAAAAACATCCTGCCATCGCCCATGCACTGATGTGACATTCCAATAGGATCTGTTTTTCTATAGGAGAATTGCGCTGCGTTTGCAAACTACTTGCAAAAAAGGCCCTGAGAGACACTGCTCAAGGGGACCTTTTTTCTCATTCCTGCAGTAGCTAACAAAAATGCAACAAGACTGCAAAGACATGAAGCAACGCATGAAACAATGCCGAAGTATCAAAATCACCTAACAGCAGCAATACATTTCTAGTAGGTGCACTGGGTGCATGCTGATCTGTGCCTTTACAATAATGGGCCACCACTGTAATGAAGAACTCAAGTTGCTTTATTTCAGATATGAAACTGGAGAAAGCAAAAACATGCATCCACAGTACAAGTGGCATGGTGATCAGAGACATTTTGTTATTGCAATCAGTGCTGCAAATGTGCAGGACCGAAAATCTAGCTTCACTGAAAAAGTCATAGGTGTAGTGATTCCGTTAGTTCAAATTATATAGCCCATCACGTACAAGCAGAATAAGATTGAAATTTCAAGCTAACTGTTTGAAGAGCCTCGATATATGTTACCTTTTGAGAATGGTGCATTGACTGTCAGCAAGCGTGCTCACGCAACGGATCTATAGGCTTTGAATTTTTCTCAAGTAAAAAAAAAACTGCACCACGTCAGAGTCTATGCAGTGATACGTAAGTGTCAATATAGTAATAGTCCAACGTTTTAGAAACATGTGCTCTTTTCTGGTGCACACAGATTACACACATACCCACTGAATCACACTGTTGTAAGCCAGAAGCATTGAAGTACTACAGCAGCTTCGATTGTGCAGGATGAAGCAGCTAGGGACCAATAAGTTGATTATACGTGTGCGCCATGCCTCCTGACGTGTTACACTCTGCCTGCATACTGGAATGGCAGCCACGGTGGCCCAAGTGCAAGCTCTCTACATATCCCAACAATTGCCTTTTTTCCACATTAAGTTTACATTACTCTCCCCCTACATTTCTGACCATTAATTCAATATGCTCAATATACGCTTTTCTGGAATCCTGTACACTTACTGGTTAGTTTTCTAGCTCTCTTCCTCCACTGCAAGTCCGCACTCTTCCTATACAAATATTTAGTTAATACCTTCGTTGCCCGTCGGTTTTGCCCATTCTCCATACCCATCCTTCTTATCAGCATTTATTCTATGCTTCTCAAGCTTTCAGTGATCTCCGCTTTATGTCACCCTGTACTGCCGCATCAGTGGTTTATTTCTAGCAGCGCTGGTCCGACTTCAGGAACAACTCTCCCCTTCTGAAAGTGATCCCTGGTGCCAATACTCCTTTTCTGATACCTCTCAGCACCTCTTACCCATTGTATTTTCATGTTGTTCTGTGCTTCATTACTCTGACATGTCTGTTCCCTTTCAGTTAAATACTGTTCCTGCTTTCCCACATACATATTGTCCTCTTTTGTCCATCCTGCAAGATATCTATTTTTCTAAAAGCCTGTCCTTCCTTAAATATTGATGACATGCTGTAGCAGACGACCACACTGAATGTGACCGCGGTTGGATAAATTTTAATGGCAACAAATAAATGCGCAACAGATGCAGGTCCCTTTTTGTCATTTGTCTGCTAATTGTGCTAGCCTATGTGGCATGCAGAGAGAGAAATTTATGGGAGCTAAACTTATTGCTAACTAAAGGGCACGTTACACAGCACTTTGCAATGGAATATGGAATGTATGTACACATTCTATTACGTTTTCAGTGGTCAGCGTCAGATAATATGAGTATAAACAATGAGCAGATAAACTAGCTGGCCGCACTTCTAGTCGGCAAGCTCCGCCGCCCGTGCAACGTAAACGTTTGCTTGCGAGAAGACGCACGCGGCTCGTGTCACCGTCCGGGACAGCAAAAAATGTATAAATATGTTTCCACGGCCATCAGCACGTCGAACTGTATGCGACTTCCACATTGCAAAATATGCGCCGATTATAATATGCCGCGCACGCACAGTGCAGCGGAGTGCTGCAAGTTAAATAATTACGTGCAAGCAGTTGCATAGTACACTGAGCACGTTCTTTTATCAGACACTATTCAAGCCCTGCGCACAAAAAAGGAATGCTCCAATAAAAGGGCGGGGAATGCGGCAATTACTGTGATTATGCGTACTCGCTGTCCGTTATTCCCTTATTCAAGAAGGATTAGGGGGGATGAGGCAATTACTCTGAGCATGCTTACTAGGTTTCCGTTATTGGTAAGTACTTTGGTGCGTATGCGTGGTTGTGTTTGACCGTACACACAGCGTTGACGGCGGGCCGACACCGATCAAAATCTATTCAACGCCTCCATCACCTTTTGCCGAACAATAATATAAGAGCCGCAAACTTACACAGAAGCTACATCAGCAGGCAGTAATAGTACGATCGAGACAAAAAGTATTGCAATATACTTGTAACACATGCAGACTTACATCCAAGAAGCAGAACGTCGCCGGGGGGGTAGGATTCTTGTACCTCACCGTTGAACGTCTCCTTCCAGTAGATTCTCTTGCATTTAGCAGAGTCAGCGCATGTGACCGGGTTAAAATCTTTGATTAAGGAGGAGGAGCTTTATACCCATCTTGTATGCTGTCCTCCCTTCTCTCACAACACAAGCAGCAGAGGCACCGGCGAAGCACACTGCGTGGGTATAAATGGACGCGCGCCAGCAGCAGTAACACTACACCAACAAAAGTCGTTTCGGCGGGAGCAAACCGCGGAGGAGGAGAAAAGAGGAAGCAGACGGGAGAGAGAATTTAAGAATGCGGCGGAAAGGCGAGAGTGCAGAAAAAAAAGCGGAGAGCGAAGTTTTTTCCGGAGAGCGATAACTCGTTTCGGCGTGAGCTATGTGGAGAGAGCACGGGGGACTGCGGAGCAGCGTAGGAAGAGTAAAAAAAGGAAAGCGCAGCAAGTTACTAGATGTGGAGAGAATGACAGAACGCGGCGAAAAAGTGAGGGAGGAAAAGAAAAAGCGGAGAGCTTGGACAAGTTTTTCCTAACCCGGGAGACGCGAGGAAAGAAACATGGTGATGGCAGAAACTTTAATTGCCACATATACAAACGGGGAGGGAGAAGCCCACTGCGTGCTCTGGAGGAGACATTCCTTGCAATGCAAAATAAATCCCTTGGATCGCAAATTCGCAATCCCTTTCATGGCACTGGAAATGACGCGGCGCTGGCCTACTTCCAAGCTCAAATAAAATAAATCCAGTTATTTCATTCACGAATTATTAAGAGTATCCATGCTGCAGTGGAGGTTGGTACAACAATATGACAAAAAGAATGCAGCATATCATAGCATAGGTTTGCAAACCAAAAAACAAAAATGTACAGTTGAACAAGTACAAGACGTTGAGTCTGTCAATAGGACATTCCGCTATGTTTTGTGCACATGTATCTGCAAATACCGATGATACGAGTTTTCCCAAATAATTGCATTGCCGTCCAATTGGAAAAAAAAAAAAAAAAAAAACTGAAGAAAGGCTATGTCTGATCAGCTTCCTCCTTTCGTCAAGCCTAGGAGGTGACGTGTTGAGATAAACCGAATGTGAGGCAAGGACTTTCGATGTTCTGTTCACTTAGTGTTGCGACAAGATATTATTCCATGATATCGAAGGAAAGTTAAAGTCATCGAATAAAATGAAGGTGTACAGATATGATGTGGTTTATAGGATGAAGCATATTGTGGAATTCCGGTGCAAATGAAGCTGCCGCGTGTGGGAGCCGGTAAAAGCAGCCGAAAATAGCGGTTAGGCTAAAAGCTCTAGAGTGAACGTGATTCAGTTCAAAAGTTTGGGGCATTATTTATGGGGCGGCAGAGCAAACTTTCATGAGTAACGATAATGATGGTGCCGCCGCCCCGTATGCTAAAAGAAAGAAAGGAGTAACAAAAACATTGCGTAGCCGGTTATATGTTCCCAAAGACCATCTATAGAAAGACCTCAAGCCATTGTTTACAAAATACAGTGGATACCACTTATAACGTAACCGCTTATTGTGAAGGAGGTACCATGTCGTGGGGGGCCACAACAGTGCACTAAACACTAAATGAGGATTCCTCTATCCCCCTCACCGCACAGCTTGTGTTCCAACTAAAAGGCCTTGCTCCGAGACTCCTCATATCATTTGTTTGAATTCAAAGAGACAAGGATGCCTTAGCCCACTGCGTTTGTGGCTGCTAAGGTTAGCACCAACGCCTTTGCGAAACTGAGCTTGCGTTCGCGCATACACAGTTCCGCTCGCGGCGGTCGCGGTATTTTACGCGGTCGCGCGCTGCGTGCGGTATGCTGAAACTAATCTGTGTTCAGAGGACTTAGTGCGTTGCGTTTTGTTCATTTAATAATGAGATGCGTGTGTAGCTTCAGGTAAAAAGTGCGGTACCGCTTTCAGTGCAGCGTTCGAGGTCCCGCGACCTACGTTATAAGCGGTCTACACTGCATGTATACTAGTCCTCAACTGCAAACTGGCAAATAAGTGCCTAAAAAATATGCGGCAACGTAAAAATGGTATATAAGGAATTTCTTAACAAGTAGCAACACCATAACCGAACATTCCGAAGACTCCGACAAAAAAAAAAAAAGAAAAAAAAAAGCTTCCAAGAACCATCCGTCCTGGAGACCGAGACCAAGTATCGGAAAAAAGCGACTTCTTCAGTTAGATGACCCCGAACCACGTGAACCGTACGAGCTAGCCACAACGCAGAAAAAAAAAAAAAAAAAAGATGACCCCAGCGAGCACCGCTGCTACCCCACACCTGAACCTGCCGGCACCTTGACTCAATATAGGCTTTTTAAATCTCCCCCCCTCCCCTTCCTACCCCTTTAAACCCCACTCGCTCTCTTCTTCTTTATTCGTCCCTCCTTGCCTCTTCTCAACAAGCCCTTCGTCACCCGCGCCGGAGTCGAGCAGTAGGAATTTAAGAAGTGATGGTTGGAGAAGTCTCAAGTTTAGAGAGCAGATGCGAGCGACGGGGGAGTGGTGGGGAGGGCTTTAACAATTAAGCAGCTGCCGCAAAAGAACTGACCTCGAACAAGCAAAAAAAAAAAAAAAAAGCAGGCAAAACGAAGGAAGCAGCATCGTATGCAGGGGTTGAAGGCGATGGGAGAGGGACAAGATGGCGGTACCTGCACAACACGAAAAATGGGGGGGGGGGGGGGTGATTTCAATGACCCCAGCGAGCACCGTTGCTACCGCACACCTGTACCTGCGGGCACCTTGACTCATGACTCAAATAGGCTTTTAAGCCTCTCCCCCCTCCCCCCACTTCCTACCCCATTAAACCCACTTCCCCTTTCCTGTATTCGTCCCTCCTTGCCCCTTCTCAACAAGCCGTTCGTCACCGGTAGAAGTCGAGCCGTCTCCCAATCATCGCGTTTCTGGGAATTAAAAAAAAATTAAAATAAATAAACCACCGGAAGTTTCAAGTTTAGAGAGCATCGGATGCGAGCTAGGGGAGAGCGGTGGGGAGGGTTTAACAATTAAGCAGCTGCAGCATGGGTACTGACCTCTAACGAAAAAAATAAATAGGCAAAACGAAGGAAGCAGCGTGGTATGCAGGGGATGAAGGCGATGGGAGAGGGACAAGCTGGCGGTGCATGACAACACGAAAAAAATTGTGAGGGGGGAGGGGGGAGGCTGATCGTTCTTTTTTCTGCTTTTAATGATTACGTGTCGTTGTGGAAGCCGAATATTTCTCTTGATCTAAGAAAGGAATTGGATTATTGAAATTTTGTTATGTATATTTTTGTGATGATGGCACATAAAGTGCAATGACCTACTTTATTACATAAAATGAACAGCTTCCTTCAAGCCATTTAATTGTTGCATGCAGATAAGCAGAGTGTAACTACTTTTGGCCATTGTCAAGCATCCAAAAGCACCCTCTATTCAAGAATGCATTTTAGTATTGGACGATTAAGCAATTACGCCTGTAACTATATACTTTATTATTAATTGCTTCACACTTTCTTTATGTAACAGCGCCCTGTTGGGGAGTGATAAATTGTACCATCACTGTAGTATATATGTTTTGATAAGAGTTGAGTGATTTCGACATCTTGGCATAGTTAAAGGTACTGTGTTGTTTACATATGGATGCCCAGATGATGTACATTTTCAACATAATACGACAAATGAACCATTGACAATCAAAGTTTGGTTGATATATGGGCGCCCATATGAACTCTGCACCCATATGCCCAGTGCCCATATGATCCATATGTCCTGCAATGCATATGGATATAGGCACAATATGGGCACAATATGGGGCACATATGGCCTCGTACCACTTGCCCATATAAACTGCGCCTAGTCCTATATGCCCCATATGGTGTGAATTTGACCCCATATGAATCGATATGTGGCCTATATGAATTCATATGTGGCCTATAAGAATTCATATGTGGCCTATATGAAAATCATATGGGTCTTTTTCAGTAGGGTGGCTCACATCATCCTGGGCTATGATTTCCTTACCACTGATCGTACCGTTATTGACTGCGCCCGCATGGAAGTTGCCTTTTTTCCTGTGTGTGATACTGTCTTGTGTGACGTCCCTACCCGGTCTGCAAAATTCCTTGTCGCCAATATTGTCTGCTGCCCTCGTTCCACTCTCCTGTGAAAGTGTTACTACTTCAACCGTCTTCTTCACACCGTCCGATGCCACTTCACGCCATCCATGCTTCCTGCTTCAATTTGCTGTTCTCAAGTTCGAAGAAGGTCTTAGTGCAATGCATCTATCGAATCCATTTTCATGCTCTTCCGTCCTGATACGCGGCGAGTGTCTCGGTCGTATTGAAGAACTTCATCCCGCGCTTGTAAATACTCTTCCTGCCACGCCTACATCATTAGACATTAATGTTCTCAGCTCTTGCGGTATAGCGAACGCTTCGACACTATCCGATGTTCTTCAACAAGCTATTGACGCAGATCTTCCACCCGCGCAACGCGATCAACTCTCTGCCCTTCTACGGAGATCCACTTCTGCCTTCGACCTTCCTCACTCTGCTCTGGGTCGCACGTCTGTCGTTACGCACACAATCGACACTGGTACGAACGCACCTTTACGACAGCTCCTTATCGCGTGTCGGCCTCTGAGCGCCAAGTCATTGCTGTTAACGTGGACGATATGCTTCGCCCGGGCGTCACACAGCCATCAAACTGTCCTTGGGCTTCTCCGGTTGTTTTGGTCACCAAGAAGGATGGTTCCATCCGGTTTTGCGTCGATTACCGTAGGGTAAACAAGATCACGCGAAAAGACGCCTATCCTCTGCCACAAATTGACGACGCCTTGGACTGTTTACAGGGTGCAGAGTATTTATGCTCTTTGGATTTGCGCTCTGGCTACTGGCAGGTGCCGATGGCTGACAATGACCGCTCGAAAACTGCCTTTATAACACCTGATGGCTTATACGAGTTCAACGTAATGCCCTTTGACATTTGCAATGCCCCGGCTACTTTTGAGCGCCTGATGGACACCGTTCTTCGTGGACTCAAGTGGCAGACCTGTTTGTGTTATCTGGATGACATCGTAGTTTTTCTACCGACTTTTCTTCTCACCGTGCCTCGCCGACGCTGGGCTCCAGTTGAATTTGAAGAAGTGCCACTTTGCCGCTCGAATACTCAGAATTTTAGGCCACGTAGTTTCTAAGGACGGCATTCTTCCCGACCACACCAAACTTCGCGCAGTTGCAGAGTTTCCGAAGCGAACCTCCCTGAAGCTGCTCCGGGGCTTTATCGGGATCTGCTCCTACTTTCGACGTTTCATCTTGAACTTCGCCTCTATCATCGCTCCTCTGACCCAGCTCCTTGCCGGCAGCTCCAACCTTTCCTCCTGGACTCCAGCCTGCGACAAAGCCTTTAACACTTTACGCCGCCTTTTGGTTTCCTCTCCGATTCTACGCCACTTGGATCCCACTGCGCCTACGGAGATTCACACTGACGCCAGCGGTATTGGGCTTGGTGCCGTCCTTACCCAACGTAAGCCTGGTTACAGCGAGTATTTTGTGGCATACGCCAGCCGAACATTGACGAAAGCAGAGTCGAATTATTCAGTCACAGAAAGGGAATGTTTGGCCATTATTTGGGCCATCGGAAAATATCGTCCTATGTGTATGGCCAACCGTTTTATGTTGTGACCGATCACCACGCTTTGTGCAGGCTGGCCTCTCCGAAAGACTCATCCGGTCGCCTTGCTCGCTGGGCTTTCCGTCTCCAGGAGTATGACATCCATGTCATTTATCGATCAGGTCTGAAACATACGGACGCGGATGCTCTTTCCCGCCCGCCATTGCCTAGTGATACCTCGTCTGAGCACGTCTGTGCTTACGATTTGTCGACTCTTTCCACTTTCGACATGGTTACCGAGCAGCGGAATGACCCGTGGATCAGTGCGCATGTGCATTTTCTTTCAGGTCCTACTGCCGGTCATTCATCCAAAGCGCTCGACCGGCAAGGCCACCACTTCTCCATTCGTGACGGTCTTCTCTATTGCCGCAATTATTTGCTTGATAGACGGAAGTAGCTTCTAGTTATCCCGCGTCATCTCCGAGCCGACATTTGGGCTGCGTATCATGGCGACCCACAATGTGCCCACGGTGGCATATTGAAAACCACCACGCGCCTACGTCTGCGATTTTATTGGCGTGGAATGTACCGCTTTGTACGACATTTTGTGCGCGCCTGCGAATCTTGTAAACGCCGAAAAACTCTACAGAACTCCTCTGTTTCGTTGCAGCCGTTACCCTGCCCTGCTCGTCCATTTGACCGCGTTGGCATAGGTCTCTATGGCCCACTTCCTACAACCTCCGCATGAACCCGGTGGATTATCGTGGCAGTAGACCATCTTACTCGCTACACTGAAACATCACCGTTACCCTTTGCCTCCGCAAGAGACGTTGCTTTGTTCCTTCTCAACAACTTGATTCTTCGCCACGGGACTCAGAAGGAAGTGCTCAGTGACCGCGGACGCGTTTTCTTGTCCGCAGCTCTTGAGGTTCACTGTATGAATGCCGCATCATCCACCGCACCGCAACTTCTTACCAACCTCAGACGAATGGCCTGACCGAGCGCTTCAACCGTACTCTGAATAACATGCTGGTCATGTACGTCAACGACGCTCATTCCAACTGGGACCAGTTTCTTCCCTTCGTAACCTACGCGTACAATACTGCGATACAGACCACCACTGGATTCTCTCCCTTCTTTCTTCTTTACGGGCGCGAGCCAACCTGTACAATGGACGCGCTCTTTCAACACCGCCCTGATGTCTCTGAATCGACGCCACTCTCGGACGCCGCCCAGTACGCAGAAGAATGCCGTCAGCTCGCCCGATCGCTTACAACGGAAAACCAGTGGCAAAAAAAAACATTATCGCGACACCGGCAAGCCTTCTACATATGCACCTAACTGCCTGGTATGCTCGGAGTCACTGCCACAACCAACGGCCTTACAAAGAAGCTTCTTGCTCGATATCATGGTTCATACCGAGTCCTCCAACAAACATCTCCTGTCAACTACGTAGTTGAGCTTGTTACGCCCTCTGCGGACTTGCGTCGCCGTGGACGCGAAACAGTTCATGTGAACCGAACCAAGCCATACTACGATCCGTCTGTTCAGTCGGCTCCATAAGTCGCCAGCATGGCTCCTTGTCTACCCGGGGGGAAAGTGTAGTGTGATCTTCGCCTTCATACCAATTGCCATGCATCGCGTGCTGGCGCGCTCGAGAATGAAGAAGGTTGTCGCTGCCTTGCTGATTCGCCACGCCTGACGCTCCGCTGCGAGTTCCTCCTGAGCGACTATATCCATCTGAATAAACACACCCCTACATATGTTGGTATATATTAAATACAAGTATTTTAACCGGGATTCAGAACGCCTCGCTCGAAGTGTATAGAGACCAAGATAATCAAGCATTTCTGTCAAGCTATCAGTGCGTTTATAATTATTGCAAATAAATCTGGCCGCTGTTCTTTGATCTCTTTCTACTTTGTGAATATTTTTCGCCGTATAATTGGGTCCCATAGACACGAAGCATACTCCAGACATGGCCGAACTAAAGCTTTATATGCTCCTAGCTTCACATGTATGAGTGTTTTTGAAAGCTTGAGTCGAATAAACCAGAGAGATTTAAAGGCTTTGGTGCTATGTGTAATATTATGAAGATCCCAGCGCAGATTGTATATAACTCCGAGGTGTTTAACAGCAGGCGATTCCTCAAGTGCGATGCCATCCACAGAATAAGGATGTTTTAAAACGGTTTTGTTCATAGATATACGGAGGACTAAGCACTTGTCAGCATTTAAACGCATGTTCCAATTTGTGCACCAGCCTGAAACATTAGCGAGGGCTTTGCTAAGTTTAATTTGGTCAGCTACACATTTAACTGAGGTATAAAGAACGCAGTCTGCGAAAAGTTTTATCTTAACATCACCGTGTATAACTCACGATGTCGATACCATAAATGAGGAATAATATGGGTCCCAGAACCGCTCCTTGCGGCACCCCTGATGTTCACTACAGCGTCTCCGAGCAGTACTTGTCAAGTTGGACGTACTGGTACCTGTTTTCTAGATAAGCCCTGATGAATTCGATAAGTCTGCTATTTATTCCGATCTCGTAAAGTTTCTGTATTAGTTTATGATGAGGCACTTAAGCAAAAGCTTTCGCATAGTCCAAAATATAGTGTCTATCTGTTCCTTGTTATTATTCGCGAGTGCAAAATCACGGCATCCGCTAAGGAGCTGCGTGACATTCGACAAGACAAGCCGAAAGCCGTGCTGTGCGTCTGATAACAGTTTCATTTCTTAAAAAAATATACGGTCAAGTGTCGACGGATTATATGTTCTAATATTTTGTAACTTGTTGAGGTCAAGAAGATCGGGCGGTAATTGGATACACACAGACGATCAGTTGACTTAAATATGGGTATGACACGGGCACCTCTCCAGTCCACCGGAAGAGAGAACTGCGCTAGTGACGCGTTAAAAATGAGGAACAAGTAGTGCGAAATCCATTCCGCCTAACGGCGCAAGAAAACTGTAGGAATACTATCGCGTCCGTCAGCTTTTTTAGCGTCAAGGTTAAGCAGTAAGTTTAAAATATCTTCGTAGGACACAATAACATCAGGCATAGGAGAAATGTACCCTTCAGGCTTTGTAACAAGATTTGTGTCTTTCCTGGCGTATACAGATTGAAAGTAGCTGTAAAAGTTTTCGACAACTGCTTTTGCCTCTCAGACTGGGGAACCATCAACTATTAACGAAATACTATTGGATGTCTTGCCGCGCATATACCACCAAACTTTTGCTGACGCTTCTTTGAGAAAATTGCCTAAATTGATAGTGAAAAAAGTTTCCTTATCTTCTTTAACCTCAATTTTCAGCTCTGCGCTTAGAGTGTTGATATCAGGGTCTCGAGGCCTGCCTCAGCGTCTCATTCTCTTAAGCTTTTTTTTTTTTCATTTGGATTATCTGTCTCGTAATTCATAGGTTTAGTTTCCTCTTTTAAACTCTATCAGCAACAAAAATGGCAATACAATGAATACAAATTTGTTTGAATTTACATCACAAAACATTTACATTTTCGTCAACATTAAAACCGTCTAAATTCATTTCTAAGTAGTCTAGGATGCTCTCATCATCTGCCCTGTTGAAATCCTTCACAACAATCACAGACTTGTTTTTGCCAGAACACCTCTTAAAGGAAAATGTGCCAAATACTAAGTTGCGATCAGAGAGCCCATGCATGACATCAACCGCGTCACATTTGATAGCGGTACTTATAAACAACAAATCAAAAATATGTCCCGCATGTGCAGTGACTCTGGTAGGGCCAGTAACAATCTGAGCTAGATCACAAGAAAATGCAATGTTCAAAATAATCTCTGAGTGTCTAGTGTTCATGCCCATCGTATTCATGGTTAAGAAATTGATGTTTAGTAAATTAAAGTTACAAGTACATGATCGTAGAGTTGCTCAAGAAATTCGGCATCTGCTGTAGGAGGCAGGTATACAACTCCGAGGGCGATGAAATTCCGCAAAAAAAAAGTATTACGGGATTAGAAATAGTTGGCAAAATTTTTACAGTAATGTTTTCTTTATCTGGAATAGCAACTCCACCCCCTCGGAATTGTCTATCACATCTGAATGTTTTGTACGATGGGGGAATTATTTCGTTATCCAGCACTCCGGCGTGTAACCAGGTTTCCGTCAGCAGCGTGACGTGTGGGTGAAGTTCATAAAGCAGCGCTTCAAGTTCGGCAGTTTTATTACGATACTTAGCGCATTTAAAGAAAGTAACCGTAGAAGACAAGCGTAATTTTCTTGTCATTTGGATGCCCCGCTTGTCCGCATTAAACCAAGAGAGGTCAACAGGCTTATCATCGCTCCAGTTTGCTAAGGGCATGCACATCCAGTGAGTAGAACAACAGCACATGAAATCGTTTTACACCCTACAAGGTGTAACGCTGTTTCCGGGCAAACGCTTATGAAAGCAGCCCTGCTTTACTGTGGAATATCATTCGCAGTTTAAATCTCATTTTTTTGCCCTCAAAAAGTGGATGCTGTGTGTATGGCTCAGGCCACTGCTGCAGCGGCTTTTTGCCTTCAGACGGAAAGTATATTTAGCTTTATTTGTATGCCCCTCTTCTGTTTTAAAGAACGCAGAGTAGTCAACTGTAGACATCGGATTGTTAACCGCCGTGACTTATCCCTGCCTTGCCGGTTTCGCGTAGCATGTCAACTCGGCGACGTAACAGCGCCCTTCGGCACCCAACAGTTTTAGAAATATTAGTGTGAGCGAAGGGGCGACAGACGAGTGCCACGAACAGTTACAGCAATGGGGCCGAGGTATTCAATCTGTATACCAGGCTGTACGAGCGGCGGAGAAACGCGTCAGCTCAGGAAGAAAGGAAGGAAAAACTTTATCTCTGTGTTCTTTTTCGGCGGTTTTTGAACCGTCTTTAGAGGTGTCCTTGGTGCATCCCTATGAGCCTTCTCCGTCAACCTCGTCAAATTCTATCAAATGCTCAGCTCTCAACATAGGGGTCCGCTGGCCACTGCCGCCCGTTGAGCTCGCTGTACCAGAACTTACTGGCCTTCGTAGTGGTCGCTGCCCAGCAGAGGCTCCCAAACCACGAAGAAAACAACCAGACCACACACAAAATTATACGGCCGCCGGGTCCCATGTGGGTGACAATGAACCAAGAGGCCAAAAAATTGCTTGAGCATACAATACTTTCTGATCTTCCGACAAGACCACGGAACTTTCGCGAGCACCAAAGGAGTAATCGGTCATACTAGAAACCTAAGGAGGCAGAAAATGCGACATCTCCCACCGCACATTTCTCTGAACAGACAGGGACCTGCCATTTGGAGACAATTGCAGATTCATACCCCAACCTACAGAATCTAAACAAAATACACCCTACCTCATACACGGACGAATGCCCATGATGAGACAAAAAACCTGCCCTATGTCACACAACAAGGACCTGCCGAAACATAGACGTAGTTCCCAAAATACGAAAACCTGCGTTCAGGCTAACGGGGCGAAAGATTTCAGCCGGCGAGAAGGCGTCAAAGGGCAGTCAATGGGACCCGCGAACCTTACGAGAGGCTGGCCTGTTAGGCGTTACTTAGTCAGGCGGGTGTATGGCAATATTTTCGGCATGCTTGATATCGATTGCGCCAGTTGTAAGTGCGCGGGCTAGGGCTTAAGACGCGGAAAGGTAAGGCTACTGTTTAGAGCGGCGTCCTGTATTGAAATGCAATACAATAAAGATTGACCACTTTGTTGAAGCATGGTGCCGTAACTCATGACATCAGGCCTTCGCCGAAGACACGCGTACAACCTTCTCGAACAGAGACAATAGGGTCTGGTGCTTGGCTTTGACAGAGTAGCCGTGAGCGGTAGGTGACCGTTTAAAGTACTTAATTCAGTAGCTAGCTGAGCGGCGAAGGGGCCACACCAGATAAATCAATGTAGATCGATGATCGTCTGCTAGCTTCCTGCCCCATCAATAGTGTCGGGGAAGGGAAAATAGGGCAGCGGCAGACGCAAATTCCACCAGGCATAAGCACGAAAAGCTGGCGGTGGGCTCTACGTTGTGACCTTAAATTTATGACCTTTATTTCTCTACATCTTTACATTTATTTAGCACAGAAACGTTGATACTATTCAAACAGCAGATAAGTAGACAATCCGGTTAGAACTTACATGGCTATGAATTGGTGGCCCTCAAAGGTTTGCTGTTTATTTCAATTAGTATTATGAAATGCTATCATGAAAAAATTCTAATAAATATTGTCAATATAAATGCAGCTTCAAGCAGCTGGTTTACAACTTTAGTAAAAATCCTGCTTAAATTTGAAAGAGTCGAATAGAAAGGGCAATAAAAAGGTAGGTATTGGACATTTTATTGGAAAAATAATAAGAAAATGAGGTTAAGGGATGTTTGCCATCCCAGGTATCGGCTATCAAATTGCCGGAAACACCTGCTTCTGGCTCTACAAGGCGGGGTCTGGTAGGTCACCGGATTTGTATCTGCTGTAGGCCGTCATTGCACCCGCCACCGCTTCGGTGGTGGATGATATGGCTCCTTCGAAGCGCGTGTTTCTCTCCCGCTCCTTTTTCGTTCTTTCTTCTTTATTTTCTTTTCTGCCCACACTATGTAGCGGAGGTTGCTCAGCTACAGAGCCAGTAGAAGGCCCGTACAATCTCTTTTCCTTCTTCCTACAGTCGCAACAACAAAAGCAGGGGAGATAGAAAGAAAGAGATGTGAGGAACACAAAAAGAAATAGACGAGCGATAGGAAAAGTATGCAAAGATAAGGTAAATAAAATAAAAGGCATATACGCTCTAATACAAGTAACACAGCAGTATATTTCTAAGTATATTGATACCCTCGGCACAGCGAGCGAGCCTCCAAACTAGTGTTAAAAAAAAAACGTGTTGCGCCAGCGTCAGGGTGTCGTCGTCGCTTTGACTTAGTCGCGCCTCTCCCCCTTGTATACGGGGTAAGTGCCGGGACTTGAGAGAAGCGCCCCAATGAAGAGGCAACCGTGTAAAGAGGAAGAGATCACAAAAATGAGAAAAATTTGTGGGGGTTTTAGGCTTAGTGTGAATTAGGAACAAGCGAAAGCTTTGAGTGTTGCAATGATAGCCCCTGGAACACCGACTTTTCAATCAGCGGTGCTTTCATAATTTTTCTTATGCCTCACAGGAAAGGGAAGGCGCAGTATCTGTTACACTCGTTCCAAGGTACCTGAAACGCTCCGGAACGCTGGTGGTGGGGATTTATTGTATATACAGAAGGAAGGAAAAGATGTTTGCCAACCACCGTATCTGTTCTCTGATATCTGAAGCACCTTAAATGGGGCGGCGGAAATAAAGGTATAGCGAGAAAGAGGCTGAGGAAATCAGAGAGGTGAGCGATAGGGAGAAAAAAAAGAGTAAGTATAAATAACGGAAACATACACTATGGTGCATATACAGTAGCTTGATTGATGCCCACCCGCAAACGTCTTATGTCACTGTGCACTCGACGCATCGGGCGGGCCTACGCAATAGCTCTGCGTCCAGGCGCTACGGATGAAAGAGAGTTGGGAGTGAAAGTGGAAAGAGAGAAAGAGTTGCCTTACTGAAGAACTACGTAGTATTTTTGACCATCTGGGGAGATTTGCTGTAGTGGAGGGCAGCGCAGTAATTTCGACCACTTGGGGATCTTTAATGTGTTCTGACATCGCACAGCGGCCCGACTACTATGCTACAGAGTAAGTGTAACAGATAATGAGCCTTTCCCTTCCCGTGAACCAACCACCCAAACCAACATCGCACAAAGCACGGACGCCTCTTCGTTTGCCTGCAACAAAAGGTAGACGCCAGCGGTCTGGACCGAGCCTGAGCCCTTAATAATAAATAATAATAATAATAATAATAATAATAATAATAATAATAATAATTTGTTCGCAGGAAAATAAAGGCGCAGTATCTGTCTAATTCGTTTTAGTGGACAACTGAATCGCGCCGCAAGGGAAAGGAAGGTGGGAGTGAAAGTGAATAGAGAGGAAGAGCTGCCGTAGTGGTGAGCTATGGAGTAACTTCGACCGCCCGGGAATCCTTAACGGGCGTTGACATCGCGAAGCACACGGGCGCCTCTTCGTTTCGCCTCCAGCGAAGAGGAGGAAAAGCTTAATCTAGCCCTATATTATTTTGGCGGTTTTTGGACGTCTTCAGAGATGTCTGCTTGTTGTATCCACAGGAGTCTTCTCCGTCGACTTCGTCCACTTTTTCACAATGGTCGGTTGCCCTCAGTCCAGGGCTGCGCTGGCTGCTGCCGCCCGTTAGGCTCGCTGTACCAGACCTTGCTGTTCTTCGCAGCGGTCGCTGGGCAGCAGAGTCTCCCATTGCTCCGCACTCGGGTTTCAAATTTTGGGGACTACATCTGTGTTTTGACATGCCCATGCGATGTGATATAGTGTTGGTTTTTCATCGCACCACAGACATATGTCAGCGTGTATGGTAGGGTGCATTTTGTTTAGTATGCGTAGGTTTGGGTATGAACCCGTCTGTAATTGTCTCCATATGACAGCTTCCTCCCTGGTGAGAGAACTGTGCGGTGGGGGATATCGCAATCTTCTTCCTCTATAGTTTTCTAGTATGGCCGAGTATGCCTTGAGGGCTGGAAAAAGTTCCGCGGACCCGTCGGATGCTCGGAAACTAGTGTATGCTCAAGCTATCCTATCAGCCTCTTGGTTCCCTGCCACCCCCATGTGCCCCGGTACCCACATAATTTTGTGTCTGGTCTTGTTTTCTTCGTGATTTTTAATTCTGTCGCTCGCTTTGAGGAGTATACGGAGCGCATGACGACCAATCCTACCATTCATGAAATTTCTACAGGCTGTTTGAGAGTCCGTGAGTATCGTTAGCGACCGCCCAGCTCTATAGCCCTCCGCCACCGCTAGAGAAATGGCTACTTCCTCGGCCTCTGCTACTGTGCAGTGTCGGATATAGGCGCTGGCCACTTCGCGTAGAGACGAATTGACCACCGTGGCCACTGCAATTTTGTTGTGTCCTCCTATCGAGGACGCGTCTGCATACACGGTCGTATCTTGAGGAGCGTATCTTTTTTGAATAAAATCGGCCCTTGCTTCTCTTCTACAATGGTGGAGGTTAGGGTCCATGTTTCTCGGGATTGGAGCTACCTTGAGGAGCTTGCGAAGTTCGTCGCGGATCGTTACCGTCCTCGCTATTTCTCGCATCTGCTCACATCCGAGTCTCTGTAAGAGCGCTCTTCCAGTCGTTGTCTGCAGCAGCCTGAGTTTTTGCGACTCAAGCTGCGCCTTGCGTAGTTTCTTGAATGTGTTTTGCAATCCAAGCGCCATGAGCTTTTCTGTAGACGTGTTGCGCGGTAATCGGAGCGTCGTCTTATACGCTTTGCGTAGCAGGGCATCCGCTTGTTGTATTTCACTCTTGTTGAGGCACGGTAGGGCAGGCTGTACATAATTCGGCTCACTACCAGGTTTCTAACTAGTTTTAGTGTGTCCTCTTCGCGCATGCCATGCCGCCTGTTGGTGATGCGGGTGATCGTGCTTGTCACTTGTAGCATTGTTGTTTTGAGCATGGTAAAAGTGTGACTACTGCGTTGGTTCGATTGAACCCACTTACCTAATATTCTCATTGTTGTCTTTTCAGGGATGGGCATTCCTTCCAGGTAGATGTTGAGTTTCAGGTTCTCTTTTTTTTTCTTTATTGCCGGTCATCACCAACACAAAACAAAACCAACAAAAACGCGCTACAACAGAACGCTCACAGCAGAGCGGTTACCACAAGCATGACACTGTTAATACAGAAGCCGGCAGGTTCATACGAGTTGCCTTTGTCAAGTAAAAATTCCTTCATCTCGCATAATGGCTCGACTCTTGAAATTCAGTCTGGCACAGTGGTCCTCAATTTGTGCATTTCAACCAATGCGTGTATACTCTCGCGAAAGTAGAGCCTTCCAGGGCGGGCGTCAAGCTCACAGTGAAAACCCGCCATTCTGGACCGCCATAGACTGTGCAGACCTATTAGCATAACCGTATCAAGTGGAATCCTATTATTTTCAGTTGGCAGGAATCTAATGCCGTATAAGTCTAATGGTAATTCTTTTTTAACAGTTCGTTGCAGCACATCCCAAAAATAGACACCCTCCCAACAGTGCAGAAATACATGGTCTAATGTCTCTGGCTGTTTACATATTAAGCAAAGTGAACCCCATGGCAGATAAAAGCCCTTGCTTTCAAAAAAACGTTCGTACAGATAATGTTCCTGTATGTAACTTAAAGAAAAACGTCTTTACCCCAGGAGAAACTGGCATTCTTTTGACACGCTTCAGTACGTCTCGACCTAGACGGCCGCTATACAAGGCTCTGTACACAGGAACAGAGAAGAAGTCGTCACAAACAGCTTTATACAGGTTCTTCTTTTTCACTGAACTTAAGTATTCTGTCGAGAGGCGAGCTGACAGAATTCGAACACTGCTGACAGCCTCTTTGAAAAAACTAGAAAGACGCCCTGGCATGCTTTCCGTGGCAACAACGAAATTGGGAAACGCCCGCGCGAGCCTCACTTGGCACACAGTGCGCAAAAAGGGGTCGGTAACGTCACGAAAGAAAATAAATCTGTTTACAAGCTGGCGCACAAATAAGTGAGTAAGCCCGATACCTCCGTCTTAATTTGGCCGGAACGGGTTATCCCGACTACATCTTTTCCAGCTTGATGCCCATACAAACATAGCAAAGATTCGGTGCAGCTTTTGAACACTCAACCTAGAACAATGAAGTGCTTGCATGACGTACCACACTTTGGCAACAAAAAATAGATAACACACAGTGGCTCGTGCAAAGATAGACAGCGGCACTCCTTTCCACTTGTCAGCCTTCTCCCGCATTTCCTGAACTTGGGCGCGCCAAAATGGCTTATTGTCTTCATAAAATTCTAGAGGTACGCCCAAATACTTCACGGGTGTTGTGACAACAACATGTCGCACGAACGCAGAGGGTCCTAGCTGTGGTGCTCCACGTCGTCTAAGGAGGAGCGCAGCTCGGAGCGATCGGACGCGTGGCGTACTGGCTCCGTCGATTTTCGGCTGGAACCGCAGAAATATTGATCTGACTCTTGCGAAACCTGTGCATCTGCATCCGTGAAGGCAGCGCGATTCTGGAGACACCGATCATATCCAGTTACGCTCAATTTTCGGCCATTTAGAGCAAATCTGCGCATAACCACGTAGCGGATGGGCTAAGCCTAACGGCTGCGGCTCCCCCGCCGCTGGTTGCGGAGACGCTCGCTGGCCACCCAATCAACATGGCTCAGCACGAACAACGCGGCTACGACCCCACGACTCTGTCGTGGTCGTCTGTCCCTATAAGCCAGCCAGAGGATGGCCAATCCAGCATTTCGGTGGAACAAGCTGCCCTTTTTCAAGTCGTCGAGAACTGGCGACTTCGCCGGCAAAACGCGCGAGGAGCGGCCCAGTCAAAGACTCCTCTGAACAATGCAGACACGGGAGACGCTCGCGCTCCATCTTCGAAAACTCAACAAAATTCATCCCCACTCTCCAAGTGGACGCCGAAACCAACCGTCAGGCTGAATTCTGACGACTACGTGATCGTGATCAAGCCAAGTAGTACGGTCGACCTCAAGACAGCGTTTCAACAGGGGGAGCTCGGCGCTGCCATTTCTCAATACATTGGTAGGCAGCACAGGAACACCATCCCAATTTCTCCCAATTGGGAACAAAACATCATCGTCTGTGGCACGCAGAACGCCGAGGTAGTTCAGAAGCTGCTCACGGACTTCAAAGTTAATACCCGCACAGGACCGCTCCCGCTTCACGGACACCTCAAGCTCACCGGTGATGTGTGTCGCGGAGTTATTACTGTGCACAACCTAGAAACCAGTGACTCTTTGAAAAATAGTGTGTAGTGGCGTGGTGGAGCACTCGCCCATGTACGCAAGCTGGGCAACTCCAACGTAGCTGTTCTCACTTTCGCGGGACGTAACGTTCCGCGGCACGTACACTACAACGCAGAACTGACTCCCGTAAGGGGTTACAAGAAGACAGTGCCAGCGTGCTACCGTTGTGGCACCCTGGATCACCGGGCGGACAATTGTCCCACTACAGTGAATGAAAGATGCGGGCTTTGTGGCCAAAACGTGGGGGCTGGTACTGAGGGGATGGCTCCCCACGAATGCAATCCAGTGTGTATAATCTGCGGGGGACCGCACCTCACCAGTTCCCGCGAATGAACGGGGAAATTCATCAGGCTCAACAGCAAAGGCCCAAGACATCGCCCCCCCCCCCCCCCCCCGCCAAACAGAAACGCCGACAGGAGATGCAAAACCGCGGTGGAACGCCACCAAATAGCAAGACAGCGGGATCAACGCCACCACCCGGAGACGTGGAGTTCCCAGCTCTAAAGCCTCCTCCTGGCGGCACCGCCTGCAAACAATCCAAGGTAGGCAGCTGGGCAAAGGTCGCCTCCTCTTCTTCTTCTTCCCCTCCCCCCCTCACCAGCACCGCCGAGACGCAGGAACTTAAACGCGAGCTCGCCCTTTTCCGAGCTCAAAACGAAAAAGTAGCCAGTGAGCTTAACTCGCTGAAAAATAAAATCACTACGCCACCCTCCTCTAGCGACGAGGAAGAAAACATAACAGACACGGAGATTCCTAATAATATGGAGAGTCGCTTCGGAACCCTGGAGATTCGGGTCACCGCGATTGAAACGCAGTTGGCTGATCTTCCCAGAATTATCCATGACACAATCGCGCGTCAGCTGGACACTGTCATCACACAGGTGACAGAAGCTGTAACTCACATTATCCAAAAATGGATACATTAAAATCCTCGCATTCTTAAACGCATGGGTGCAATGAGGGACGTTAACCGACCTCCAAAATTTAACAGTGTCATTCCCGATGAGTCTGACCTTCCTGAAGACTCCTGCATGTCTGCGCTGGGCACTAGCGGACTGGGAGGTCTTAACAACGTAATCCCGCCCTCCGTATCAGAACATGGCCTCCAGCCTTAAGTCTTAAAAGAACTTTTAGACGGGCTAGATGATTTTCAGCTTCAGACGGCATACTTAGCGCAAAAAACACACACGCACAGGAGAGAAAAGGCGGGACACGGGACTTTCTCTGGTGTGCGTGTGTTTTTTTGCGCTAAGTATGCCCTCTGAAGCCTTAAGTCGAGAGCCAGAGTGACTCAGCCGCTTAAACTAACGCAGTGGAATTGCAGAGGTCTCAAGAACAGCAAGAAGCGGGATGAACTCCGCCTCTACCTTGAGACCTCTGAATTCCTCGTTACCGCGGTTGCCCTTCAGGAACCCGGCGCAGGCGTCAAGCTCCCAAGCTACTCTACATTTCAACACAACCCGCAGACATGTATACTTGTTCACAAGCAATATACTGCACAGGCAGTCACACTCCCCACAACACCGTTCGCGTACACGATGGTGTCAGTACTGCCCCTGAGGCGGTCTGACCTACCTGTACACATTCTAAACATTTTTTGTCCCCCTTAACTTAAAAATGTTACGTTAATCGAAATTTTCACGCAAGCTATGCAGGTAGCGGGAAAGGACCCACTTCTGATTGTCGGTGATTTTAATGCTCACAGCAGGCTCTGGGGGTATCCCCGGGAGAACACACGTGGGAGGAAGCTTGCGGAACTTATCTCTACACTCGGACTCACCCTACACACCGACCCCACCAACCCAACACGTGTAGGAAATTCGATTCAACGCGACACTTGCTCGGACGTCACATTTACACGCAACATATGCCATGCCGACTGGCTGAACACAGAGGAAACTGTTGGGAGTGATCACTGTATAATCTACACAACCATCTACACGCGTCCACTGAAACGCCCACAAACACAAGCTTGTGTCTCGAACTGGACAAAATTCTGCACCTCTCTGTCTATCGTAGACCCCCTTCAGTCGGGTTATGACGCCTGGTACAAATCACTCAAGTCTGCACTGAAAACAACACGAAAGCAGATACAGCTCACGGGAAACGCAAACGAACGTAGACAACCACCTACATCTTTGGGAGGCCCGCCGCAGCCTCTCCAAAAGATGGAAAAAACAGAAACATAACAACGCCTCAAAAAAACGCATCATCGAACTCACACATCAAGCTGCAGAATATGCTGCTCAGCTAGCGACACTAACTGGGTAGACAGGTGCAACACGGCAGCGCGCCAGATGTCTGGTCGTAATACGTGGCGCCTATTCCGCGCGCTCATCGATCCAACACAAACACGCACGGAAACCCAACGCCACTTACATAAAGTCGTGCACAACTTTACAGGAACGACAACACAGCTAGCGCACACACTCAGGGACCGGTACCTGTGCACCACCAAGGACCTCCGGGCGGTCGCCTACTCGTATGCAGGCAAAGAGAACACGGAGCTGGACACTCCGTTCCAGCTCCACGACCTCCGGGCGGCCTTAGGCAAGATGAAACGCTGCACTGCACCCGGGCGCGACATGGTTACGGCCAAGCTTTTGGCCAACCTTTCCGATGCAGCATATGTCGTGCTTCTCAAATACATCAATAGTATTTGGGACGGAGACACTCCTCTCCCTCTCGATTGGAAGTCGGCTCTCGCATCCATTATCCGAAAACGGCAAACCTATTGATGTGTAGAACCTTCACCCCATCTCTCTCACGTCTTGTGTCGGCAAGCTGATGGAGACAATGGTGCGCGACAGACTCTCCGAATTTCTCGAAACACAGCACATTTTCGCGGACACCATGTTCGGTTCCCGCCCTCAAAAATCAGCACAGGATATACTCCTTCAGCTCCACCCCGACATATTAGATCCTGTTGAATGCCCCATAATGACAAGGTGGTCCTGGCCTTGGACCTTAAAGGCGCATTTGACAATGTGAAGCACAAAGTAATCCTCGATCACTTCAGTCACACCAACTGTGGTAACAAAACATCAATTACATAAAACAATTCCTTACAGACCGCCAAGCCTACATACGCATACAAGATGCGGAACACGGGCCGTACACCATCGGCTCGAGGGAACACCTCATGGCGCTGTCTTGTCTCACCTCTGTTCAATTTAGCCATGCTTCATCTTCCTCCGAATTGGCTTCTCTTCCTGGGGATACATCACGCACTTTACGCGGATGATATCACAATCTGGGCCACGCAAGGTAACCTGGGCCACATGGAGTCCTGCCTGCAGGCAGCGGCGACCGTAGTCGACGACTACGCGACCTACTGCGGACTCCAGTGCGCCCCAGCTAAATCTGAATTTGTGCACGTACGTCCATCCCCTCGAGACACAACTCAGCTTCGCGTCAGTTTCCCCTCGGGACCGATCCGGGAGGCCAAAGAGATCCGCGTCCTTGGCCTCTTCATACACCATCAACGCAAGAGTTGACACCACTCTGGCCAAACTTCGCATGGTGGGAGACCAGGTGGGCCGTATGGTCCACCGGGTCTCCAACAAGCGGGGCGGATTACGAAGATGCACTGCGGCTTGCCATGCTTTTGTAACGAGCAGAATACTCTACTCGACACCCTACTTGTACTTGTGTAAACACGATGAGGATCAATTAGGGGCCATCCACCGGAAAGTTACCAAGCGGGCTCTCGACCATCCGGTCAGCACGTCCAACCAGAGACTTCTGGCTCTGGGCGTGGTGAACACCATCCGGGAGCTACGAGAAGCCCACTTACTAAGCCAATACACGCGTCTTACACAGACCCCTCCGGTCGCCGCCTCTTGGACCGGCTACACGTCAAACACGATTACACGTTGAGGAAAAGGTGAGAGTGCCAGAATTCTGGAGACGCGCCCTCCGGGTCCGACCCCTTCCCCGCAACATGTCCAAAGAAGACCATAACGGTCGTCGCCAGGCGCGTGCGGAAGCGTTTGAGCGATACTATGGTCATCAGCAACACGTGTAGTATGTGGATTTGCCGGCCCTTACCATAGGTGGTGGTATACGGCTGCAGTCGTACACAACACAAACACGGTTAACGGGCTAACTTTCAAAGCCTACAGCACAACTCACGCGGAGGAGATTGCTATCGCTCTAGCTATCAATATTCCCAATTCGAAACACATCATCACCGACTCGCGAGGGGCCTGTCGGAATTATAGGCTGGGATGGGCTCCTCCGCTTGCCCGGCGTATACTGCAATCTAGCTGCCGATACATAGACCCAACTCCGCATAATTTCATTTGGGCACCCGGTCACCAGGGACTCAGGGGAAACGAACAGCCGATCAGGCCGCCCGCGCACTCTCTCCCTGGGCTATCTCCTTGTGCTGGGAAGCCTACTCCCAATCAGACAATCTGGCCCTTACATTCAAAGACATCCCCGATTACTACAAGGAGGAGCACAGGCGCTACCCGGCCCCTTGTAAGGGACTGGATCGCGCTGACGAGCGCCTCCTCAACAAAAGTTTTACCAATACAGTACTGTGCCCGGCGGTGCTTCAACATTTCAACCCGTCCTTTGGTGGTGCGTGCCAGCACTGTGGGGAGGTGGCTGACACCTTCCACATGGTCTGGGCGTGTCAGTCAAACCCATTCCCCCCAACCCCAATCCATCTAGAGAGGACTGGGAGGCGGCCCTGCTCGGCTGTCAAGACCTCAAGGCTCAAAAGGCCTTGGTTCAACGGACGTGGGTGGCGTTGCTTGCCAATGGGGATCGGGATAGGGGCTCCACCTAGTATTTTGAGGGGAGGAGACCGATACGTCTCTAACCCAAACACCTCTGTAACCATTTAATTCTTATATATAAATGTTTTAACCACCACCACCACGGGTGTTGTAACCCATGTAACGTTTGCAAAAACGTCAGGTGTTGATGTCCACGCCCCGTGCCAGAAGCCAAGACACTTTCCCCAGTTTACTGGACTTCCTGTGGTCGCACTAAAATTTTTCACAACTTCAACTGCGGCGCGAATACTTTCTTTGTTCGTACAAAACACTGCCACATCATCAGCGTACGCTAAAAGTTTTTACAAAATACTGATCAAAGTTCTGCCAGCCAGGCTAAAGACAGCGATAAAACATATCGTTGGCTCCCACAAGACGTGTAGTATAAAGGGCCGGTCCATTACAACAAATATTCATAAGGCGAGATGCGTGCTTGAATGTTGTGACGTTGCTTGCGCGAAGGTCGTGCTTCTTCAGCTCGACCAAGAAAAGACGTTTGACTGTGTTTCACATGATGCATTGTTTGCAATATTGGATTATATCAATGTTGGTTCTATTATTCAGAGAGGGCGTAGCCCTGGCGTGCCTAAACTGCACAGCGCGATTGATTGTTAATAAAGTACTAGGGGAACCCATAACTGTGCGGCGTTTGGTACGTCAGGTTTGTCCCCTCAGCCCTCTTCTATTCTGCATTTATATCGAAACTTTATGCCAGCCTATTATGCAAAATCCATCTGTTCAGGGCTTTCAACTGTACATGTCTGAGTTTCAGGTTCTCATCCAGCGAAACGAAACCGCCTGCAGTGTGAATCTAACCCGCGTAGTCCTGCAATTGGTTCACAGGAAAGAAAAGGCGTCTTATTATTGCGAAAGCAATACATCTTGCACATTCAGCCTTTGCCGTGGCGCGGCGTTGCAATTATTGACCTTAGTTGACCTATGTACGACGTCATGTGTGACATCACACTGAAGAGAAGGGCGACCGAATCGCGCCGTCGCAAGCCGCGGCGGTGCCACCACCGGCGCCTAACTCTTGCGCTCTCCACTAGCAGTGCAACAGGTGCTTTGACGTCACGCAGAGAGAAGGGCAACCGGGGCTCCCCCGCCTCCACAGGCTCCCCCCCCCCCCCGCAAAGCAATTAGCTAAACCGACACCTCCACCTGCGACGCCAAAGGTGCTAACACCACCCGCGGCGTCAGCATGGAGGAGGATGCAATGATCACTGAACAGTGCAGGCCACCTCCCCCGCAGAAATGAAGAGGCGGGGAAACGTATCCGCTGGCGGCAATAGAGCGTATACACTAGACCCCAAATACGGGGCGAGACTCGAGAGGCTCGAGACAGGCATGACCAACATCATAGGCGCCCTAAACCGAATTCAGGAACAAGCTAAAGAAACAAACGCGGCTCTTGCTGCTATAGCAGAAAGGCAAACAGTGAGAGAAAGAATGCTTGACCGATTACAACATAGGCAAAATTTTGAATTTTGATTTTGAATCTGCACTTGCATCTGTTTCTGAGCCCCTAGAAGTTGCTGGATTAGCGTGTTAATATTCTCGAGTTACTAATCAAATTTGTCATTACGTTGTTCAAATTTTCTATTAAGGGTTATAAACAGATCGGTCTCTCCGCCTTTACGCTTCTAGGGTGGCGGCAGGGTGAATTCCAAGTTCATACCGTTTGATTCCTCTAAAGTAGAATTCGTAGTAATTGAATTTGTGGTTTTTGGTACCTCATTTGATTGATTTGCCGGCGGGCTTTTAGCCGCGGGCTTTTCAGTGAATTCAGATTTAAGTTCCTGAATTTTGCGACTGAATTGTTTCATCACCTCTCTAAGTTCTGCGTTTTCCCCTCTGAGTTTTTCCATCTCTCTATTTTAGCCTGGGAGGTTTTGCTAACGAATCTTACCGTCTTGTTGTCTGCTGACTTGGGTTGGTTCCATGGATGCTTGGGATCTCTGGGAGGCAGGCCAGGTCCTCGTCCCTGGCTCTTATCCCGGGATTTCGAGGTCGCTTTGGTTGTCGAGCTTGATCTTGATCTCGATCGGGTCCCCGACCATGGGTCCGTGTTTACCCGGTTCCTTTCTCAGGGTTCTCGTCCCTGGTGCTCTTGTTCCGAGTAGAGAATGTGTCCCTTGCTTCCTGAAGTTGATTGCAGTTGTTAATTTCTAGCTTTTTCTCCCACATTTTCTTCTTTGAGAGGTAGGGCATCCTGTATATTTCGCGGCATTTGTTGTGTCCTAGGACATGGTCTTCACCGCAGAGTTGACACTTAGGTTCACATGTGTGTCCAGCGCCTGGATGTTCCAAGCCACAGCCGCGACATATCACGTTGGTCCGGTCGGGGCATACATCGGCTCTGTGTCCCAGCCTGCCGCATGTTGTGCAGACTTCGTACTTCTTATACAAGTAGCAGCGCATGTTGATTCCCTGAAAATTGAGCCATTTCTGCACAAACCAGTCTTCGAAAAGTATCAGAATGGTTTTGGATCTCGCTCCCAGTCTTCTAATACTACCGGAGATTTGCGGATTAGTCCCACTCCATTCTATCATTTCTTTAAGTTGCTCCGCTGAATACCCGAGTGTTACGTCGTGAACCACGACTTGCCTTCGTCTTTCGGCATGGCGATGTATGACTTGGCTTCACTTATGTTGGGTTCAAACTTCAGAGCTTGAATTGCTGCGTACTTGTGAGTTCTCTCGGTATCCGTGGTAGCGACCAGTATTGATTGCTGAGTAGAGTGTGGGGAGATGATGTCACCCTTCGTGGTCGTCAGGTTAAGGTCGTCGGCTTGGATGATAACTCGAGACAAGTGCAAAACTTCCTACGATGTTGGTAATACTGTTAATTCCGCCTCTGGGGCGAATGATGATCTTGTAAGCGCTGCTGGGAATTCGCTCCTGCTGTCGCTGAATCGATTTTTCGTCCAGCTTCCTTCTTTGAGGGAGCTTGGGCTTGGGTAGGCTCAGCGTCCTAACGTGGTCGGCTTGGGCGTTGTTGACGACCACGTTTCGGTTTCTCTTTCTCATAAACCATTGCCAGTTCAAAATATCGCTGGCGCAAGCGTCTGTTCCCTTCACGGTTTCCATCATCTTACTCTTCTCAAGTCGCGACGCTCTGGGGCCGCTCCCAGCCTCTTCGGGTAACGCCTAGCGTCCAGCGAGGCTTCGGAGTCGAGCTAGGCCTAGGCCTCGGTCAGAAATTTTTAAGGACTAATAAAATCCAGAACATTGGGCCTACCGTCGAAAGTCCGGTGTCACCGTGGTGCTTCAAGGTTCAGGTATCCGTTTGTAACACAGAATAGGAGGTGCGAATTCAAATACCGCATTCGCAGATTGAACAACTGCGGAGCGAAACAAAGTGGCGTCCGTCTCAGAAAGCGAAAGCAGAAAATCTCCCAGAGGGATTTGTTTTCTTTTTGGAGTAAAAAATTGTGAGTGAGGCGGGTGCGTCCCATGCGCAGGCGACATAAAATTACTTCTTCAAAACGTTCCTGATGTCTACAGTATTTTCAGTCTCCTAAAAAAAAATTAAAGAGTGTAATATGTCATTTACTTGTTCGTCCGCCATAACATATCATTTACCTGTTAATTACTGCATACTAGTTTTATACAAATCCTTTGTGTCATGCTCACTTCTCTAATTTGGCCAAATTGTGCTTGTGCTGCACATGCATCTGCTTTGTTTTTTGCCCTCAATCCCAACAAGGCTAGGGAGCCTGCAAACGTTTATCTTCTGTTTTCGACCTGTGATTTTAGCTTTGTTATCAAAGGGGGCATTGGCATACTGCCAACCTACGGCCGTCGATCGGCTGCTGGTCGATAGCGCACCTGGCCCGTCACGGGTGTTCGACCGATTGATGGCCTTTGGTTGTTCACTCCCCAGGTTGGGCTTATGTCAGCTAATGCCTAAACCATAAGATCGGGCACCTTAATGAACGCCGACCAATTTGGCCATGGTTGCTTATCCATTGGGCGAATCATGGTCGGCCACACACTAGGTTGAGCAAATGTCGGCCAGCGCCAACGGCCCGAGCACATCGGCCAGAGTGAATGTGATCTGTGTGTCAAAGCGGTTGCTCGGGCATATGGAGGCCCAAAATTAGCCACGTACCAGGTTTGCAGCAGCCGGGCAGCGCCCACGACCTAAACAATATGCCTTAACTGGATGTGGAATACATTCACGAGGCAGAGCAGGAAAGCGTTAAGCACGACTTAGACCCATCATACAGAGGCAGTTTTAAAAAGGTAAATTCAAACAGAGAATCCTCAAACGCAAGATATTGCACCACATTCCTTTATATAAGCATCAGAGATTGCAGGAACCTGCTGACCTAACTGTACCATCCATAATTTAGCACCTCATTTTAAGGATTTTTTATTCATTTTGCCAACTCACTCCGGAATTCCTACGTACATGAGATGGAAGCCAGGAATAATAACAAATTTGTCGGGCTTGCTGATGACGACATCACAGAGTCAGACTGTTCCAATGGCAGAAACACTTCTGATAAAGATGAAGACTGGTGTGAGCAGATATTAACCGGCGGGAAAAGAAAGGTCGCTGTGAATCCATTTTCCCACATTGGTATTCACGGCCGGCAAAATGCGGCAAACAGGCACGTGTATCCATGGCATTTTCTGCGCCCTACAGGCTTGCCCACAAATCGTCTCGTAACGTGTGAAAGCCAAAAGTTCGACTGTAAAAAGAGGCTTCGTCAGTGGTTCGATACGTGCGCCACCAGTGGCGTCTACCAAATTTCATTGTCGCGTGCATAGAGGACAGAGACCCGTTGCGTGAATTACCGACTTCAGGAACATGCACAATACATAAAAAACAAAGAGGGTGAGGGATTTGTTTTGCACTGCAGGTCTTGCACCAATTGTGCAGCACGGTTCCGACACATGAGAATTCTCTGTAAAGGCAGACGATAGATAGCTTGTGAAACTCTATATGCCTTTTATACTAAAACAGCAGGTTCCAACCGTAAGCGTTGTAGGTAGGTGTTTTTTCATCAGCCTGAGCAAACATTTCTGTCAAGCCTGCTTTGTTAAGATCGACGCCTTTTCGTTGATACCGTGCACGCGTGCGTATTACATTAGAAGGCTATGCATGTCAGCTGCTTTCATATGATTAAGCAAGTCGAGAAAGGGCCGATGCTGCTCTTTACCTTGTGTGCCTCACTGTTCCGCTGAATACCCTAATATTACGTCTGACAACCAACTAGCTCAGCAGTTAACACTCTTGAACGTCCACGTTACAGATCTGTTGTGCGAGAGCCGAACAGTCACTGTGGTATAAATTTTTATGATCTTCATCAACCTCAGAATGACCATACCTACTTCGGGGCGAAGGCCTCACCTATATTCCTCCAATTACCCCGTCCTGGGCGAGCTGCATCCACTTGACTCCAGCGAACCTCTTAAACGCTGCTGGCAAGCTCACGGACCTGCGAGGGAGCGGCGCTCGTCTTGCATAGCGGCCACATTGTGACTCTCGAGGCGTCGCACTGCAGCAGTGCCCGGTGAACAATTTGGTGTGTATTTATATGACTCTATCGTGTTTGATCTGTGTTGTAAAGCCTCCTTGTTATTGAACACCTCTCTAGCTGTTTGCTTAGCGTTTGTTTTTCTGTGAACCTCTCGTCTCTGCAATTTTAGTGTTTGTGTATTCCTCTTTATCGTCTCTTGCTGTGTATAAAGTGTGTTTTGTTTGTTACTTTTGACTCCGACCCTTACTCTGGCTTGAACCGGCGACATCTGGGCACTAAACGGCCACCCCCTTCTGTCACTACAAGGTAGTCGAATTCCGACTAAGCTTGCCATGTAGGTCGAGGGCATCTCCTTTGCGACCGGACCAGCTACCCCCTTTCACTCTAAGGGTGTCTGGGAGTGTGCGCACCATTAAGGGTGCATCGTTAATAATCCTAATTATTAATGGGTGGCAAATATTCTGGCGTCCGCGACAGGACGTTTGGTGCACTAAAGCTCAGAGGACGGAGAACGAGTTGGGAGAGTTTACGAAGAGGTCGTAAACTGTGTAGCTGCAGAGCGATAGCGAGAGGTTGTGCCGAGCGGAAGCGTTTAGGCGAGGTGCGCAAAGCAGACTTAAGGCTACACCCAAACGGTTCACGCCTCAGATATGAATTTGAAAGAGCTGATTGAGGCTTGCACGCAGCTGGGGTTGTCCTGTGGCGAACTGCGCAAATGGGTTAGCCAGAGACAAAAAGAGGAAAGAGAGAGAGAGAAAAAGAAGAAAGAGAGAGAGAAGTAAAAGAACGAGAGAGGGCTCGAAAGGAAGCCGAAGAGGAAAGAGTTAGGGCAGAAAAAGAAAAGGAGAAGGCTCGAAAGAAGCGAGAAGAGATATTTCAGTGGGAAAAGGAATTGCTTGCTTTGAAACTTCAGCTCCAAAGTTCAAAGAACAACAACGATTTAGCTGAAGTGCATAGCCCCAGTGAAGGACATAGCCGGTTGCGGATAAACGCAAGTAAATTGATCCCGAAATACAATGAGAGAAGAGACGATCTCGACGCAGTCCTCTTGCGCTTCGAAAGGATCGCTATAAATGGAAATTGTACAGACAGTAAATGTGCTACCCTCTTGAGAACTTGAGTGGCGAAGCATTAGGCGTATTTGGAAGACTTCCTCCTGAAGATGCAGGCAGCTATAACAAGTTGAAAGCTGCATTAATTAAAAGGTTTAGATTTACGACGGATGGCTTTCGTGAGATGTTCAGGAGTGGGAAACCTATAGACGGTGAAATGGCAATACAGTATGTTGCGCGATTGAGTCATTATTTTGACCGCTGGACTGAACTCTCAAAAATTAACCTAGAGTATGGCGCACTTCGCGAATTCCTAATTAAGGAACAATTCCTGGGTAGCTGTCACCCTGGTGTGCCGCTTTGTTTAAAAGAAAGAAACGCACATACATTGAACGAAATGATGGATCTCACAGACCAATATTTGAAAGCCCAGGGAGGCGAAAATTTGAGCAAGATTGTAAATTTCGAAACCCCTCGAAAGCCCGAATTCCGGCAGACACAACCTTGCGTAAAGTCAGCCCTGAGGTGCTATCTCCTATCTCTGCGGACAACTAGGCCATTATACACCTAACTGCAGCAAACTCGCTACCAGCAATCCACCTGCGTGCTGGAAATGCGGAAAGAAGGGCCGCAAAGCGATGTCGTGTCCCGACGCTGACAGGGCAGCTCCGCAGGCAGCATGCGCGAGGGCTCTGTCAGAGTCGGAATGTCGCCTGGAGGAAAAGATGCTGATGGCTTTGTTGAGCTGAAGAACGGCAAGTAAGTCCACGTGGTGCACGGCCTAGAGGAGAAGAAAGCAGAGAAGATTATTAATCGAAAGAAGGACAAGAAAATTCGGGTGGTGAAGGCCATAGTACACGCGCAACCTGGATCTGTGGCGAATCGGATGCCGTTATCGAGGAGAAAGATAGGAAAATCAGTTTCTTTGCTTCGAGATACAGGTAGCGGGGCCGTAATCGTTAAATAAAGTTTGATTGGATTCAGGAGAATGGTCTGACTGGTGAGACATGCCCTGTGAGGCTAATTGACGGCTCAATTCAGTTGCTTCGTGAGGCAAAATTTGAAGTGCAAACGCAATATTATTCTAGAAAACTGACAGCCCTTTGCATGAAATGCCCTATCTACGATTTGGTGTTGGGGAACTATCAAGGGCGCGACATTTCCCGAGGATCCTGATCGAAGTTCCGCGCCTGTGCGCTACAGTGAAAAAGAAAAAGGGAAGGCGAGGCAAGCAAGGCCATGAGAAGCCGGAGGAAAAGCCCCGAGAAAAGAATAAAGAGAAGGAAACATTTCAGGAGGAAACCGAAAAGGAAGCGACGACACAGAAAATTAAGTCAGTAATGCCTAGACTGTCGTTGATGCAGGTAGCCCAAGTGTTTCTCCTGCTTATGGGAGCGTTTCTGGGAATATTCATCTTCGCACAAAAAAATACCGGTGCCTAGCAAAGAACGCTACTACACTGATTCTTTTTGTTGGTATGTGCGCGTTGGCACAGGTTCCCGTTTCTCCGTCGGCGCTACTGGTTGTAGAGGCATTTATCGGCACACATTAGTTGTGTGATTTTCAAGGTGACTATCAGTCATGCCTTAAGGAATTTGCAGTAGCCCGATATGGAAATATGGAAGCACCTCAAATGCAAAAACCTACAGCGAAGTGGCATCCGTGTGCAGTGCGATGTCAGCGCACGTTAAAGATCCCCAGGTGGTCGAAATTACTCCGTAGACCTCCACTACGGCTCCCCTTTCTCTCTTTCAACATTTACTCCCACCTTCATCCCCTCCCTTAGGCACGGTTAAGGTGTCCACATAGCAAGTGTGACAGATACTGCGCCTTTCCCTTCATGTGAACCAGTTATTAAGGCAGAATCCCTGGCGGACAGAAGCGTTTCACGCACTGATCGCAAGTTGGAATTACACTCGGAAATCTAGGTTTGTGCGCTTCGCATTTGAAAAGCTGTGTGTTTCTGTGTTGTTGATTCTTATGTGTATCCGACAACAGTGTGTTGCTATGTTTGTTAACTTCATGTAGTGATGTGTGAAAAAATTTGTCATCAGAGTCTGAGAAAATTGTGAGACTTCTGATGTGTGCATTGCAATTTGTGCAATGTGGAGGAGGGAGGAAACAACTTTATTTGCCGCATTATATTAGGCGTATGTGCGTGATGATGACATTTGACCAATGTAGTTTGTGACCGCATGCATCTGCGCGCGATGTTCGTGTGTATTGAGAATATTGTAGGACAATAATCTTTAAGGGAGGGGCAGTGCCACGAAATCTGAGCACGGTGACTCATATGCCAGAGCTCTCCAGAAATTTCTACGGTTCCTAGCCAATGACGACGTGCGGCTCGACGGGAGGAAAAGGGAGCGCTTTAACCAGTGAAGCCAAGTGTGTGTGTGCGCGCTAGCTTTAGCGCGCCTTAACAGACAGACGCGGCGCGCCCTATTTATGGAGGCCGCGCCGCTTGTGTAGTCAGTCAGTCAGTCAGTCATTCAGCAAGTGATTGCGGCGTGTTCGCTAGTGCTTCGACTGGACTCCCGGGGATCACTCGCTACTGGTACGCTCACGGACCTGCGAGGGAGAGGCGCTCGTCTTGAATGGTGGCCACATCGTGACTCTCGAGGCGTCGGACTGCAACAGTGAATGGTGAACAATTTGATGTTTGTTTATGTGACTCTCTCGTGTTTGATCTGTGTTGTAAAGCCTGTGTGCTATTGAATACCTCTGTAGTTGCATGCTTAGCGTTTGTTTATTTGTGAACCTCTCGTCTATGCAATTTTAGTATTTGTGTATTCCTCTGTATCGTCTCCTGCTGTGTATAAAGTGTGTTTAGTTTGTTACTTCTGACTCCGACCCTTACTCTGGCTTGAACCGGCGACAGCTGGGCACCAAACGGCCACCCCCTTCTGTCACTACAAGGCAGCTGAATTCCGCCGTAGCTTGCCACGTAGGTCGAGGGCATCTCCTTTGCGGATGGAACAGCTACCCCCACTCACTCTAAGGGTGTCTGGGAGTGTGGGCACCGTTAAGGGCGCATCGTTTATAATCCTTCTAAATAGTAACGGCTGACACTCATAAAACTCTAGATGCCTTCTGTACTACAAACGCAGGTTCGAACTGTGTGATTGGCACGTAGGTTTTTCTTTATAAGACTGATCAAAGATTTCTGTCACACTTGCTTTGATGAGGTTGATGCCTTTTCTTTGATATGCGTACGCGTGCGTATTATCTGAGGCTATGTATGTCGGCAGCTTTCATCTGAATAAACAGTTCGAGTAAGCGACGATGGTGTTCTCTTTCTTGTGTGTCGGTGTTGAGCTTAATACCCTAATATTATGTACGACAACTGAGTAGCTCAGCACTTAACACTATCTAATATCCACGTTACTCATATTGTGTGCGAGAGCCAAACAGTCACGGTGGTGTAGATTTGTTATCGGCCTTTTTTAATATGTCTTTTTTTCTATGTGTTGTAATGTGGATATACAGACGTTCGGAAAAGTTGGCGAAAATGAAAAATGCCAGCTGTGTAAGCAGCCGTTAGGCAAGACAGCATGCACAAGAATGATAGGGTGGGGTATTCTTCATGTTGTGTCCGACAGCGTGAAAGCGTGCGTTCGCGAACCTTACTCTGAGGCGCAATACAGATGGCATCCAATAGCGCGGAGCGGCGTGATGGAAAGAAAAAAAACAATAGAGATAGGGAGGGATAGCGGCAACTAGGGGCTTTTCAACGCTGTCGCGTAACATTTAGCCGCAGCATTATCCTTGTTCCCGCGCATTGTTACTGCCGCCAGAGCTGCCAGTATCAGTCACGTATGGATGGCAGACATTAGAGAGATTTACCTTGCCGGATACGTACTGATGTTTGCCGGATACGTATAGACGTAGACATCGGACGCTTACTGCGCATGCCTGCTAACTAATGTAGACGTATTTGGCTGACAACAGACAGAATGCATTTAAGCTCTACGATAAAACGCATCGGCAGACGCACATGCAGATGATGACAATTGTAATCCAATGAAAAAGTAGAAGCTACTTGTAATAAATACTTCAAATAATATAACCAACATTTCACATGCAGGTCCTTCAAAGTTATCAAGTTGGCGAGTTGGCTGTGCTTTGATTAATTAGGTATATGAACTCACTTTTAACCACTTTGCCACCTTCAGCAAGCGCGAACAATCCAAGCCTAGTTGCATTAAATCCGTTTGTTTTAGTTTGGTTTGGTTTGTGGGGTTTAACGTCCCAAAGCAACTCAGGCTATGAGAGACGCCGTAGTGGAGGACTCCGGAAATTTCGGCCACCTGGGGTTCTTTAACGTACACTGACATCGCACAGCACACGGGCGCCTTGCTTTTCGCCTCCATCGAAAAGCTGCCGCCGAGGCCGGGATTCGATCCCGCGTCCTTGGGAACAGTAGTCGAGCGCCGTAACCACTGCGCCACCCCGGCGGGGTCCGTTTGTTTTAATGCTCATGTGTTGGTGTTCGGTCATTCGCTCTAGCGGTCGGTGCAACCTGCCCATGTTACATCATGCCGTAGAGCGTCCTTTACAACCGGCAGCATATAAGCGTCCTGTCATGGGATGAAATCGAAGACGAGTATTGATTTCAACGAGAGCGCGACATTTCAAAGTCTTCGAGGAATCTATTTGAGTGGGGCATCCTTCAACATCGACCACAAAGTGCTTTGCAGCAACTTAAGATTCCAGAAACAGTATCTCGGGGAGCTGCAGTCGGCCCTCCTAATTTAATGTGAGGTCACAAGTGCGCAGCAGGTCAGGCTCTCCTGATCCGAGGCACCTTAAGGCACTTCGATGTTTACTTCGGTCACCTACCCTATGATGGGACAAGTCGCAAGTGGCTTGATCTACAAGCCCTTCAGCGATTCTCCGAGGTACGTAGTGCATGGTGACTATGGTAGCTGAGGGTTACAAGACAAATTATTGATATCAGAGCTTTAACTGTATAATGTGCCCCCCCCCCCGAGACATGTAAAGCACAGCTGACCGGCTGTGGCGTCTCAGTAAACATCTTTGAATGCCCATTAGCGCTAACCGTGCGGTTCGTAGCTTTTCAAATAGTAACTTGTGTGACTGCCTGTAGCGCTTTCATATCTAAAAAGCCGGAGCGGATTCACAGCGATAAATTCTTTGTGAGAAAGGAGGGCGGGATGTCGCATCACCCCGCGTGCACACTGCAACGCACTCTCGCGCTGTGCATTGCACATCATCCCCAGCAGCATCCATGTGGGCTCAAACGCTTGCTCACCTTCCATTCAATTTAACTACGTTAAAACCGTACCATTTTGTAGTCGAAAAACACCAGCGCTCATACTCCTAAGGATGACGGCATGGGGCCAGTGCTCTCTCTCGTAACGACGTTGTGTCGGACGTTTCTAGCAGGCTAACTGTTTTGGCGACTGTAAGCAAAATATACATAAATGATTGCCGTTTGACTCGTGTTCAGTCGCCAACCACCTGCTGTAACCATACAACGCGTTGTTTTTAGGTCAATCAACCTAGGAGCACTTGTGCAAAGGCCCATTACCCCACCTGCTCTCCAGCTCTGTTGCAGAGCATTGGAGAGGTGCACTTTTGCAACATCGAATTTGGTTAAACTGCTTAACGTCCCTAATGCAACTAATTCAATGCTACTTTTTGATCCTACATATACTAGCGCAGCAATAAGGTTGACTTAATAGGTAGGACATGTACAAGTCAGCATATTTTTCTATGAGGGTAGTCCACGAAAGCACGAACTGAGAAATACACGGAAGGTTATTATCAGCACAAACAATATTTTAATTTGCTTCATATATTAAATATACTCAACGAAAAAAGTTAACAGAATTTTATGCCAATATTAAAACTCTAAGCAATTTTGCTTTTTGCCCTTTTCGATTTGAAAATGGATATTGGACCCCACTTGCACCGAAAAAATTATTTTCAGAGCGATTTCTATTGTTTCGTTGTTAATGTAATACCTGTATATGATCATACTGTGAATACAGCTAAGGGAGAGTCGGAATATTCATTGCCACTCATTCAGTAGCACTGATTCACTCTAAAGTGAGCAAATTTAGTTTTTATTTATTTCAGATACCTCAATGGCCTTGGCGGAGGGCTGTACATGAGGAGTGGGCAAATATTCTGGTGTTAATAAAACAATGTCGTTCTGACTTTCTTGAAATGGTCGGGTTTGTATGAAGGATGCCACTTCTGGGAAGATTGTTCCAGTCATGGGCTGTTTGGACAAAGAAGGAGTCAAGGGGAGATGGTGCAAGAAGGAGGTGAGTAAGCGGCCTTATTGGGGCTTGTGCAGGCTGAAGAATGATGAGCAGGCTGGATAGGACAGTTATAAGGAAAGTTGTGAAACATTTTATAGTACAAACATAGTCTTGCATCAACACGGCGTTGCTGGAGGTAATGTAGGCATGCAATATTTTTTAGACCAGTAACACTGGTGGAGTACAAGTAATTTGAGTAGATGAATAGAACGGCGCGGTTTTGAACAAGTTCAATGGATTTAGTTTGGTTAAGTTGAGCGGGGTTGCAGATTGCTGAAGCATACTCTAATTTCGGCCGAGTTAATGCTCTATAAGCTAGTAATTTAACCGCTGCTGAAGCAAGGCGTAAATTAGGACGAAAATAGCCAAGAGTTCAATTACCATTGACAATTATGCGCGTAAAGTGTGTGGACCATTTAGGTGTCCTCGAGATGTCAACCCCAAAATACTTAATGCAGTAGAGGGCTCAGACACTGGAACCATTAAACAAAAAATTGGGGTAGGGTAATTTTGTAGTTTGTGGAAAGAAACAAGCCCATTTTTATTAGGGGACCATCAGCCATCTACGACATCACTCTTGCCAACTTTCTAGATAAGACTGAAGAACATCGTTATCTGCATCGCTATTATAGAACCGTAAAGTACACAATCGTCAGCGAATAAGCAAATGATTGATGAAATAATGTTAGGTAAGTTAAAATAAGAAAAGAAGTGGGCCAAGAATTGAGCCTTGCGGCGCACCAGAGAGTACGTTAGAGAGCTTAGAAGATTTATTTGTGGCCTCTACAAATTGCTGACGGTTAGTGAGAAAATCCTGTATCAGTTTAAGACGAGTGGGTAAGGTTTAGTTGCGTAAGTTTCACTAGTAGGCGTCTATGAGGTGTAGGGGTGTGTTTATTCGGTGAACCCAGGTGATTCCAGCCGCTCAGGGGAGACTCGCAGCGAAGCGTCAGGCGTGGCGAAAGAGCAAGGCAGCGAACAACTTCTTCGTCCTTGAGAGCGGCAGCACGCGACGCATGTCAGTGGTTATATCGATGAAGATTACCACACTACAGTTTCCCCCCGGGCAGAGAAGGAGCCATCCTGGCGACTCATGGTGCCGAAAGGACAGACGGATCGTAGTAGGGCTTGATTCGGTCCACATGAACTATTTCGCGTCCACGGCGACGCAAGTCCGCAGATGGCGTAACCGGCTCAACTACGTAGTTCACAGGAGATGTTTTTTGAAGGACTCGGTATGGACCGTGATACCGAGCAAGAAGCTTCTTTGACAGGCCGGCGGTTGTGGCAGGAACCCAGAGCCACACCAGGGAGTTGGGCGCATATGAAGGCGCCTCACCAGTGTCACGATGGTGTTTTTGTTGCCACTGATTTTCCTTTGTAAGCGAACGAGCGAGCTGACGGCATTCTTCTGCGTACTGGGCGGCGTCCGAGAGTGGCGTCGATTCAGAAACATCAGGGCGGTAGGGAAAAAGCGCGTCTATTGTGCAGGTTGGCTCGCGCCCGTAAAGAAGAAAAAAGGGAGAAAATCCGGTGGTGGTCTGTATCGCAGTGTTGTACGCGTAGGTTACGAAGGGAAGAACGTGGTCCCAGTTGGAATGAGCGTCGTTGACGTACATGGCCAGCATGTCACTCAGAGTACGGTTGAAGCGTTCTGTCAGGCCATTCGTCTGAGGGTGGTAAGAAGTAGCGGTGCGATGAATGATGCGACATTCTTTCAGTAGGGCCTCGAGAGCGTCGCACAAGAAAACGCGTCCGCGGTCACTGAGCAGTTCCTTCGGAGTCCCGTGGCGAAGAATCAAGTTGTTGAGAATGAACAAAGCAACGTCTCTTGCAGAGGCAGAGGGTAACGGTGATGTTTCAGTGTAGCGAGTCAGATGGTCTACTGCCACAATAATCCACCGGTTTCCAGCAGGAGTAGTCGGAAGAGGGCCATAGAGATCTATGCCAACGCGGTCAAACGGACGAGCAGGGCAGGGTAACGGCTGCAACAAAACAGAGGACTTCTGAGGCGTTTTTCGGCGTTGACAAGATTCGCAAGCGCGCACGAAATGTCTTATGAAGCGGTACATTCCACGCCAGTAAAATCGCAGACGTAGGCGCGTGTAGGTTTTCAATACGCCACCGTGAACACATTGTGGGTCACCATGGTACGCAGCACAAATGTCGGCACGGAGATGACGCGGGATGACTAGAAGCCACTTCCGTCCATCGAGCAAATAATTGCGGCGATAGAGAAGACCGTCACGAATGGAGAAGTGGTGGGCTTGGCGGACGAGCGCTTTGGATGAATGACCGGGAGTAGGACTTGAGAGAAAATCCAAAAGTGCATTGATCCAGGGGTCATTCCGCTGCTCGGTAGCCATGTCGATAGTTGTAAGAGTCGACAAATCGTAGGCACAGACGTGGTCAGACGAATTATCTCTAGGCAATGGCGAGCGGGAAAGAGCATCCGCGTCCGTATGCTTTAGGCCTGATCGATAAATGACATGAATGTCAAACTCCTGGAGACGAAGAGCCCAGCGAGCAAGGCGACCGGATGGGTCTTTCAGAGAGGCAAGCCAGCACAAAGCGTGGTGATCGGTCACAACGTAAAACGGTCGACCATACACATAAGGACGAAATTTTCCGATAGCCCAAATAATGGCCAAACATTCCCTTTCCGTGACTGAATAATTAGATTCTGCCTTTGTCAATGTTCGGCTGGCGTATGCCACAACATACTCGCTGTAACCAGGCTTACGTTGGGTAAGGACGGCACCAAGCCCAATACCGCTGGCATCAGTGTGGATCTCCGTAGGCGCAGCCGGATCAAAGTGGCGTAGAATGGGCGGCGAAACCAAAAGGCGGCGTAAAGTGTCGAAGGCTTTATCGCAGGCTGGAGTCCAGGCGGAAAGGTCGGAGCTGCCGGCAAGGAGCTGGGTCAGAGGAGCGATGATAGAGGCGAAGTTCAAGATGAAACGTCGAAAGTAGGAGCAGAGGCCGATAAAGCTCTGAAGCTGCTTCAGGGAGGTTGGCTTCGGGAACTCTGCAACTGCGCGAAGTTTGGTGGGGTCGGGAAGAATGCCGTCCTTAGAAACTACGTGGCCTAAAATTGTGAGTTTTCGGGCGGCAAAGTGGCACTTCTTCAAATTCAACTGAAGCCCAGCGCCGGCGAGACACGTGAGGACATCCTTTAGGCGGAGAAGGTGAGAAGAAAAGTCGGCAGAAAAAACTACGATGTCGTCCAGATAACAAAGACAGGTCTGCCACTTGAGTCCACGAAGAACAGTGTCCATCAGGCGCTCGAAAGTAGCCGGGGCATTGCAGAGGCCAAAGGGCATAACGTTGAACTCGTATAATCCATCCGGTGTTATAAAGGCAGTTTTCGAGCGGTCATTATCAGCCATCGGTACTTGCCAGTAGCCGGAGCGCAAATCCAAAGAGGAGAAATACTCGGCTCCCTGTAAACAGTCCAAGGCGTCGTCGATTCGCGGCAAAGGATAGACATCTTTGCGCGTGATTTTGTTAAGCCTACGGTAATCGACGCAAAACCGGATGGAACCATCTTTCTTGGTGACCAAAACAACCGGAGAAGCCCATGGACTGTTAGATGGCTGTATGACGCCCCGGCGAAGCATGTCGTCCACGTTGTCAGCAATGACTTGGCGCTCAGAGGCCGACACGCGATAAGGACGCTGTCGTAAAGGTGCGTTTGTACCAGTGTCGATTGCGTGCGTAACGACAGACGTGCGACCCAGAGCAGTGTGAGGAAGGTCGAAGGCAGAAGTGAAGTTCTGTAGAAGAGCAGCGAGTTGATCGCGTTGTGCGGGTGGGAGATCTGCGTCAATAGCTTGTTGAAGAACATCGGGTGGTGTCGAAGCGGTCACTGTATCGCAAGAGCTGAGCACATTAACGTCTAATGGAGTAGGCGTTGCAGGAAGAGTATTTACAAGCTCGGGATCAAGTTCTTCAATACGACCGAGACACTCGCCGCGTAGCAGGACGGACGGGCACGAAAATGGATTTGAGACGTACATTGCACTAAGGCCATCTTCGAACTTGAGGACAGCAAATGGAAGCAGGAGGCAGGGATGGCGTGAAGCGGCGTCGGAAGGTGTGAAGAAGACAGTCGAACTAATAACGCTTTCACAGGAGAGTGGAACGAGGGCAGCAGAAAATGGAGGAATGTCTGTGTCACTGGCGACGAGGAGTTTTGCAGGCCGGGTAGGGACGTCGCACAAGACGGTATCACAAAGAGGTAAAAATGAAACTTCCGCGCGGGCGCAGTCAATAACGGCATGATGAGCGGAAAGGAAATCGTAGCCCAGGATGATGTCGTGTGAGCAGTGAGCCAGTACAATAAACTCGATGGTGTATAAGACGTCTTCGATGAGAACACGGGCCGTGCACGCTGCTGAGGGATGAATGCGCTGGGATGAAGCGGTGCGAAGCGAAAAGTCGGGTAGTGCGGTGGTCACCTTGCGAAGACGACGGCAAAGAGATTCACTGATGACGGATACGGCAGCGCCCGTGTCAACAAGAGCGAGTATTGCGACACCGTCGACGAACACTTGTATTACGTTTGCGGGAGAAGACGGAGGACTTGAAGAGTTCGAACCAAGCGCAGTTCTTGCCCCGGGAACTGCGACTGTTAGTTTCCCTCAACAGCGCCGGTAGAACGTCGGGGAAGCGGTGATGGTGAACGGCGACGAGGGGAAGATGATCGGCGAGAGGTATACGTTTGATTGTCCCGAGGAACGAACTCGGAACCGGGTTGAGTTCTCGGCGAGGGCTGGTCGGCGTCGTACGTGTAGTTCCAGGGGTCAGGGCAAGAAGGTGGAAGGCGTTGGCGGCAAAGACGGGCTGCATGGCCCGGCAGCCCACAAGAGTAGCAAATTGGCCGGTTGTCTGCGGTGCGCCAAGGGTTCGTAGGGCGTTGGCGTACCCTTGGAATACGGACATGGAACGCCGACCCAGGCGATGGTGAAGGATGGTTGGAAGGGGCGGCCTGGTAGGAAACAGGTGCGGTTGGCATTAGCGGTCTGGCCGCAACTTGGGCGTACGTTAGTGGTGCCGTTACTTGCGGTGGCACGGGGCTGGTCGGAAGCACTGGGCTGGGCGAGAGCACGGAACTGGGCGAAAGGACATCAGCGATATGGTCTTGCACGGCACGCCGTATGGTAGGGGCCAAAGACGGAGCCATGTCGGGAACAAGGCGACCAGTGTCTTGTAATTGAGGGACCAGGGATAGCTGGCGGGCGACCTCTTCGCGAACGAAGGCTTTTATCTGTTGAATCAAAGGGCTGTCCTCAGATGAAGTAGAACCACCCAGTGCTAGTGTAGAAATGGTGTCGTCTCTAAAACCGGACCGCCGGGTAGAAGCGCGCTGCTTTCGAAGCTCGTCGTAGCTCTGGCAAAGTTTAATCACTTCACTGACGGAGGCAGGATTTTTCAGCCAGAGCATCTGACACGCGTCCTCGGAGATACCTTTCAAGATGTGTCCGATCTTAGCCGCTTCGGACATTACTGGGTCGACACGTTTGCACAGGTCAACGATGTCCTCTATATAACTTGTGAATGACTCGTCGGCATGCTGTGTGCGCTCACGCAAGCGTTGTTCTGCTCGGAGTTTGCGAACTGCAGGACGGCCAAACACTTCCGAAAAATTCTTCTTAAATGCAGACCAAGATGGCAGGTCTGCCTCATGGTTGCGAAACCAGAGGTTCGCCACGTCGGTCAGGTAAAAGATTACGTTACCTAGCTTAATAGTGTCGTCCCATCTGTTATAACAGCTGACACGTTCATACGCCGACAACCAGTCGTCGACGTCTTGGTCAGCCGTGCCACTGAAGAGGCATGGATCACGCTGCCGTAGAACGCCAGAACACAGTACCGTGGTTGGTAGGGGCGCCGATGTCGAGGTGGTCTCGTCTGGCATGGTGGAAGCAGTGGTCAACGTGCGGCTTCTAAGTTCCAGGGTGGATGGGAACGTACCCAGCAGCACCTGCACCAATTGTAGGGGTGTGTTTATTCGGTGAACCCAGGTGATTCCAGCCGCTCAGGGGAGACTCGCAGCGAAGCGTCAGGCGTGGCGAAAGAGCAAGGCAGCGAACAACTTCTTCGTCCTTGAGAGCGGCAGCACGCGACGCATGTCAGTGGTTATATCGATGAAGATTACCACACTACAGAGGGAATTTTTCAAAAGCCTTCTCGAAGTAGATCAAGAGAGCGTCAACCAATATGTTAAGGTCTGGATTAATATTTATGTCGTGAAGAAAATGTGCAAGTTGGGTATTTCATGAAACTCCTTCTTAAAATCCTTGCTGGTTAGAGTTAAACAACTTGACAGATCTAAGAAAATTTGTGACGTACGAATAAATAATCTGTCTCACGATTTTTGAAGAGACACTGGTCAGTGATATGGGCTAGTAGTTAGTGAGACCTGGCTTAGGAACTACAACAATCTTAACCATTTTTCAGTCATGAGGGACGATGCTGGATGACAATATCTGCTGGAAAGTGTGGGACAAACTATTACTGGTGATTTCCTTTGTGCTTTTGAGCGCTTTAGCATTTATATCGTCGATGCCAGCCGATGAGGTCAATTTTAAAGATATAAAATTATTAAAATAAGAAATAAATGTTTAGTGGGCTGCTGCTTCAAGCAAAAATTTGACTCTTTTCTATTAATAGAAATGAGTTGCAATGCACCTAATGAATAGCTTTTTGAATTCATTGCACCATTGTATTGCCGGGGAGCGGTAGATGCAGAGAAGAGAGCAAAAAAATAGCGGCAAGTATTGTCGTTTCATTCCATTTCATTTCATTTTATTACCTTAAAGACCCCTCGCGGGGTATTGCATAAGGGGTGGGATGTGCATAAAAGGTACAGCCGCCCTGATTTTTAACAATATAGCGCGAGCGTCGACCAAACTGCTGATCAGCGCCTTATAACGGCGATAAGCGTGCAACACGGCGAGAGTTCGCGCACGCGCACGAAGAGAGAGCGTCTTCTGCTACGCTGTTCGGATCACATAGACACACGCCCTGCCACAATATCTGTTTGCGACGTTCCACATTCTTGCGCATGCACGAACTCTCGCCGTGTTGCATGCTTATCGCCGTTGTAAGGTGCTGACCAGCAGTTTAGTCGATGCTCGCGCAATATTGTTAAAAATCAGGGCGGCTGTACAAGACAATGCAATATGTAATCATGTGCAAAAAATGTTTAGATTGCTAGCAAACGATAAAGGGCAGGTGATGTTGACGATATGCTGAGGAAGGCCGTTCCGATCTTTAGCTGCACATGGGAAGGAGGAGGCTGAAAAAGTAGCAGTTCGGGCACGTGGCCGAAAAACGTGAAGCATGTGGCCAGTGCGGTGCGAAATGTAAGATGCTGGCGTGACGTAGGGGGCACGGTTAAGTGATGAATGAAAGAACTTGTGGTACAGTGATAGCGTGGCTATGCGAAGACGAACGGAAAGAGGCGATAGTGCTGATTTAGCTTTTAGGCCTGAAACACTGACGTCGTACGAGTAAGAAGAATGAATGAACCTTGTAGCGCGGTTTTGAACGGCTTCTAGATCGTTTATGAGGTTAATGTGATGAGGGTCCCATATGGCGGATGCATATTCAAATCTTGGTCTAATGAGTGACTTGTACGCGAGCAATTTCACGTGATGCGCGGTGAGGCGAAGGTGACGTTTAAGAAATCCCAGAGTTTCGTTAGCAGATGATATCACGTTAGCAACATGTGCATTCCATGTTAGGTCAATTGATAATGTGACGCCTAAGTACTGGAAAGATGATACAGATTCTGTGAACTCGTTAGCGATTTTTTAATTGAAGGCATGACTTTTTGCGACGGGTAATGGAAAGAAGCTTGTATTTGTTAGGGTTCAGGGTCATAAGCCAATTTTCGCACCACTGTTTAATTTTGGTAAGGACTTGCTGGAAGACTTCTTGATCAGTTACGTTTGTTACTTGGCGGTAAATTACGCAGTCGTCAGCGAACATTCGAATTTGGCGGAATACATACTGTGGGAGATCGTTATGTATATTAAAAACAGTAGGGGCGCAAGAACGGAGCCTTGTGGGACGCCAGATGCTACAGGGAGAGGGTTGGAAGAGTGGTTGTTTTCTTGAAAGATGGTACAGTTTAAGCTCTTTGCTCATGTTAGAAATGCAGCAAGCCACTGCCAACACGCCTAACTAAATTCTGCCTTTTATAAGTTCTTTTGCTGTCTTTGAGCACAAATTGCTTCGTCTGCTGCAGGGCTAATAATCCCTGTGATTTTCATTTGGCTTTAGAACTTCCTCTGGTATCTTTGTATCCTAGGCATTAGCTCTGCAGAAGGAGTGAATTTACACTCGAAGTAGTCTACCGTATATGCTAAAACCGAGAAAGAAATCTGTCAAGAACAAATAGATTTGGCTTATTTTCATGTGCACATCAGCAGACTCTGGCTAGCTTTTACTGGACACATAATTTCTGCGCAATTGTTGTTTATTACATGCATCCTTACTGTCTCAAGTCATTTGCAAAAGATGCATATATTATCTTTCAATTTAAAAACATTACGTAGTGTAGGTTCCTGAATTGGGCTTATTTTGAACAAAAAATCAAGTATCGATGATATAGTGTTGAAAAAATTCCTCCGAGGGCAGTGTAGAATCTACACTGCAGAAATGTGAAACCCTAAACTTTGCTGGTGCATACGGTGCATCACGTGTGCTCTCATCATCATTATGAACTAAATACACATTTATTACCATTTCTTATGTAATCAGCACTAATTGCAGCGTCATTGTCATCGCTACTATCATCTTCACAATAGACAAGGAGAAGTTTGACGTGTGTTTCAGATCTCGGGCGTTGCGCGGTTGATTAAAGCTCTCGGCTGGGGATGCGGAGGGGGGCGGTGCGATTCCCAGTGAAGACAAGATTTTATTTCTCCGATGGCGTCATCATGACGCCATTTGATTGCAATCTATAGCGTGACCAAGCAAACGAAACTAGAAGAAAGAGTGCAAAGAGGTCTTCCTTAAATAATCACACAGGTTGCCGATAAACTGCTTGTTCAGGGTCCCCTTCCTGTAATCACAATCACGTTCCCACCGCGGCCTACTCTCCGTTGGTAGCACTGTCTCACGGATGCCGTAGGTGGGCAGGTCCACAATAGATGCTTCGTATCGCCCAGTTCTGGTACTTCTCGCTGCCTTTTCACTATGCCTGGTGGCAAATTTTTCGAATAGAAAAAAAAAGCAAACGGAAGCGGGCAGTATGAGGCATTGAAAGCTTTCGCCTTAGAATTGATGGGCCGGCACGAGTGACCTTTTTTGAGAGCAATGCAATAAGACGCTACGGCAGAGTAAAGAAGGTGCGCACAGAAATCATGTCTAGCTTTAGGTTGTCTTGAAAGCTTGTCTAGCGTAGCGCGTGATTCCATTCCCTCAACGGTAGAGCCTTCTGAGAAGCGTCACCTGATGACAGATAGCGGAAATATTGTCAAAGTGAATAAGAGCGCATTTAAAGCCTGTTGTACTCATTTTTTCAGTTGCGCAATGGATTGGCACTACTTAACTGAGCACTGAGCGAATCAAAAATGTTAAAATCCTCTAAGTGCACCTTTTTTTCGGAACTTTTTTTTAAATCGCCACGTTAAGATAAGCTACCGAGATTATACCAGGGGTGTGTCCTCCTTTAGGTTGCATTATATGATAAATTAATTAATAATGGACACAAAACAAGCGGTGTACAGAGCCACAAAGTGATGGCATGACAACGGAAACACTATTCAGCTATCTTCACCGTAGTCATTTCCTGCCTCCAGCGAGTGTATGCTACTTTTAGGTTGCGTTCAGAGACACCTCTCGGTAACTATCGCCGTTTAAGCCGCTGAGAGGCAACCAGTGAGGAGAAAGAAGTTTCGGGACCCTACCGTTGAGAAAACGGAAATACGCCAGCGCAGCACAAGATTTTGCTTTCATTGACTATTGCAAGAACAAAAAATTGATATGATAACAGGTAGCGAGCATGCATAAAGTTTCTACTTTGCTAATGAACTGCGATGTTTGCACGGCACTCAAGTGTCTACTTTCACTTGTGTCTGCCTCAGTTAGGCAGGTATCTTGTGCATTTTCAGACATAAGTGTCGACTTACGTCCTGCTGACAAAAATGTGGAAATTTGTTTTTCGGTTGTCTTTCTCAGTAAAAGATAGACAAGCATGACAAGCAGTAACCTTATAGTTGAGGCATTAGTCAACAGTTGCAAAATTCATCTCTCTATTCCTTATAGCAGTGCTGCACATCTTGGAAATAGCGTAAGTGAGCTAGGAAACACGGACATCAGAAACATATGGACATGAGAATTGCGGCCTCATAACTGGATTTTACCAAGTTAAGATGACACACATAAAGTGGACAAAAACGTGTACTCAACACCATAGTTTTTCTTGCCCTACATATGTTACCTTTCAGATAGTAAAATTCAATTGTAAGCCTGTGTGCATTCTTTTCCACTGCTGTTTCTGCTCTACTTGTTTTTTGGAACAGTTGCTCCAATTCCAAGATGAGCATCACTCCATGCAGCATTCCTGCCCAAAGATTTATGTTGTTCATCTGTTGATGCTCATTGCTGCCAAAAGCAGCTTTATGAATTTGTTTTAAACGGGATGCAGCAAGATTTATCTCTATTAATTGCAGCAAGCCATCACTACTTCCACATTGTTCCAGAATGTTGTTATAACTCTCGGCGCTCTATTATGATGTTTTCTTGCAAGTCTTATGTTGAGCACCGTGGGTAGCAAATAGGCAGTCTATGGCGGGATGGCCGCTGAGCATGCTTGTTGCTATCATTTTCCGCCAAGTTGTTTAGCCTTTGTGTGTACAAGTCAGCCCAATAAGCAGTGGCGTCGCTACGGTGGCTTTGCCGCATGCCATTTGATGATTTTGTGTCCTGTCACACATAAGATTGATGTGCTTGCCAACCCAACAACGAAACAAGTAATGCTGAGCATCAAAACTATGCTGTACAGTTGTATTTGCTGCTGAGATAATGGCAAATAGAATTTAGGCTTTATAGGCGTTTTCTTCCACAGTTAAACCACGCCTTTTTTACCATGTGGCCAATTCGATGCTTTGAACAGTTGTTTAGCAGGCTGCTCACTTCCCAGTTCATAATGGGCTCTTGTACCAATGATATCTGTCTTATGGCCGCCAATTTCTGCTTTTGCTTCCTTAGCACTTTCGCTCCGAAATAAGTGCTTTGTTGCGCGCTGACTTTCAAGCTGCTCACACTAGTGCTTTCAGTATTGATTCACGGCTTTGCCTCTATTACTGCCGGTGTGTTATGTATGCTTACATGTGCAGAACGTCCACTGTGTCCCCGAATGTCAAACCCTCCTGTCTGGTCACGGGGTTCTTGAGCGCACTTCCTTCAGTTTGGTTGTTGAGCCTGTAGCGCTTTTGGAAGATGTCAGCCGGCTTGGCAATTAGTCTGTCAATGTCTTATCTGAAGCAGCTACGACCAAAACATTTTTATTTAGTTAGCCAGGATGGCTCTCTCTTCTTCCCAGGGTTGATTTGAGAGAAGGAATTGACCTGACCTGGGTCTAGAGCTGCAGCAGGAGACAATATTACCAGCTCTGTGAGTCAGAACTTCCGAGTTGTTTTTTGGTATAGTCACGTAATTGAGTTTCCTTACATTAAAGCGTCTTACAAGTGTCAATACTATGAGACCTGGCTTGAGAATGGTAGCACCGTGCCCCTGCAACGATCACTGCACGGGACAAAGCGCCACTTTTGTGAGCGCAAGTCAGCGCAGTAAGCAGTGGCGTCACTAGACACACCCGCACCAGGTGCGGAGGCACGGCGCGGCACGCCCCCCCCCCCCCCCCCCCCCCCCCCCGTCCCCGCGTCTAAGCACCGGATCTCAACTTCCCTTTCATCTATAGTGATCAGACTTTCCATTCCAGTGAGCAACAGGCATTTTGTGCCTTTCGCAATTTTGAAAGTGTGTGGCAGATGTGTGCTTGGGCCGCGGATCCAGAAAGACAGTAGATAAATGCAGGAGACAAAAGACTGCTGTAGACATACTGCCAGCTGTCCTCGCTCGGGACAGGAGGGTAAGCTACACATACACAAAAAGAGGCGATGCGGCAGCGCAGCCGCCGACGGGTGTCGTCTAACACGCTTTCGCGCAGTGGTTTCTGATGGCTTTCGGGCTAATGCTCGTATTTCAAGCGTGCACGCACGTACACAGGCTCGGCAAAGTGTTAAAATGGCGTCGCGTTTATATGGCATACTAAGGCATTCGTTTTCAAACACTCCTCCAAAAAAAAACATAATTCGTTCCAAGATCACACTTGCCGGTTAGTGTTTCAGCGGCACCATTGAGCGCCTTTTCGCATCTTTACGCAACATTTCACTTCGCTCCCCACCCCTTCTTCCCTCTCACTGTCCAGCTGCACCCTCTGAGCTCAACGTCCGGTGCGAACCAAACCGCCCGCTTTCCCCTCGCGTCGCCACTGCCAATGAGGAGTTCATCTGGGAGCTCTGCCTGTCTTCTAGCTCATTGTCCACTGCATGAAGGTGTTGAATCTTGTTGACGTGCCTTCACTTACGAAAATCCCATAACTGCTCCAGATATGGAACATATGCTGCTAGATAGAAATATATAAGACAGCTAATAAAACCTTATCTGGGCAAATCACATCAAAAATCAGGCCAGTTAAGGCCATATATGTGCAAAATGTTGCCCTTATATGGCTCAGATTTTGCCATATCATGCAACATAAAATCCATATCTGAACGGGTAACGGGATTTTATATGGCTTGATTAGGGGCATTCTTGCGACCTTATGTGGCCTTGTAAAGAGCATATATGGCATCGTCATGACCTTATATAGACAGACCAGGGCCATATGCCTGGCATCAACAGGACTTTATAAAATCTCATAGGCGCCATAGTGACTGTATATTAGCAATATATGGCTTTCGTCTACCTTCTGCAAATATTCAATATTGGCATCATGAGGTCGAGCTTCAATTTTTCTACACTCAGCATGGCCTGCATGCTTAGTTTTGACATAATTGTATCCAATTTAGAAAATAGCTACGACTTTTATTATTTAAATCATTCTGCAGATTTCGCTGCATTATAATTATTATGCCATGTGTTGCTTAATCCAGGAGTGTGCTGTGTTATGACTACATGCTCCTCTTTCCGCCTACTAACTCACATTTTCATTTAAATTGCGGCGGCACTCTGGTGCACAAAGCATGGTCGGTTAAGTTAAGCGATTCAAAATATCAAGAAAATGATGGCAGTTCGGTATACGGCCCCCTCCGCGCTGTCTAGACGGCGACTTATCCTCAGAGGCAGCTGGCGGTCGCTGCGTCGCGAGCCGCACTGGCTAGACAGTGACGCATCCTCTCCGACGTTCCCCTCTTCCCTCTCGCTGCGTCGCGGGCTCGCATTTCATTTCCACGAGCTGTCCGTTTTTTGTGTGTTTGGCTCATTCCCCTCCCCCTTTCAACTCTATGCTCGTCAGCCCTTCTAGCTGCCTCGTTCCTTTTCAGTGGCAGACATTGGAGTTCGGTGCGGCTGGCGGGCGGGCTGCATGTTATGTTTGCTGTTGTCTGTGCCAGCGCCTGTTCGGTGTTAGCTTTGAGCATGTAAGAAAAATGCGACAGCAAACCTACGCGAGCTTCAGTCTGCCGCTGGCACAGAGGGAATTACGGCGTCCCACTGCGGGTGGTAGCAGCTTTGGCAGAGAACCTGATGGTCGCTTGAGCTTTTCAAGGCTTTTGCCCTGGGTGGCCCCGGCCAAATCTTCACCGCTGTGTAGAAACTGCCAGCGGATCGCACTCTCATCGTGTGGCCTCATCTTCACGCCAGATCACCAAAACCGTGAGCATGAGACTTCTTGCCCGGCACAAGCACTTGCCAGCCTCAAGATATTATTCATTTTATTATTTTGATAGAAAATAATTTTCCAGTCAGTGAATTGGATGGCAATTGCCAGTATGTGGTATTTTTCGGTACATTTCGCGGCTAATTTTTCTTTCGCTCCAGCAATTTTGACAAATTTTAGTGGGTGGATAGGGTCCTTTGTTGTTTATTGTTATTACTTTCACTACCTAAGTAGCTTCATGCTTGATTTGGTTTTTGGGCAGAGCTGTCGCTGTCCCGACAAATGCCATCGGACTTGCTTTTTTTCTTTGTTTTTTCTATTAATTTCAAAAGCAACCACGAGTTATGCGCGTTCGCTCATTTTGCACTGCAGTCTCTGCTAAAGGTAACACCAGTACTGCCTGACAGCCTACATGTACTTTGCTAAGGTTTAGGTATTGGCAGCAGTCACAGCAGTTTGTGGTTTATCTCCAACGGTTTAGCGGTACCTTTTCCGAGTATCGACCAACCTTAAAATTCGATTTCAATAGCCGTTCTCTATTTATTTTCTTTAGCTTCGCATGTAAACCAGCTCAAACTAAAATCATTTACAGGTTAAAGCTCTGTGTGTGAAAGAGTAGATTATTAGTTGTAATATCTTATTTAATAGGTTAATGTCTTTCACTTTAGCTTCTCGTGTAGACAGGTAAGTCCATTATTCTGTTCTGATACCTCAATAGTTTGTTATAGTATCGCGGGTAAATGAGTGGGGTGTCAATATTGACTAACGGATTAGCATGCCTTTGACCCTCAGTACCCACGTAATTCAGGCCCGTCTTTGAGCGATTTCACATAGGCAGGGAAAAAGAAAACCTTTGGTTTCAAAGCTGTTTTCCTGTAAGGTTTTAAATGAAAGGGAAAATTTAGGTTTCTTTTGGCAAACTTGATTGAGTGTGCTGGAATACTGAAACTGTCTTGTGTCATCATCATCATCAGCCTGACTATACCCACTGCAGGGCAATGGCCTCTCCCACATTTCTCCAGTTAACCCGGTTCTATGCTAGCTACATCCACTTGACCCCTGCGAACTTCTTAATCTCATCCGCCCACCTAACTTTCTGCCGCCCCCTGCTACACTTGTTGGTTGGTTTGTGGAGTTTAACGTCCCAAAGCAACTCAGGCTATGAGAAACGCCGTAGTGGAGGACTCCGGAAATTTCGACCACCTGGGGTTCTTTAACGTGCGCTGACATCGCACAGCACACGGACGCCTTGCTTTTCGCCTCCACCGAAAAGCTGCCGCCGAGGCCGGGATTCGATCCCGCGTCCTTGGGAACAGTAGTCTAGCGTCGTAATTACTGCGCCACCCCAGCGGGGTTAAGCTGTCTTGTGTGTGTTTTAACAAAGTGTTATGATGATATGCAGATATAATGATCTATAGTTCAAAACCTACATGCCATGCGGGCTAGATCTTTAAATGAGGAATTGGGTAGATATGCCTTACCTGGTACTCAATATCAGGAATTGGGCAGATAAGGCATATACGACCAGATATCCCTTATCTGGTGCTCCGAATCAGTAAGTGAGCTGATATGCCTTATCTGGCCCAGATCTGTCCTAATATACCATATCTGCCCAAGTTTTGATATACCTGATCTGGATTTTTATAAGTAGAGATATGGCATTTTCGTAAGGGTTATGTTCTGAATATGGAGCAATCCATAAACACTACATCTGGGTTTTTTGTGGTCAAATCTCCGACATCTTCCAAGGACTCTGTGATGAAAATTTAGAACACAGGTTTGTGGTTTTGTATTTTAGGAGCGAAATTGAGCCAAGTTTACTTCATGCTTCTGGCATGAAGCATGTACCTCCTATTAAAATCACGAAGCCATTTTGAAGGATTTAAGTGCTTTCAAAAAGGAATTTGGGATGCTTTATTGACCAGGGTTAGAAAAGAAAGAGTTCAGACTCTCTAATTCAGAATTTTCCTCCTCAACACACCCGCACTCTCCGGTCGAAAAGGTAAAGCATCTGCCGTGCTGGCAGAGGTATGGCAAACCAAAGACGTTCCTGATAAGCAGCGTCCAAGGGTTACATTTTGCGAGTCTTTTACGCAAGCTGCTCAAAGCAGTGTCAGGGTTCACTAAAAGCAGCAGCTACCAAGGTGAAGGCTATGACATCTGGATCCGCCCGTTTAATGAACTACTAGAACACTGAAGACCACTATGATGGCACACCTAGAAATAGAGGTGGCCTGAGTGATCTTATTTTCCAGATAGTTCGGGAAGCGCTGTGCTGGCTGGCTGCTGCTGTCTGTTCAATGGCCTCAGGTGGCAATGCTTATATGGACGCCCATGAAGAAGTCCAGCCTCCACGTGGCTCCTGGCCATCGGCGACATCAGTGGAAGCTCTAGCCATAATTTACGCTCTATAATACAGAGTCTGGGTCGTATATCTGCACTGCTGACCCTCTTCGACTTAAACCAAAAGTTGAAAAAACGCTGCTTTCCAGGCACCACCCTCATCTTACAAGCGCTGCGAAAGCCTCATGAAACATAGAGCATGGATGATTTTAAAACACTGCCTCTTCTGCTTCCATTGTGATGAGGTCAGCCATATTGTCATGCCTCTACAGAAGAATCAGTTCAATTAAGTCGTGTTAGACTCTGCGTGGCCTTATAAACGATATCACGCCAAGCTTTCCTGTTTCCCACTATCTTTGTGGGAAGATTGAGGGACACAGGAAAACAGGTAAGCAGCGAACGCTAAGGATAGATGGATTTCTCGTGGAATTACAGACGATTCTATGTGCTGACGAATAGGCATGCTCACTTTTGCAATTGCGGCACTAAAACAGCAGACCGGCCAGCGACTACAGAAAATTGACTACCTGCACAGGGGTGTATACACAATAAGATGTATGTGTTATCACGTTATATATCCCATTCTCCATCACAGTTCAGCTCACAATCTCTTTCACCGGGTCACAGCTACACTGTGGCTGTGTGAGGAAGGTTCTCACTCCTTGTAGAGGAAACAATACAGAGCAAACTATTGAGATGAGGTTGCTTCACAGGGACGTAAAAAAGATGTGCTGGCGAATAGTGGTACATCTGCTATGGGAGCGTCAACGAAGACATAAAAAGAGTTAAAGATGACTACGCGCCAGAATATTGCACCAGTGCTGTTGAGTAGTGTGTAATGATGATTTGGGATGAGCGTGTTGGCCTGGAAAATCAGATGTCACCACCAGCTGTGTGAACCCGAACCCACGAATTGCATTTTGGTCCATCAGGCTTTGTCACGGATATGACGAGCTCGGCCGACAACGTGTATTCTCGATGCTGCCCTCTGGTTGAATCAATTGTCTACCCAGCCTTGACATGTCTTCCGAGGCCACACTTCACTCACAATGCACATAAAGCAGGTTGTCCACGAAGTCACATGGCAGCTGTTGCTCCTTACCGAGCCGGCCATTAAACATGGCACTGACCCTTCAGCGCGTGGTCTATTAGCAATTGTTTGAGGCCATTCCGTTAGGTTTCGACCCCCTTCCAGCTGCTGCGCAGCTTATGTACGCTGAAGTTGCCCGACAGGCCCTGGCAGAATTTGTTTCCGGCTGCCCCTCGGGTAACCCCCGTTTCTGCGGCTCTGCCACCTCTCCAATGTTTTAAACCAAGGTGGACTCCAGTTAATGTGCCTATTTGCTACGCCTTCAGCATCGCTGGACACGTGATTCATCACTGCCATTGCCGTCTCTTGCCCGCTGCTGACAAAGCCTACCATTGAGCATATGTGTGTGACTCCTCGTAACAATACCTTAACCTTACCTCTTGAGTCCTTGGACTACAACAGCCACTGCCTGTTTGTCAGCATTCCCTATTTCTGTGTCACCACTCTGTTTATTCCATGCAATGCCATCCAGTATTGCCACTGGAAATATAGTAATCACAGTTCCGCAAGCAAGAATTGCCTTTTCATTGATCAATTCAGACTTGCCTTTACCATCGAATGTGATGAAGGCTCTTGTGGTGGACAGTGATCCTCTTGCCATTTTTGATACTGATACTGCTATGTCCACCTAGATTGAGAACATGTGCTGCCAGATGCAAAAGTGATAAGTCTTTATGTTGCTTTTTAATTAGTGCCGTTAAATGACAGTTCAAAACTTTGGCCTCATGAACTGCCGGTCATTATTTGGGGCTCTCTGTACGCCACTGAATTATTCGTACTTTCATTGAGCGGTAATGATCTCATCGATCGCACTTGTACTCAAGTTGAGCCCTTACATTTGGCAACACCTCTACCGCGTGGCTCAAAATAACTGGCTTATCATGGTGCAATTCTACCATGTTCTGCTTTGCTGCTATGATCTTGTTATCTGTGACTCTTTTTAGTGGGCCAGTGGGGTGGTAGTGGCACTGCAACACTGGTAGGTATGGCGAAGATGACATGTTGTTTGCGTGGAGATGTGCGCGGTGGGCGTTACGTGTAATAGCGTTCGTGTTCGAATAAAGTGGTTTTAGTCTGAGTGTTGCGTGCAGCGATATGAAAGCTTCGGTCCACCATCTCGCTACTTGCCGAACTGCACGAACACGGCGACATCTGTTCACCGTTGTCTCCATGCTTCTTCAAATGCATGACCATCTACAGGCGTACACCTGACAGCTATTCTCTGGATCAGCGGCTTCACTTGTTCCCAACGCTGATGTCGAACCATTAGTGACACGAGACGCTTGTGACGGCAAATATGCACTAGACCAGCAGTCCGAATGCTGTAGTTTAGTTATGCCGTGTGGGTCGCCTGTCCTGGTTCACCCTAATGATTTTGAGCGTTTGTGTGTTGTCGAGGTCATGGAGAGGTGGCATCCGAGTTATAAAAGTATATGTGTGTGTGAAGTGGCATTTGCTTCGGCGAACGCGGCGGTGTACCACCACAGCCTGTCAACGTCAGGCCGTCTGATGACTTGAATGAGAACCTGTGGTCCCAGATGTGAAACTTGATGATGCCATTTTATGATTTTCACTTCACGCCGCTAATTCAGAACTCATATTTATTTTGATCGCATGAAGTGCTATAGTGGTTATTTGGAGTTTTCTGTACGATACTGAATTAATTGTACTTTCATTTTGCTGTCATGATGTCATCATGGGCTGGTGTTGTCTACCACATTGTCAGGCTTTCTTCGATTGCACTTCGCTGAAGTTGACCCCTTCCCTAAGCAACACGTTGGTTGGCACCCTTAACTTGTGCGCCAAACAAGATACTTTCTAGGGAAATTGGTAAGCATCCATTGTTATTAAAATCCGCGCAAATAGGAAGAGATTGGAGAATATGAAAGGAAGCTACATGACATGTGCTGTCATTTAGCTTCCTTTTATCTTTTACTGTGTCTTCCTGTTCGTGCTGTTTTTGTATTAACAATGAATGTCCGCCAAATTAACTGTGGCGTATAATATTGCAATCCTGCCATGCTCTGCTATGCTGCTATGATAGGATTCTGCGACTATTTTGGTGGGCTTGTCATCTTCAGGCCGTCTGATGGCTTCATACCTCCTTGCAATTTACCTCCTGTCGTTTCCAGTGCTTAATGTAGAAGCTGGCTGCAGTGTAATAGATTTATCAATCCCTTCAATTACCCCTCCTCTTTCTACGTAGCAAATGTCTGGAACATGTACAGTCTTTCCCCTCCGTGGTCGACTGCGGCTACGATGACGACTCTTGCCACATAAAACCGGTAGCGGAGCTTACTATTTCTGCTGATCTAGCCCGCATTGTCTTCGTCAGGCTTATTGAAGATACGTTCACGCCAAAAAGACTCTTTACATCATTGTTTGGACTGTCCTTCAGTCGTCACCAATCGAATCGATACCCACTCACTGCTGCGCCAGGCTAAAAGATGTCTTGGCGACTGAACATCAAAATCGACGGACATATGGCCGACATCGTTTAGCTTGGCGTCATTCAACCATTGCACTCTTTTGGCCTTCCGCGTCTTCCTAACCACCAAAAAAGATGCCTCCATCCTATTTTGCTTACACTACTATCACATGCATACAGTGACATGCAAGGCTGTCCATCCCTTGCCCCGAATCGACACTGCCCTTGACTGTTTGCAGGGCGCGAATTTCTTCTCAATTTTAGACCTTGGACCTCCACTCATTGCACTGACAAATTCCACTGGCAGATGCTGACCATGCCAAGACTGCTTTTGTTATGCCTGACAGACTACAGATACAGCTCCATGCGGTTTGGGCTGCGTATCGCTACTGCCATTTTTTTGTGCATGATAGACAGCATATTGAAGTTTATCTGTATCATATCACATCATATCACATACAATGTGTATATGACATTGGAAGCAATAGGAAAAAGATGTCTCAAGGACACCTTGACAAAGCCCCACGTTCCCATAGCGCCATCACGCAACGAGTGGCAGAACAGCTCTGGGACAAAAAAAAACAATAAAAATGCAATAACAGTATTGATGCATTACTGCGTAACAGGGTCAAAAAGAAAGAATGAGGCGAAACTGGCCAAGTAACTGAAAACATAAACAAACAATTTACAGAGTGTGCCAACATGGCTAATAAAACAGCAAAGAAAACAAGGTAACTGATTATCTTTGTCATTGTTGAAGGAGTTACTGATAATGGTACATATTGATTTGAAGCGAACTGTATTGAGGTGAATGTTTTGGCTGTGAAGCCAATTAAGCAGCCTTGGTAATCTGTTTTCGGTCATTTGTTATCCATATGTTGTTCTATATGTTTTTACTCGCCATGGTTCGCTATGTTGAGTTGTGTAGATATGTTCACTTAATTGCAGATTGGCCAGAGTTGCCAAAAAACGAGACTCAATATGCAAATCTTATTTCAGTGACCTACAAATGCGATAGTCATATTGCTTTGCGACTGTTATTACTGCGTATTTGATGAACAGTTCCTGGATATGAAAGAAGGCTGGAACATTATCAACATTTCTTAAAAACCTTTTTAGTAACAAAAATATTTTTGAGGTTTCCTTGAGTTGTGGACCCCCATAATAAACGGCAGTAGTTAATTGTAGAGGAAAATAACGTATTGTGAATTACCATCATATTATTTTGAGGCAATATGTAGCGATGACGGTAAACGAGTCATATTATCTGAGATAGCTTAGTTGCAACAGAATCAACATGCACGTCCCAGGAAAGATTCTCTTCAAAGATGACACCTAGCGCCTTGAACTTAGGTGCGAGTTCGATCAGCATTGAGTTTATGAGAATCGGTTGATCGAATATAATAGTTTTATTTTTGCTTCTGAATAACATTGCTTTTGTTTTGACAGTGTTTATTTTTAAACCGTTTACACGAGGCCATTGATTTAATTTATCCATCGTATGGTTTGCTGTGTGAACGAGCTCATTGCCTGTACTACCGGTTACAAATATGCGTGTATCATCTGCATAGATAATATAGTCAGTGTCGGAACGTATAGTTAAAATGTCATTTTATTATATATTAAAGAGAAAAGGGCCCAAAATGATGCCTTGCGGGACACCACAGGACAGTGGCTATGGATCAGTAAGGTAAGAATCTATAGATACTATTGAGTGGTTTCGAGTGGAAAACCTGTTATATGCTACTTGAAAGGCATTGTTTTCTTCTTGAATATCCAGACGCACCTGATTCGCGTCAGACATGTATTGTAACGATTTTACTGTAGGTGTTCTCTAACTAAATTTAAAGTAATGTTGTTTGGCCGCCTTTCACTTGATGATTTTGATGAGGTCATTTGATGACTTGATGATGTCATTTGAAGCGCACCTAAGATTGGTGTGCTCCCCAACCGAGCAGAGAAACGGATAATGCTGATCATCAAAACTATGCTGTACAGTTCGATTTGCTACTGAGATAATGCAAATAGAGTTTAGGCTTCATAGGCGTTTTCTTGCACAGTTAAACCGCGCCTTTTTACCCTCTGGCCATTTCGATGCTTTGAGCAGTTGATTGTGAAGTGAGCAATTCGTAACAGGATCTTGTACCAATGAAGTTATCTGTCTTATTGCCACCAATTACTGCTGGTGGTTCCTCAGCACTTAGGCTGCAAAATAAGTGCTGTGTTCCGCGCTGACTTTCAAGCTGCTCACACTGTTGCGTTCAATATTTATTCACGACTTTGTCTCCATTACTATCGGTGTGGTACGTACGCCTACGTGTCAAAGAACGTCCACTGTGTCCCCGAATGCCAAACTCTCCAGTCTGGTCACCGCGTCCTTGAGCAAACCTCTTTCAGTTTTGTTGTTGAGACTTTAGCGCCTTTGCGAGATATCCGCCGACTTGGCCATTATTCTATCCATGTCTTATTTAAACCTGCACTACGGCCAATACATTTTTATTTAATCAGCCAGGATGGCTGACTCTTCGTCCCAGTGCTTATTATAAAGAAGGAATTGACATGGGGGCCAGTGCCGTAACAGGAGACGATACTACCAGCTCTGCGAGCCCGAACGACTGAGTTGTTTTTGGCCTAGTCTCGTGATTGAGCTTCCTGACAATAAAGCTTCTTACAAGCTTCAATACAATAAGACTTGGCTTGAGAATGGTAGCGCTGTGCCCCTGCAACAATCACAGCACGTGACAAAGCGTAGACTCCACTTCAAGATAATGAGCTAAATGAGGTTGCGAAGAAACAATTTTGAGGTAGTTTTTGGTGGATGCCTGGTTAGTGGCTCGGGAAAAAATGGCCCTGATTGCTCAATCATACGTGGAGCGTTCACTACTCAGCTCAAGTAAGTGATCACCACTTGGGGTGGCCCGTAAAGTCGCACTATGCGATGGCGTCTTATGATTTAAGGGGTAACTGCGAATAGGCGTAACGGTCCAAGTAAACATTTTCGTTTCAATTACTGTAGAATAAAAAGCATAAAAATACTGCAAAGGGTATTTCTAAACTTTACTGAGCTTACGCAGCTGTTTTTGTTAAGAAACGTTCCAGTCAGCAGATAAAAAAATACCCACACTTGCTTTTGAAAGTTCTCATGAGAAAAACCTCTACTAGAACCAAAAACAAATATAGACTACGTGTATGGGGCTTGAGGTCCCAAGAGGGCTAAGGTTGTTAGGACTCCCTCGCAAAGGCCTCTCGGGCTCATCAACGAACACTGAACACCAATAACTACATGCCTACCATGCTTTAATCGACCTCAATGCTGCCGCCGTTGCTAGAGTATCCAAGTACATAACTAGGAAGCCTTAATGACTACGCCGCCGTGGTGCGATAATAAGTAAATAATTAAGTGAATATATGATAACAAATAATTTTGTAGTGACTGCTTCCTGTACCAGCAAGGCCCGACGCGGCCCAATTTCCAGCATATACCCATTCTACCTGGTCGGCTACACTTTAGGACTCAAACCTGAGCTCAAAATGAATCTCACTAACATATCTGTTGATGGTAGACCTCGGTCCTTTTTTGCTGTGGCCCACCACTACAGCTGAAGCCGTTTGTGATCTTTGTGCGCCGAAAAAAATGAAAATATTTCATTGGAGTATTCATACCCCGTATTACGGCGGGACAAAAAGCACATTTTCCCTATCACATGAACGCCTAATATACCATGATCGAAGAACGCGAGGAGAGTGGGGCGTGGGCGTGGTCCGTCCCCATAAGCCAGGCAGAGGATGGCCAATCATTAATTTCGGCGGAGCAAGCTGCCCTTTTCAAGTCGTCGAGAACCGGCGCCGTCGCCGGCAAAACTCACAAGGAGCGACCAAGACAAACACTCCTACGAACAATGCAATTACAAGAGACGCTCGTTCTCCGTCTTCTAAAGGTCTAGGGAAGATTTCGTCCCCATTTTTCAAGTGGTCGCGAAAACCAACGGTCAGGATGAATCCTGACGACTATGTGATCGTGATCAAGCCAAGCACTACGGTTGCGTCGCCCTCAAGACAGCGTTTCGGCACGGTGAGCTTGGCGCTGCCATTTCCCAATACATTGGTAGGCAGTACATGAGCGCCATCACAATTTCTCGCAACTGGGAACAAAGCTGCTCACGGACTTCAAAATTAACACCAGCAAAGGACCGCTCTCACTTCACGGACACTTCAAGCTCACCGGTGGTGTGTCTCACGGAGTGGTTACTGTGCATAATCTGGAAACTGGCAACTCTTTGAAACACAGTGTGCATTGGCGTGATGGAAAACTTGTCCATGTGCGCAAGCTGAGGAACTCAAACAAAGCAATGCTTACTTTCGCGGGACGTAACGTTCCGCGGTACGTCCGCAATAACGCAGAACTGATTCCCGAAAGGGGATATAAAAAAGCAGTGCCAGCGTGCTACCGTTGTGGCACACTGGGGCACACGACTGACAATTGTCCCACCACAGTGAATGAATGGTGTGTCCTTTGTGGGCAAAATGTGGGGACTGGAGCTGAGTGGATGGCCCCCCACGAATGCAAACCAGTGTGCATAATTTGCGGGGCCCGCAGCTGACGAGCTCCCGTGAATACACACGGAAATTCATCAGGCTTCAACCGCCAAGGCGCAGGACGTCGGGGCCCCCAAAAAACCAAAACGCCAAAAAGAGGCGCAGAACAGCGATGCGACGCCACCAAATGACATGACAGCGGCCCCAACGTCACCACCTGGAGAAGCGGAGTTCCATGCTCCACGCCCTCCTAATGGCGGCGCCGGCCGCGCCGCCTGCAAACAATCCAAGGTAGGCAGCTGGGTGAGGGTCGCCTCCTCTGCTTCCCCTCGCCCTCCCTCTCTGACCGGCACCTCTGAGACGCAGGAACTTAAACGCGAATTCGCCCCTTTTGCGAGCTCAAAACGAAAAACTAGACAGCGAGCTTCACTCGCTGAAACCAACCCGTACTACGCCGTCCTCGAATCATGAGGAAGAAAACATAAGACAGAGAGATTCCTAATCCTATGGAGAGTCACTTCGCGACCCTGGAGACCCGGGTCTATCGTAGACCCCCTCCAGTCGGGATATGACAGCAGGTAAAAATCACTTAAGTCCGAGCTGAAACAACACGAAAAGCAGATAGAGCTCACGGAAGCGCAAACGGACGTGGACAGCCACCTCCTACATCTTTGGGAGGCCCGCTAGAGCCTCACCAAAAGATGGAAAAACAAACAAAAAAATACCCACAATTACGTTACTTCCTAATGCGGAATTTGACCGCACGTTGCACCTGTTCCCGATTTTCGACAGATTGAGGCAAATATTTCGAGCAAAACACGTACGTAACATTACAGACTTTTTTTTTACTTTTTCACGCGTATTCCTTCAAGGAACACTGCACTAACATTTCTTGGCTGTCATGGCTGTCAATTTTCATGGAAATTGAAAATTGAGCCTAATCACACGTGTTGGACATATTAGCATCGCGCCAGCAAGCCGTTGCTTTTCTTCGAATCTTCACATTCGAAATTAGTGAAACGTAGCGTAGTGAAATCATGCTATATTAATGCTTTAAAAAAATCATGAATCCATTCTAATAAAGATAGCTTAATGTATCAAACTCCACGGCTTCAAAACACAGGATATCCCAAGCAGTTGTTGGTATCGGTAGCGGAGACTATTTTATCAAGTATAAATCTTCTCAGGCGAGCCTGGAGAGCTTATCCACGAACCTGCGGACAAAAGAAAAGATAGCGGTCATTCCGTATATTCATAACCTCTCGCATAGACTAAACCGTATAGGAAATCGGGAAGGTGTGACAGTTTTCGTTTTGGCTCCCGATAGATTAGGGAAAATGTGCAAAAAAGTTAATGGTACGGGAGGCATAGATCAGGGCTGTACCATAAAACAGAAAGGCCCTTATGTGGGTTTCCAGAAGGGGGTTGTATACTCTGTTCCACTGTCTTGTGGAAAACATTATATCGGACAGACGGGGCGTTGTATTAACGAAAGACTAATGGAGCATCACAATAATGTTTTGGTACAGTAAAAGAAACTATGGGCATACACTGCAGGGACTGTAAAAGCGACGCTTGCCAGCCATTTCTAGAGGAAGCAAAAATAATCAATCGGCATAATGACCAGACAGTTCGATAGACTTTAGAAGCAAAATAAGTCAACCGGATAAAGGAAACTTGTATCAGCAGCCCGTCTATTGCTTTATCGGAACGTGAAGTAATATTTATGAAGACGAGAAAATGATGCGTTGTGAAATTCTGGATGACACATGGTTCGATTGCATTCTTACATTTTCCGGTGTTTGTTTAGTTGTTCTTGTTTCTTTTATTGTGTGAACGTGTTCATATATATGGATGCAGGCATGCAATAAACTTGTCAGTTGAAAGTCAGCGCTCGTCTTGCTGTCTTCCTTCGTCCCTGTCGTTTTTCGCGCTATTCTACTTAACGGGCTAACTTTGAAAGCTTACAGCCCAACACACGCGGAGGAGATTGCTATGGCTCTGGCTCTCAGTATTCCCAAGTCAAAACACATCATCAGTGACTCGCGAAGGGCCTGTCGGAACTATAGGCGGGGGTGGGCTCCCCCGCTCGCCCGGCATATGCTGCAATCTAGCTGCCGATACAATGACCCAACGTTTTAGATAACCTCATTTGGGCGCCCGCTCACGATGTTCTCAAGGGAAGCGAACAGGCCAATCACGCCACCCGCGCACTCTCTCCCCAGGCTATCTCCTTGTCCTTGGATGCCTATTCCCAATCAGACAATCTGGCCCCTAAATTGAAAGACATCACCGATTGCTACAAAGAGGAGCACAGGCGCTACCCGGCTCTTTGTAAGGGACTGGATCGCGCTGATGAGCGCCTTCTCTTCAAACATTTTACCAATACTGTACTGTGCACGGCGGTGCTTAGACATTTCAACCCATCATTTGATGGTGCGTGCCAGTACTGTGAGAAGGTGGCTGACACCTTCTACATGATATGGGGTTGCAAATCAAAGCCATCCATTTCCCCAACGCCAATCCAATCAGAGAGGACTGGGAGGCGACTCTGTTCGGCTGCCAAGACCTCAATGCTCAAAAGGCCTTGGATCAACGGACGGGGGCGGGGTTGCTTGCCAATAGGGCCCCGGAATAGGAGCTCCACCTAGTATTGTGAGGTGAAGAGGCCAATACGTCTCTAACCCAAACACCTCTCTAACCATTTATTGGTTAATAAATGTTTTACCACCCTCACCGACCGGACTTCACCCTTAAGCACAGAACCGCGTTCCCGACGGTAAGCACCGGTACCATTATTCCTTTCCAAATACCTATAAATGCTTCATATCTGTTGCTCCCTCATAATTACCCGTGTTTGACTATCGCGGCATCACTTCTAGCCTTTGCCCTGGTGGCCTGTTTATGTTTTTCTTGGACAGTAGTGCTCGTCGTTAGTGTGAAGACAAGGAGGCCTCCCTTACCTCTTGGAACATTTGTAAGTAGGTACAAGCTACGAAGGACTTTCGCCAATCGTTATCAGCGACAGCGATCACATGATCTCCTGTAAACTACAGTCGAGTGACCTAATCAGACAGTGACAAGGTTTCTTGAAGATATCTTGCGACTTAGCGTCCGGGCCGACCCCTGAGCCACTGAGGAACAATAGGTGCACGAATTCATGCGATGAGTGAAGGGCGACATTTTGGATGGTCTCTTTAGAGATCAGCCGACAACAGTGGCACAAATTGTAAGAGAAATTCCCTCGGCGCCGGGAACTTGCGCGAGATCATCTATGGAGTTTTCCCGGACGAGCTGCGGCAGTTGCTCCCCCTGCTAATGATTAATCCCCCTGCGCCCTCAGTGAGGCTGTTCGCGAAGGCATACAATGCACCCTTTATCCACAGAACTCAGTTGTTTCTTCAACTACGCAGCCCGTCAGACATACGGGTCCATCGCTCGCCACCGCAGAAGCCACCGGCGCCCCCTTTTCGCCGCCATTATCTCCCCGTACATCTGCGTACGTTCTTCGTCGAGAGCAGCAGTTATTATTATCATGGGTGACGCTAATGTGACATCTAATGCTAAACGTGGAGAGGTGTCCGCCTATAATCATGTCACAGATTACCTGAACGTCAGTATTGAAACGCACTACTTCAATGATGGCGCAGGCTTTTTGCTCAGTTTAATATGGTAGACTGGCCTAAAATCTGGTGTACTTGGCGTTAACAATTCATAGAGAGAGGAGGCCCTGGTCTTTCGTGCGGTACGTCAAGCCACCTCCGCCGCAAGAAGTTTACGATAGGTCTCCACTTTTTTGTAACGTTCCAAAATCACTCGACATGTGAAGGATGCCTTATTGAATGACGCGGTAATATTGAACCATACGGGTATGTTAGGTTGGGTGTATGGGTTCCAACGTCCAAAATCGACTCATGCTATGGGAGGCGCTGCAGTGGTAGGCTGCGGGAATTACGATCACCTAGAGTCATTTAACATGCTCGGAAATCGCACAGTTAACGTGCGCTTTGCTTTTCTCCTGAGTTAAAAAGCGGGTCGCTACAGCCGGATTGCGATCCCGCATCCTAGGGCACAGCAGTCGGGCGCCCAAACCACCATACCACCACGGCGGGGCTGAACCATATGGAGCCCCGTATCGTTTACTGATGTCGCAAATTATGCGAGAACCTAGCTCCTTGCCCCCTTTTGAAAAGTGGCTGCTGCGATCGGTAGTAAAGCCGTGCAGAGTGGTCCTGCAGTGCAGCGCGCTAACCAGTGACCCTCGCGTGTTCGTTGCATCAAATTCAGATGCAATCCTTTTGCATTTAAATTGCAGAAGCCCTGTTAAATTCGTGTGAATATTCCACACACAGCAATGAATCCTCAAAATTTCTGCTTATGCTGAACCACAGCCTGTACAGCGATGTAAACGGTACCATATACATGCAACTAAAGCGCCATAAAACTCTTCCAGCAACGTTAAAAACAAATAAATTTCCCCACACAATATAAGTAGTCATATGCTAAACACTGCAGCTAATGAGGAATACAGCTTATGTCTATGTAAAGTCTGACCCTTTTAGTGTACATAAAGCAATGCAGTATAAAAGGCACGTTAAAATTACCGGCTTGTTCTTAGCCTCATTAGACCTCACTGTGGAAAGCAGTGAACTACGCTTGCGTCAGTTGAGCATAGGCAATGAAAGCTTCGACATACAAATTATGAGACTAGCGCATGCGCAGCCAGACCTACTTGTGTCGACCGTACCGTGTATTCATTACAGTGTAATCAAACTGGAAGGTGCAAAAAACGTCTCTATTCTCCGTGTCCTTGAATGTTCGTCTGCGGTACGTTGGAGACGAATTTCCGGCTCATGTTTCATCGTATGTGCCCTCAGCCTTCGAGTCAAAGCCATGCCGACGATCAACCGATCGAACCGGAGCTTTTGCCAAATCTCCGTATGTAGACTGTCTCCCTGCCTTTTTATATGTCTAGTTTGTAGTATCGTATTTTCCAGCATAGAATTTGTTGTATGCTAGTATTAGTGGCTGAATTTGTATTTTTCCTCCGCGTTGTCGCGTTACTTGCTATGTAGTGTTGTAGAACTCATGGATTCTGTTGCTCCTGTTTAATGGAAGTTGATGTGGTACCATAATAATAATATAATTATTATTGGTTCACATGAAGGGAAAGGCGCAGTATCTGTCACAATTGCGCTGTGGATACCTGAACCGCGCTGTAAAAGAAGGGAGGGAGGTGGAATGAAAGTGGAAAGAGTGAAAGAGGAGCCATAGTGGAGGGCTACGGAGTAATTCCGACCACCTGGGGATCTTTAACGTGCGTTGACAATGCTCTCCCCTAATGGGGCTGGTACAGGTGGGTCACTGCCGCTTGCGGCGGGAGCTGGCTTGGCACCGAATTTTTATCTGTTGTAGGCCGTCATTGCACACGCCACCGCTGGTGGTGAACGAAGGCTGTTGTTGCGGCGCTCGTCTTTCTCTCCCTCTTCCTTTTCTTTCTTCTGTATTTTCTCTTCTGTCTGAACGAGGCAGCGGAGGTGGCTCAGCTACAGACCCAGTGGCAGGCCCATGCATTTTCATTTCCTTCTACCTACAGCCACAACAACACCGCACAGCACACGGATGCCACTTTGTTTCGCCTCAGTCGAAACGCAGCCGCCGTGGTCAGGTTCGAACCCAGGAACTCCGGCACTGTAGTCAGGCGTCTTACCACTACGCAAAAATGAGTTGCGGGGGCATTCAATAAATTGCCCCGCCGGGGTGGTGCAGTGGTAAGACGCCCGACCACTGTGCCGGAGTTCCCGGGTTCGAACCCGACCTCGGCGGCTGCGTTTCGATGGAGGCGAAACGAAGAGGCGTCGTGTGCTGTGCGATGTCAGCGCACGTTAAAGATCCCCAGGTGGTCGAAATTACTCCGTAGCCCTCCACTACGGCTCCTCTTTCTCTCTTTCCACTTTCATTCCCACCTTCCTCCCTTCCCTTACGGCGCGGTTCGGGTGTCCACAGAGCAAGTGTGACAGTTACTGCGCCTTTCCCTTCCTGTGAACCAATTTATTTTATTCAATAAATGTTTAGATGATGAATTTTCCTCTCATGTTGAAATTGCCCGAAAAGCGGGATTTACACTTAATTATGAAAATATAAGGTGCAGTAACTGCAGGCTGTTGAGCACGCGTAGGCACCGCCCATGGTTGTTCGAAAGCATCCCGTGCTTGTTGCCACCTCGGCTTTGCAGCTGCAAGGCGTGCCACAAAAATCGTCATTGCGCAGCTATTAGCTCAACATAAATTCATGATCATGGAGTCTATTTGGTCTGCGAGATATCTTTGCACTTCTCCGTACTCGAGCCTCAAGCTTCCGCACAGAAACAATGAACACCGTTAAACGAGAGCTCGGATGGACGGTTGCCCTGCTTATTATAGACGCCTAAAGCTGGTGGCGTGTTTCGACAAAACGCACGTACTGTACGTTGTGATAGCAACAACCGTGCTTTCAGTGCATTACCTCGCTGCGCGTGCATTCTTAAACACACTTTGGCGACAAACAACTGGATTTGGGGGAAATACATCAAGATACCAACGCTACGCATTTGATGCTCTAGCTCAATCTTCCTTCTTTTGACAAACGCTATTATTTGTTGCTACTACGCGCCTTTGTGCAGGAACATTGAGGGAACGACGCAAGGCTTCAGCCAAAAAGATTTTGCATTGATATTCATTGCCCATATAAAAGATGTGCGCAGAAGGTAGTGCCCGTCCCGGCAGTGACGGCCAGTCCTCTTCGTGAACTGTAGGCAGCGCAGAACAAGCGCATGATGAACACAAATCTTTCCTACGCTGCCTCAACGACTTGTTAAAGGCAGACTTAAAAGAGACATTCGAATGCTCGAAAATTAATGCAGAAAGGGTTGGGAGACGATGAGCTGAGCCATCTCCGCGAACACGCGTCACGTTGGCTCCGCAAATTTTGACAGGTTTCACCGGACCAACGCTTTTTCGCCATCGGATTTCATTTGGAACTGGAAGACATCAAGTGCTGGATCCCCTGGATGCCATATTGCAAGCTGTAGGATCATTTTTCGGAACTTTACCGGACTTGAAAGTTCCAAAGCGGGCGCCAGCCTGCTAACCCTGACGGGACGCACAGGTCGACATCGGGAGAGCATGGGATGCTAGGCTTATTGACGACGGCGGCGCCTAGCACCGACGCTTCTTCAAAGAGAGACCATGTGGCAGGGCCAAGCCAAGCCCCAAGTGCGTCGCCACAACCTTGACGAATTCCAAGGGATGGATAAAGACGACTTTGGAGACGCTGAGTCAGGAAGCGAAGATGGAATTACGTCAGATTCCTCATCGGAGCGCGTTGGGTACAACAATGATGCCAGTTGGGAGCTTTTTTAATCCAAGCGCCAGAAAACTTTACAGACGAGGACAACGGAAAGGCGGAACCGGCCCGGACGCCCAACCTCACGATGGAAAATCACTGAGTAATGCGACCGGCTGCAACAACACTGGGCAGGAGGAGCAGTGGAGGCCTAGGCGAAGACGGCCGCCACTCCCCAAAAACGACATCAAAGTAATTTTTCGCCCCAAGAAAGGACTCAAGGTGAAATCCCTCAACACACTCACCAAGTAGCGCGCGCCGTTATCATGGCATGCGGCCAACAATGCAAGGACGAAAGTCGTACGCGGTAAACGCTTAAGTGGCAGCTCCGGACGACGTCTTTCGTGGCGTATACACTGTGTTGACCCACGTACGTCTCCCGAAGAGCTCAAAGCACACCTACGAGTCAGAAGTCAAGGAGTGACCATTCTCTAGGCAAGGATGCTTGGAAAAATCAAGACCGCAGTGATCACGTTTGACGGCCAGATCTTGCCGAGATTCGTAATATACTACGGAGGTGAACTACCATACTACCAGTACCGCCCTACGAGGCAAGTGTGCTACGTCTGTTTCCAGCAAGGACACCACTCTGACGTGTGCCCCCCACCGGACATTATTGTATGCGGACAGTGCAGAGATCAAAATCCGACGAAAGACCAAGTGTGCGAGCTCAAGTGCCTAATATGCGGTGAGGCACATCGCACTGGATCCAAATATTGCCCTGAGAGACTGAAAAAAACCAATATCAAAGCCCAGCGGGGAAAGAGGGCGGAGTGACCAACGCGGCCGACCACGCAAGCGGTGGTTCAGCTCAGAAGGAGAGACCTCGAGGAGCCGCTCAAAGTCCAATTCCTTCCCACCTCTGTCGCCGGCCGGTTCATTGGAGCGGAACAAACAAGAAAAGAAGAAAAAGTAGCTTTCCCAGAAGGGTGGCAGCAAGGTAAGCTGGGCATCTACATTCGATCCGCACTCGGTACAAAATAGTAGTAACACAAACAATACAAACAACAAAAATATTCCTGTCAAAGAAGCTAAAGACGCGAGCAGCGATGCACTCAGACGCGAGCTTGAACTCGCTCGACTCAAACAAAATAAGCTCGAACGCAAGGTCGAGGAACTAACAAAAACACTAAAGGCACAACAGCGGGAGCTTGAAGTCCCTAGAGCCCTTCCAAAACAACCACAAGCATCCAGCAATGGAGAACTTGAAACACGAATGCAACAGCTGATGCAGCAGATGATGCAGGATAGGATGCGGCGAATCCAATCTCAAATGCAACAGATGCAAACACAATTTCAGGGGCAGATCTCAGAAATCAAAGGTGCTTTTCGAAAACAAAGACATAACGAAAACATTAGCGAAAGAGCGTACAATCGTCCAGCGTTAACGGCGTGCGCTGTCGAACAAAGCAACAGCACTAACACGTAAACATAACCAAGACGCGTCAGCAAGACCCAAAATACTTCGAATTGGCAGTGGAACTGCAGAGGCGACCGCAAAAAACAGGCCCAACTAAAACAATATATAAACACACAGCTTACACCCCCCGATGTGATTGCGCTCCAAGAGACTGGAACCAAGCCCTCTTTACAGGGGTACGATGTTTACGAGAGCCAAAACGGAGGTAAAGCAGCCGTTCTAGTCATTAAAGCCATCACAGCAATCAGGCACGATACCATCGCCGTTACAGACATCGAGCACGCGCTGGTCGAAATCATTCCGAAAAAGCGAAAGGGAAGAAGCGCATTCGTACTGAACATGTACAGCCCGCCAAGACAAAGAAAAGCCAAATTCTTCGAACTTGTCCACGGAGCGCACAAGCTGGCCAAAGAAAATGCACTCATTATCGTAGGAGATTTTAACGCCATGGACACGATTTGGGGATACCGGAAACAAGATATCAAGGGAAGAACATTAGCGGAAGTAGCCGAATATTTTGGCTGCAGGCTAATCACAAATCCCGCGACCCCCACGAGAATCGGTGATAGTGTGAGCATGGACACTTGCCCGGACCTCATGTTCGTAAGAAAAAGCGAGGAGTCACGGTGGGAAAGCATGATGGAAAACCTAGGCAGCGATCACTTTATCCTTCGGACGCGAATTGCATCGGAAAGGGTAAGATGCCGGATCGGACAAGCAAAACTCACGGACTAGAACGTGTTCCGCGGGGCTTGCAAAAAATCTGAAGGCGGCACCTGAAGAATAGAGCGGCATGTGACAGAAACGCGAGACAAATGCACAAAAAGTGTAAGACGAACAACAACGCCCGAAGTAGACGGGCACCTTCTGCGACTATGGGAAGCCAGATGCAGTCTCACCAAAAGATGGCGGAAGCAAAAACACAACCGGAAACTAAAACTAAAGATAGCAGAAGTTACGGCAAAAGCTGAAAAATACGCAGCGCAACTCGCGAGACAAAATTGGGAACAATTCAGCGACTCGCTTAAGGGAACCTTGGGTACGGCCAGAACCTGGAATCACCAAAGAGGGCTAATTGATCCGACCAAAACAAAATCAGAAAACAATAAAAGCATCCACAGATTCCTCCACTCCTTCGAGGGTGCGGACACCGGCCTTTTAGAGAAAGCACGAAAACAAATGTTTCGGCGATCACAACCCCACACGATACCAAGGAATTTATCGCGGAGCCGAAAACGAGAGACTTGACCGCCCAATAACTGTGGAAGAAGATTACGTGGCCATAAGAAATACGACCAGAAACACGGCAGCAGGAGCCGACAGAATCGACAACGCCCTGATCCGAAACCTGAGTGACGACCTCATACAAGAGCTCGCAAGCTTTCTAAACAAACACTGGGAGGCGGAGACGATTCCCGAAGACTGGAAACACGCCGAAGTAATTATAATTCCTAAACCTGGTAAACAGTTAAAAATTGAAAATCTCAGGCCCATTTCGCTCACGTCGTGTCTCGGCATGCTTTAGAGCGGGTGGTGATGCTCAGACTGCAAAATGTAATAGAAGATAATGACCATGTACCCCATACCATGTTCGGCTTCAGAGCAAAACTCTCGACGCAGGACGTGCTCCTTCAAATACAACAAGATGTGCTCCGCAACGTACCCCGAACGGGTGAAAATGTCATAATGGCCCTCGACATCAAGGGAGCATTTATATTGACAGTCACGAAGCGATCCTTAAAGGCCTAGACGACCTGGACTGCGGATGCAGAATCCACGGGTACGTCAAAGCCTTGCAGTCATATAGAACTTCCACCATCGGCATGGGAGACCTTTGATCGAACAAAACTCACGAGCCAAACAAAAGAACACCCCAAGGATCAGTCATCTATTCTATCCTCTTCAATATAGCTATAATAGGTCTAGCACGAAAGCTAGAGAAGATCGAAGGCATCAGGCACGCCATGTATGCAGACGACATAAGAATCTGGACGAAAACCGGTTTCCTCGGAGAGAAGGAAGAAAAACTACAGGAAGCGGCCTGCTGTGTACAGAAATATCTCAGAGAAAGAGAAGAGGAGTCACATGCTCGACCGAGAAATCGGAACTGCTTCGAGTGTGGAGAGGCAAACAAAACCGGACCATCTGAACCAGTGAGGACCTGAAACTCAACATCTACCTGGAAGGAATGCCCATCCCGGAAAAGACAACAATAAGAATATTAGGTATGTGGATTCAATCGAACCAACGCAGTAGCTACACTTTTACCATGCTCAATACAACAACGCTACAAGTGGCACGCATGATTACCCGCGTCACCAACAGGCGGCATGGCATGAGCGAAGAGGACACACTAAAACTAGTTATATACCTGGTAGTGAGCCCAATTATGTACAGCCTGCCCTACCAGTGCCTAAACAAGAGTGAAATACAACAAGCGGATGCCCTGCTGCGCAAAGCGTGTAAGACGGCACTCCGATTACCGCGCAACACATTTACAGAAAAGCTCATGGTGCTTGGATTGCAAAACACATTCCAAGAACTACGCGAGGCGCAGCTTGAGTCGCAAAATATCAGGCTGCTGCAGACAACGACTGGAAAAGCGCTCTTACAACGACTCGGATACTTTGAGCAGATGCGAGAAATAGCTAGGATGGAAACGGTCCCCGACGAACTTCGCAAGTCCCTCAAGGTAGCTCCAATCCCGAGAAGCATGGACCCTAACCTCTACCAAGGTAGAAGAGAAGCAAGGGCCAATTTTATTCAAGAAACATACGATCCTCAAGACACGACCGTGTATGCAGATGCGTCCTCGAGAGGAGGACACAACAAAATTGCAGTGGCCCCGGTGGTCGATTCGTCTCTACGCGAAGTGACCAGCGCCTCTATCCAACACTGCACAGTAGCAGAGGCCGAGGAAGTAGCCGTTGCTCTAGCTGTGGCGGAGGGCTATAGAACTGGGCGGCCGCTAACGACACTCACGGAGTCTCAAACAGCCTGTCAAAATTTATGAATGGTAGGATTGGTTGTCAAGCACTCCGTATACTCCTCGAAGCGAGCGACAGAATTAAAAACCACGAAGAAAAGACCAGACACAAAATTATGTGGGTACCGGGGCGTATGAGGGTGGCAGGGAACCAAGAGGCTGACAGGATAGCTCGAGCATACACTACTTTCCGAGCATCCGACGAGTCCGCTGAACTTTTTCCAGCACCCAAGGCATACTCGGCCATACTAGAAAACCTTAAAGGAAGTAGAACGCGATATCCCCCACCGCACAGTTCTCTCACCAGAGAGGGAGCTGTCATATGGAGCCAATTACAGACGGGCTCATACCCAAACCCACATACTAAACAAAATGCACCCTACCAAATACGCGGACAGATTTCCGTGGTGCGATGAAAAACCAACACTATATAACATCACATGGGCCTGTCAAAACATAGATGTGGTTCCCAAAATTCGAAACATGAGTGCGGAGCAACGGGAGACTCTGCTGTCCAGCGACCGCTGCGACGACCAGCAAGGTCTGGTACAGTGAGCCCAACGGGCGGCAGTAGCCAGCGGAGCCCTGGACTGAGGGCAACCGACCATTGTGCATAAGTGGACGAGGTCGAAGGAGAAGACTCTTGTGGACTCAACAAGCAGACAGCTCTGAAGACGTCCCAAAAACCGCCATGTAATATAGAACTAAATAAAGTTTTTCCTTCCTTCCTTCCTTCAAAAACTAATACGTGTCTGAAGGGTTTGCAGCAGCGTTTCTAGTAGCAAATACATTGCGAGGAGCTGGACTTCGCTCATCACATGGGTACGTTGACGTCATTTCTGATTACTCCAGCTTTACACTCCCCAACTGCTCCGATGCGCCGCAGATTGCATGGGGCAAAAAAATCCGAGGAATTGTTTTGAAGTATGCTGTAATATCGGCGGAAACCGCGAAAAATTGTCAAAGACGTAAAATTCTTCGTGGATCGATGATAACTGCAAAATATTTTGAAATTATGCTACTTCTTACATTTCTTCTTGTGTTTCTTCTTGCTATTAAATAAATGCTTCGTTATTATCCTCATTTCCTTGTCTTATTTTTCACAGGCCGACGCTTGTACACACGCGAGCTGATCGATTTAAACAGAATAAATATTTTGTTGCACTAACGTTTAGTCTAGGTGGAAAAGCAAATGTGCTCTTAGGCCTTTCAGTACTGTGCATTGCCGCCTTTATACGAGCAGTTTGTGACAGTGATCCAGACGTTATGACACGGGAGTCGAAATTGCACTTTCGAAAATGCTCCGTGTACGCGTAGCCGCCTTATTCAAAGTAATTGACAGAGACGCCCTGTATGTGGGAATGTTATCGGCCCTCTTATCGTCAATGGCAACAAAGCAGGCATTGTTTGGGCAGCCTGTTTAGTGTTCTGTCCCCGCTTAACCGCTGTGGAGCCCACTGCTGAGCTCTGTTCGGGGGCTTGAGAGCTAGACGCGCCCATGCTAGATCTTTGCATGTACACAGCTGCTATGGGTTCACAATAGCACAATCCGCGGCAGCCAAGTGGGGGAGGGCATTGCTTCAGCAGTGTGTTCACTGAACTCAGCCCATAAATAGTCTGCGCCAGACCTCTGTGATCTTGGCGAAGACATGCTATTTGCCCCCGCAGAGCGTTTCGGGTCTGCCCAGGCTAATATCTGGGCACCAGACAGTTATGGTACTCCCAGGTCACTCTACACTGAAGTGCCGAGGGCTGAGGTGTCGTAAATTCTGCGTGGTACCTTTGGGGCTGGCTGGGGGCAAGACAGCTGTCTGCTCACTCACCCCGGCAATGGGTCCACGCAATGCATAACAGTTTTGAATAGCCCTGTTTCGCACACCTGTCATTTTAAGTTCAACACCGATTTGGCATGGGCCGTTGATCGTCGAGGCCATCACGTGCATTAATACTCGTTCGTGCTTGGAAAGGGTTTTAATAAACTGCCCCAGGTTCTTAGTGAAATCCTCAATGACAGGGACATGGAACTGTGCTACCATTAGGTCGTAGTAGTAGAGATGTGCATAGTGCTGCTTTGTTGCGCTAATTATCCATGCTAATTGATGGTCCAAATTACATCATAGTTAATGTATCGGAAATGCGTGATTGCTCTCCACACTAAGATAAAAAGTAGTGGAAGAGCTCATGAAATGATCGCGAATAATTAACGCTATATATGAGCTGATGCAGCGCGCCCAGATTCCAGCCGGAAGGGCAGGGGATCGTTACTTGCTCAGCAATTTTCTGTTTTTTTTTTCCTGTAAAGGATTTCCTTATGTTCTTGAATAGCATCACCAGTTTTGACGTCCTTATTGTGCTGACTGATAGTGCAATTTCGTAGTCAGTGGAGCAATTTCCCCGAATATGCACTTCGACGCTGTTTAGAAAATATATATGACGTACTCGGAAAGCTCGGTTTTGAATTGAGCCATACACACGCAACCGAGAAGTTAGCAATAGCAAATACTTGTTCTCCGCATAACGCTTAACGCCTTTGTAGCCCATATGTGGTCTGCTTTACGCTTTATATATAATTTACAGCATCTGTAAGCTTTGAGCTACGGCAGAAATATGGGAACTCTGCAAAATATTAGGAAGTACTTGAAGTTCTGGCTATTTTCATTATTAAACTGCAAATCATGGCCCAGCTTCAAGCGGAACACATTATTTCCGCCTTAATATTTCAAGGTCTATGAAGAAATTTACATTTCATCATATCAACCTAGTTCCGTTCCAAACGATTTTTTTTCTCAGCAGTATTTTGAGTTCAATAAATAAAAACAAATCCTGAAGCACACTTACATGTAGAACGACGACCGATTTTGAGATCACTCGGGATGTGCTTTGAATGTCTAAAGGCCGTGTTCTTGTAAGCATTAAGCGGCACTGTGCTGTTTCACGAGCAGTCAGCTAGGTAAGTGCAAATAATAGTTCGGGGTAAGAGACTTTTTGTTTGCAGCTTGGCAGCACAAAAACAAAGTAGCCAGAAAGTATGCGATCTTGCATAGATCTGTTTCAAAGCAACACAAGTCACAATTAGTGCTAAAATTATAGACACTGAAAAAACTGAAGGTCAAAAAGCCACCATTTGCCCGTAAATATCGTATCTCTTATTTCTCTATTCTTATTGGAATGAATAAGCAGGTGCTAACCAGTCACGCTTAGATACTCTTTGGGGCTACGTAGAATAGACATCGTTTTTACAATCTCGGGGACGTTGCTCATGATTTTTATTTACTTCCTTTTTCTGTTCGAACATTTTATTTAGGTATTTTTATCTTTTGCAGTCAATTTAAAACTAGAGTAAGAGAAAAATAAATGAAACAAAGCTCTTTCAGTGGAGTTCTTAACTCTCAAACATACCGAACAAGCTCTCGTGATTAATTTTGGATGATTTTGAATCATACAGCAACAGGACCTGGATAGCGTTTCCGTGCCTTAAAAATTTGTTTCCTCATCATTACGGAACAAAGATTGCTATAAAATAATTTGAAAAATGAGAGCCAAAAGACGTAAACTTACTTCTTCGGTGGCGGAACCTGTGCCAGAACAGCGTTGGGGCAGATGGGGTGGCTGCGGGCGCGCTGCCGCGTTGGCCGTGCTGCGCAGTGGCTCCGCCAACTTCTGAGAAGAGCCCCAGAGATAATATTAAGGCGAAAGAATTTAATTGCTCATATTGCCATCCGTTTGCAGAGGGTGTCATCTTCTGCTGCTACCGAAAAATGGCCATAAACGTTTACTATCAACCAGTTACTACTTACTAAACAAACCACAACACTTCCTAACAATTAACACTAATTTGTTAGCAATATTGGGCACTTATTAACACTCTTTTGTTACCGCTGGCTGTGTACTAATTAACACTAATCAGTTATCACTAATTGGCTAGTGGTTAACACAAATTGGTTAGGACTTATTGAGTACTAAGTAACCCTAAACAGCTAGCACTAATTGTTTGCTAATTAACATAATTAGTTGGTCAGTACTAACTAGTTGTCATCTAAATTGTACAGTAGCAATGTATAGACCGACATGTGCGAACGTGCACACGAGATTCGTGCCCGGAATCTGTGCGCGAAATCTGTCATATTCTGCTAAATTCCGCGAGATGTGTTCTTGTCTAGCGTTCCTGCCATTGCAGTCCCACTTTTGAACGTGCGCAAAGGAACGGTATGCGACAGGATCGATAGTGTGCCGTCCAAACTCCCACTTGTCAGAGAGAGTGTGACAGACATTGCATCTTTTCCTTCCTGTAAACAAGCTGTAATAATTTGTAGCACTGCAACGAATGCCAATGGGAGGCAAACCATGACAGGCAAATGATAGAAGAAGAAGGGAAGGCTTTCGCCATTCTCCTCTCAGGAGATGTCTAAGCTACCTTATTATTTTGTTACCGAACGAGTGTGCACATCAGGTTCATGAAATCATCAATCATCGCAAGACATCATTCTGAATCAGATGTGAACACTTTTGCCGATTTAAGAGTGCCATGTGAACGCAGAGCTGAAGATAACGGCTCCGGCTCCCAGGACACTGGCAACGGAGCACGCTTGATGCCCCTCTGAAACGTGGCCACCGAAACCCTTCACAGATACAAACCTACAACTCTAACGTAAGGAAACATCCCTGAACGTCAGCTTGCGGCCCCAATGGAAGCACTTTCACTTTCCCAAGAAGCTGTGTTCTAAGTTAATCATAGACGCCGTCCTCCGTTAAAGTAAGGGTGTAGGCCCATCTTCAGGCTCCACACTTAATGCACAGAAAGTGGAGAATCACTCTTTCTCCACCAAGACTCCTACGAAGAAAGAGAAGACACCGACATCATAGTGAGTGCCTAAACGAACTGTGCGCATGAAACCCGGAGGCTACGTGGCAGTGCTCAAGCCTACAACGACGCTTTCTCTAGCTTTCTAAGCCGGTGATTTGGTGCGCGGCCGTCACTCATAACGCTTTATCAACTCAACTCAACGCCCTATCAGCTCTAGCTGGGAACAGAACCTAGCGGTGCGTGGCACGAAAGAAGGGGCGGTCTGACGACTGTTCACAACTCCCCTCCGGTCAGGGACTTGTTCCCATGCATGGACATAAGAAACCGACTGGTCATGTGAGTTGTGGGGTTATCAAGGTGCTAAAACGTAAAACCAGTGAATTACTTTAGCCCAAAATACAATGGCGGGAGGCTCAATTCGTAGCCGTTCCGAAGCTGGGAGCAATCCACATAGCAGTGCTCACGTTTGGGTGTTCCACTCTACCATGTAAATACAACTTCGAGCTTGCTAAAATTCGCCAGTGCGACCGTATGATCCCAGTCTGCTGCCGGTGTGGTAAACTAGGCCATCAAGGCGACATCTGTCCCGCTCCAGGCAACAAACGCTGTGGCCTATGGGGCCAAAATAGCGGCACCACCAAAGAACGCTAGGCGCCACGTGACTGCAAGCCAATATGCCGTGTCTGGGGGGTAGTCACTTCACCAGCTCCCGTGAATATAGATAAATTCCAATAACTTCAATTACCCGCCTGGGAACACGCCACCAGGAGATGTGGTGTGTCCACTGCCCATTGGAATAGTAATAAGTCCGGAATAGGAGGTGCACCTAGATTTGTGAGGACTTGGCCAATATGGCCTGAGCCCAAACCTCCTAGTGCTAAGCATAATTTATTGGCTAACATTTGTTCATAACCACTATCACCAGCAAACCTGCATAGCTATCATCAATGTATGTATTTTGTTTTTCTTCCTGAGTCGTCAGTTGACATACTTGTATCCATTTTGGGATCCACGACTAGCCTTTGGCTAAGGATCCTTCAGTGTTTGATGTAATCCCTTTTCTACTTTGAAATAAAGAAAAGAAGAATGTTGTGACGAATTGCCGTTGTTACGTGGCAAGACCATCCCCAGCAATACGCCATGCACACAGCCTTTGGACGCGTGGAACACATTGGCGATACCTGAGGAACAACGAAAGTTACAAAAATCGTGTGAACCTCACGATCATTTGGGATTTGTGGTCAAAATATTTGTGCACTTACACTATTATCTTTATTAAGTGAGTTAGGGACCTAATCACTGCATTTCTGTCGCCGATTTATTGCCCCAGATCCCTTCGAATGCAGCGCCTGCATATTATGTTTCCCGGTCAGTCTACAACGCCCTCCGAATGGGTTTGAATGGGAATATACCTATTTATACAACAAAATATAGACATGTCTTTTTAGCCAGCGATAATTTAATAAAGATGATGGCGCAAAACAAGTCATTTTTCTGCTTCGTGATGCAGCATACTTGCTGTAGTTTCTTGTTGATATACTGTTGCTCTGGTGTGGCGACAAGGAGAGCAATCTGAGCTCCAAGAATATGTCCAAATTCTAAAAGCCCTTAAAGTACGCCACAGCTTAAGAGAAAAAAAGTTGAAAACGAGCTGCAGTCGAACATGAAATGCATTTTAAAAGGAATCACTGATATCAAGACGAGTCTTTCTGGTGTAGAAATGTCTGGGAGAACAATGAAAAGAGTGATGCAAACTTGATATATATATATGGTCCCTTTAACTGCTGCAGGCAGCCGGCCTTATGAGTGTGGCTTAGCACGCGGAGTAATGTGGAAACTGACGCATATATCTTGACCCCTCCGCCCATGCTCAAAGACACAGGATATGGTTGTATCAGATTATTGCTCGAACAAGATGCGCTGAAATATATTCCGAATGATTGCAGATTTTAGCATCCATTTCCACATTGCTCCTTGATGTTCTGGTCCGCTTTGCGGTTTTTCCTAGACGTTTCTGCGCCGTCTTTATATTGATTGCGGAAGTGCAGCGGACATTTTCAGTTCGATGACGATGAGCACAGTTAGTGATTTTCCCACCGCCGAGTTGCTTTTAAGGCGAATGCTTTCAATGGCGCATGGCTCGCCGGCGTGTCCGTCCGAGCATGCGTCGACAGCGACTGATTCTGTTTTGTCAAGTGTGGTTTTTTTCTCTCTGTCTTTCGTAAAAAACGTTTCTGTACTTTGTGATTTTGTGATATAATGTCAAGTTTCATCTTGCTGCTACAAGTTCACCGTCATTCGCCTCACGGTGTGTGTACACTACATGTCTCCCACCAAATCGACGAGCACCTTGAAGAGGTGCAGAAGAATTGAAGGGAAACACATCTCATCATCATCATCATCAGCAGCCTGATTATACCCACTGCAGGGCGAAGGCCTCTCCCATATTTCTCCACTTAACCCGGTTCTGTGCTAGCTGCATCCACTTGACCCCTGTGAACTTCTTAATCTCATCCGCCCACCTAACTTTCTGCCGCCCTCTGCTACGCTTACCTTCCATTGGAATCCAGTTTGGTACCCTCAGCGACCATCGGTTATCCTCTCTTCGCACTACATGTCCTGCCCATGTCCATTTCTTCTTAATTTCTACTAGAATGTCGGTAACGAGTTATTTCTGTGACCCACTCTGCACGCTTTCTATCTCTTAATGTTACCCCTACCATTTTTCGTTCCATAGCCCTCTGGGTTGTCCTCAACCTAAGTAGAACTCTCTTGGTTAGCCTCCACGTTTCAGCCCCATAGGTGAGTACAGGCAAGATGCAACTGTTGTATATTTTCCTCTTGAGCGATACCGGTAAGCTGCTAGTCATAATCTGCGAGTGCTTGCCATATGCACTTCATCCCAATCTTATTCTTCTGTTATTTCCTTTTCATGGTCCGGATCTGCGGTCACTACCTGTCCTAAGTAGACATATTCGCCTACTACTTCCAGTATTTCATTACCTAATGTAAACTGCTGTTCCTTCCTGAGGCTGTTGAACATACCTTAGTCTTCTGCATATTGATTTTCAAGCCTACCTTTCTACATTTCCTGTCTAGGTCATCAATCATTATTTGCAGTTCATCCCCGAGTTGCTTAGCAAGGCAATGTCATCAGCAAATCGCAGATTGCGGAGGTATTCTGAGGAGCAGTTAGGGATAAGGGTAGATGGAGAATACCTCAGAGAAAGCCTGATTGACCAAAATGCAAGATGTCCGTCCGTCCGTCCGTCTCGATTGGATCAGAACAGATCAAGCTCTGATATGCCAAGCATGCGCCAAGCATGCATACAATTTTCCATCTATCTATGATATCTATAGAGCAACGTTATCACTGACATCAATTGCATATGTTCTAGATCTTCAACATTTTTAGCCGCGGACATTTTCTAGCTACATGACCTGCATCAATAAATATTATTCACTGTCGTCTGCGTAGGCGTCTTGAAGGCCGCGAAGATAAAACCCATACTCAATAACGTCGGTTGCAAGATTTCGGAATCCACTGAAGTAACCAATTGTCCTGTTTTACTCGGATATTTATCAAACTGCATTACAAAATTCTATTTGCAAGATATCAAGCAATGTGCCGTTTTTAGGTAGGATATAATGTCATTGCTCTGTAGGTTCTGTTATCTTTAGACTTCAAGTGAAAATCTGTTGGGCAAACTTCACCTCTACATACAATAGATCCGTCCTTTAGTGCTAGCTTTTCTGTTGGGTGCGTCATTCCTACTTCACCATCGTCGCTCATAAAAGCAGGCTTGGATATGCTCGTTGTTCAACTCGTAGTTGGACGGCGACCTTGTTGTATGCATCATGGCCTTCTTCCCTCGTCTAGCTATGTTTTTTGCCATTTTGGGTGAGTTTATACACAGCGTTATGAGCATAACAAAGTGCAAGAACTACACCTGTTTCAGAAAGCAACACCGTCTTTAAGGCGACCGAGTTGGTTTTGGTAGGTGGTATTTGAACGAACACTCAAACATATATATCTATATATATAATCGCCTAACACATATATATATATATATATATGTATTTGTTGCCCCCCCCCCCCGCCCTTCGTGGTAGTGTAGTGGATAGGGCGCTCGACTACTGTGATCCAGAATGCGGGATCAATTCATGGCCGCGGATTCCGCTTTTCGATGGCAGTGAAAAGCAAGGCACCCGTGTGCATTTTGATGTCAGCGCACGTTTTAATATATGCAGGTTGTCTAAATTTCCGGAGTCTTCCCTTATGGCACTCTGAAGAAAAATTGTTTAGGCGAATACTTAAAGGCAAGTGAGCTTGGAGAATGTTTGGGGGTGACAATCTCCGGTACTTAAGCATTTTATTTTAGGATAAGGCTGGACAGTAAGTCTTTATAATGACATAATATCAATACCACATCGATCATGTGAAAAGAGCAGCAATTGACGATAGACCAACGATGCTGATGGTTCGAAATGTATTATAGCGTTGCCCTGCGGTCACCGGCCTTCCCTATAGCGCAAATTCCTCGTTACAATAGAACTCAAAACATGTAAATTTAGCCCCAGCATCTTTCTTTCGTATATGCATTCACTACCTCCCAACAACAGGTCAATATCTACTTGTTGGTCAAAACAACTCCTTTTTCCTTAGCTGTCGATCTGTCGTTATTAAAGCTAGCCTGTAGCTTCATTGCACTTGTTTATGCGGTTAGTAGCATGTGTGGTTAGTATCATATGACAAACTCAACTTTAGTCCTAATTGCGGTACAATTCTTCCGTAACGAAACCCGGTGTCGTCTAGAATAAGGGGTGTTCAAAGCCGTGGGCCTGCTACCTACACAACCTTGCACAGCAACTTCAAATTATCTTAAACTATACTTTTAAACGTGACGTTAAACGAGGAATAGAGCTGAATACACAAAGATATACAATCTGGAATAAATTTTGTCGCATTTGTGAAATAATTTAGCTTTATGAATAATTCTTTAGGCTTTATTATAGTTTTAGTCATTGACAGGATATCCAAACAAAACCCTTGGTTTGCTATCTAAACAAGCTAACAACGAGACTACTCTGCAGTCGCCTGTATGACATGGGGACAACTGAAAGTTTTACTTATTCCGTTGCAGTGAGTGAAGCGCGCAAAATCCCTCTTATTGGCACACTAGTGCTTTCTCAATCACGAAACATCAATTTCGCAATTTATTTCATGATTCGAGAAAGATATCGCTCTTTAAGGAGGTCATGCATCCGAACGTGAAGCTTCAGACACGTGTGCCGGCCTAGACGATCTGTCTGCAATACACTCTTCTCACATAAGAAGGAAAAAATTTTGTTCAGAAAATAACTGCTGTTAGCCACAGTCATTGTTGCTGGTCGGAAATAGCTGATATACGTGTTAAGAGAGGCGTCCATCCGATTTTATTACTCATCCGTAGGTGTATTTTACCCTGATTTGAAAAATGTTTGCATACTATATGAATGCTTATTGCCTCTTATTACCTCTCACATCTTGCCTCACACGCTTATTGTCTTACATCTTATTGCTTTCTCTTGAAAATTGTTCTTTGAAGAGCTTTCTTCTTCCTCAATAACTCCAATAGTCACTGGAGTGCTCCTTCTCCCAGGCTAAGTCTAAGGAATATATTGCGTTTCTATAAGGATTATCTAAAAAAATAGTTGCAAACCAATTTCTTGACAACAGTGTGCTGAATTAGAACGTCGTTTGATGTCATCTCCTGCCGCATAAGTATCCCCCCCACACTGTCCTTTCGGTAGCAGAGTGTAAATTCATGGTGCATTTCCATCTACCAGAGGTGCCGCATAGCGTGAAATAATTTTGGAGTGCCAGCTCTACTGCACCTATGCGCACATTTCACGGGCAATGGGTGGCGAAGTTTTGACCCTGAAAGCTCTCGCTGTGGAGCAATCATCGTCGTCTTTATTATCGTGCCCAAGCACGAGCAGGAGAGTACTATCCTATTGCCGTAGCCTACCCGCCTCGCATAATTCTGCTCCACAAAGGCGCTGTTATGCAAACTATAATGTTTTCTCTACTAGTTAACTGTAGCGCTGTGCAGCAAAACATCGTTGACTTCATCAAGTTCCAAATGCGAAATATTTTCGCGCTTTAGAGGGGGGGGGGCGGCACCATCATCTTGCAGAAGTTCCATCTGTGCCGCTTCTTCATTAAAACCAAGGTAAATACATGATATAAAATACGCCATCAAGCTAAACAGAACGAATTCGTGGTAGAAAGTCCCCCAAGACCATCACATAACGAGTCGACAAACTGCCCGTCGCTGAGAAGCTTACCCAGTGAGGAAGCGGCCGCACAGTAATGGAACGTGGACACTTCAACCCATATAGTTACTATTACCAGTTAAATGTGCTGCATTCGCTATACACTCGGAAAGCCAGAACTCGTGCACTTGCAGCGAGAGCGGTCTATATTGATAATAAAGTCATTAAAGAAATCGCAGAAAAGAAAGGTAAAAATAATTAGTCCATAATTCTAGAAATGGCATACGTAATTAACTCAGCTAAAGTAAAGCATTTAATATACTGACGAAAGGTGCTAGTTCGACTCCTTAGCAAAAGCTGAAAAAGGCAACAAAGACTGTAGAGGACGCAAGCTTTGCTGAATAGGGCAACCTCATAAAAGGACAAAGGCGGTTTTGAGGATCATGTATGCAATATTAGCTAAATATATCTGTTAGAGAAAGTAACAGAATTATATGCGGCAAATATTAGGGAGTAGTGAGATGCAAAAATGATCCTTATGAGGCTAAGCAGAGTTCTGGGAACGGATCAGCTAATGAAAGAACTGCGTATGACAACCTTTTGTTCCGTAGTTAACATAGCATAATAAAGTAGACCACAAAGCGCAGCGCCAGAATGTGGGGCGTTTAACAGAAACACAGCATATCATTTTGAAATTCCTGCGATGTCTTAATGCCCAGCTCTACTATTGTTTGTGAGAAGCTTCAGGTATCCCAGATTCTCATGGCTGCTCACAGCTGTCGCTAGGTTCGACTAGATACGGACAGCATCGAAACTCCGATCACATTCAGCTACAGAAGGTTCTGCAACAAGATTCAATGCGAAGGTAAATGTTAGGTACACATTTTTGAACTGGTTTATAATTTGTATAGCTAAATATGCATTTGTGTAGCATTTCAAGCGCTATACTATCATCTCGAGCAGAGCTCATTATCCGTGATCTCCGGCTGCTCATGTATGCAATCTTGTTTGCAGCCGTATGTTTACTTCACGGACTCTTTTTGTGCTTCCAGCCACAATACAGACAGCTGAAGATAGCAAGGACAGCGAAACTACGGGTGAGTATTCATTTTTATTGTGTCTTTCTTGAGAAGAATGTGTATACACTATACAGACTACGTATGTGATATTTTTTGCTTCTGGTTTAAAATTTGTGCATTTTATAAATGAGTAGAGCAACTGCCAAATAGGTTCGGCGTAGGCATGCTTGTATCGTTTCACATTTGGGCTCAGTATGAATTCGAACTTTTAGACGCTAACTACTGACTGTAGAGTTTTTTCTACAGAAAAGCCTTTCAACACTTGTTCTTGCCTTCGAGCAAGGTTTTGTACCTCTTTTTTCATTTGAGTGCCAAAGGCGGCTTATAAAGTACGGTGTAATTTTGTTTCAGGTTGCGGCTCAGTAGTCAGAAAAGCAATGTTCCCTAATAAATACTTATTTCAATTCTTAACGCCTGTTCTTGATTTCATTCAGAATGTAAACCGTGTAATGAAAGTGTTTCTGAGAAATGAACGACAACATGTAAAGAAGCAATCTCGAGTTAAGACGGGCTTCATGTTTTCTTGCGTTATTGGACAAAGAGAGTAAAATATTCTTCAAGGCGAGTGAGTAAATAATATACTGGGGTTGCAATAGAAAAACACAGTAGTGCAATATTCGCATAAGCTTGGCAGCCTCCTGAGTCCACAAAACTATGGACCTGAGTCATCTGTTTAGCCCGGTTTACAAAAATATTCTGATCATCCCGTCTGGAGCTTGACAGGTGGGTGTCCCACCACTTTTTTTATAGGTATGTGGAGTTTATACTTTGGTCGCTTGTGGTGCCTTGCATCCCCTCTCTTTATGTTATAGGCAGTGCTGCACGTTGCAGAATATGCATTCATGTTTGTATGCGGTAGACGAGATGCTCTTGGATTGTATATTTCTGTGCGTGACAGATTCTTTGATTATTTTACAGTCAGGTGAAGAATATTTTCTTCCCTGAAGTCAGTAATGCCGGGTGGTGTCGATATACTTCGTGGGTACAACCCGGGCTTTTCGAAATTTCTCTGATGTGGTTCCCAGTTAGTGTATTCTAGTGGTGAGAAATTGGCGGCCTGATGTTCTTAAAAAATGGTATATCCCTGAGCCTATATGATATAAGGTTTTGGATGGTGGTGTTTTGTGGTGCCTTAGAAGCTACCGTTAGTGTCATGATAATATATTGCACTGCTGAGGCTGAACAGATATTTTTTCACTTACTCACAAAAAATGCGCCTCTGACATTGATGACTTTACAGTGAATAGCGTGGAATATTGCTTTACTTGAAAATCAATTTTAGAAAAATCTATAAATATATTGAATGCTGTTGCAGGGGAAATTTAAGCCTTAATGTGAAAAGCTCGGCTGATTTCATTGCGTTCATATTTGAAGACAACGCCCTGAAAAATGAGCCGATACACTACTGCTTTTGTCATATCTGCCTAACACTTGTGTCTTTTTTCGTGCGATTTGCATAAGAAATAAAACTTTATTCCCACACACACACACTCATACGATAGTTTTAACTTTTCAAACAGATTTTTTAAGCTTTAGATATCGCATCACAGATGATGATTTTCAGATATGTGTTTTCTTTCACGCAAAATCAGATAGCGGAGATAAATTCCAAGTACCCCGTTCGTTCCATTAAAGTCAGCTTGTTTAGAAAGGTCTTCGACTGCAGTGAGCATTTAACTGTGCATCTGTGCGATGCGCTAGCTATCCGGTGCTGCTTATTCCTGTGCCCTCAACTTAACCTACCCTTTCCAAAGCTGAACTTTCGAAGTTCGTCCTGTGGAAACCACTCTATGCTTCATATTAGTCCTCTCCTGCCATGCTCTAATGAAAATATGCCTTCGCCAACTGACACTTTTTATCCCTTTCCCCTCTCCAACTTTCCGCTTCAATAAATATTCTAATAGAGATCCTCTATGCAATCCGACATCTGTGGTTGCACGCTGGAAAAGCTGACGCTGTCAACGACAGCACGAAACTGAGGATAAAGCCAATAAGAGTCGATGCTCAAGAAGACGTGTCGCTGAGTACCGTGGCTACATCGTGTCCAGTAAGATTTCGAATCACTTTTGTAGTACGCCCCCACACAGCGGCCATCAAACTCTTGAAGAAGAGCATAAAGGCCAAACAACCCGTTTGGCCCGGAAAGAAAAACGGAAAGAAAATCGCCAAGTACGCTGCCCTCCAGGTAGGAGCTGCAGAATGCCGACGCGGCCTTGCTGCGGTAACGAACCGTTACCTGGAGCTAGCACTTGGTCACAGACCAACGCAGACATTACTTCGAATACGAGGACAACGCTCGGGCAGCTACCAGTGCTAACCGACACATATCAGGCTATGGATGTGAAACAGGAAGTCATCACTAACGCTTCTCAACGGACCCCCCGGCTGGTCAAACTACCTGGGCCGCCAGTCAACGCACCACCGGCAAAGAAGGTAAGGGCCGCCCCTTATAAGCTAGAGTCTGCTTATCCAACACCAGCCTTGCAGCAATCCTTCAGAGAGCATATCAGACCAACAGCGCAGTTTGACATCACAAAGATACCCACCAAAGCTATACAGAGAGTGATAGACGCAGCACTTGGTACCACAGGTTACTAGGGGTTTGTAAGCCACAGGGCATCTAATACTGTCACAGTACAGTTAGCCACACTTGAGGATGCACGCAAAATGAGCACAGTAACACAGATTACAATCACGGCAGAGAAGTATCTTCCTTTCCAGACGCATTTTGCACGTGGTCCAAACACTCAGCGATGTGTCGTATATGACCCAGACCTGCAAGATTCCTGGGAGTCGGTGGCCAGAGACCTCATATCAGGAACACACACTGTGTTAGCTGCACGTCCAATGGGAAACAGAGGCACTTTTCTGATCACATTACCGGACCAGACACTCTTTCGGACAGAGTTTACTACAAGGGCCCCATAGTGCGACCCAAAACGTACAAACCTAGACCGGTGCAGTGTTACAGGTGCTACAGAGAAGGCCATATAAAGAAATTTTTTCCATAAGGAGTTAACCCCGAATACATGACTGAATCGGGAGGGGTTAAATTCAAATGCGGTCTATGCAAATTCGATGATCACGATATCAATCATCTCAGTGTCCGTCAAAAAAGCGAAAGCTCGAGTTAGCAAGGGCTGGATGACGGAAACAATGTGCACCGTTAGTGGTTAAAAGCAGATTTGCAGCTCTGGCCGAATAGATGTTTGATTATCCTCCTGAAAAAGGAGAGCCTGTCGCAGTGGTTGCACAAAACAGTGCATCTTTTGGTTCTATGCTGAAGAATGGACTACGCACAGAGCGGAGCACAGTGGCATTCACTGCTGAAGAATTTCCGGAACCTGAAAACTGCGCAAGCCAACAGGATGCAATAGAAAAAGAAATTGCGATGGTTTCAGCACAAATTGGACAGCTGCGACAAAAGAAGGTGCCTATAGCCAAACGCTGAAAGGAGAGTTCTGAAAAACAGAAAGAAACGCTTGCAGGCTGTACGACAGCAAGGTTAGTGGATGCTCTGAACTGTAAACCTGCCGCTAACACACCAATATGGGAGGCGGTACTGGACGCACTTACGCAACTGACACATTTCATTCAGAGCAGCTTACATTATGGATAGAAGTAGCCGAAACAAGTGGCAACAGATTACACATTGCAACTGCAGAGGGCTCTCTAATAAAGTTGGGGAATCAAGACAAAAATATTGTATGGCAAGCTGGATTCATGGGCGTTCCTAATACAGGAACACAATAGGTTATATTCGACAACAGGATATATAGGGTACCAGTGTCCTATGCCTGATAAACGAGCAAGAGCAGAGGCCAAAACGCCAGGAAAGCTGCCGTCTATAATAGGGCCAATATTTCCCAAGTGCCACTTGACTTGAGCAAGTGGTGCACCACTCAGCAGGAAGTCGTTGCTGTACTTACGCGTCCAAACAAAACACACCCTATATTAGTGTCCGTGTAAGCTCAGCCAAGAAACACAGTACTTGGCCGAAACATTGGACACAAGACGATGCTGAGAACGCTGAGCAGAGAAAAGTTGACCATCTCACACACGAAGTTCCAAACACTAATGCGCCCCCCACCAGGCTCCCTCTTGATGGCCGCTCCGCTGTTCCCATCTTAGCATCCTCTTTACGGAAAAGTACACGTGCCTTCAATCCCCGTGTACGTTTCTACTCCATCGTAACTTAACGAGATTGGAGGAGGTTTCCCTTAGAAGGATAAGAGCTGTGGCGGCACTTACCCCGTCGGTAACATGCCGATGCGAATCTCAAGCAGACATCGGACCAACTACATGCCCGAACCACACCAGCTGCAGAAGTGGATATTGGACACCTGCTGTGGACTTGTGCAGGGAGAAGGGCATCAAGGACACCGATTCTGCGCGAAGTGGGACTTAGCACAACAAGGCAAGAGGACTTCTATAAATGGCTCATCGACAACGACAAGAGTGGGAGCCTGCTCCGGTTCTTTACCAAAAATAATTTACACGAGTTTCTATAATACGCCTTATGGCAAGCTTACGTAAAAAAAAGAATGTTTGGAAATATAAACAACTGAATTTCTCAAGAATCTGCTCTCCCGAAACGTCGTCCACAGATTGCGTTTCCTCCGCTAAGCGCCCGCTTTTATTAGCGCTACCCCTCTTCCCAGAGCACAGTTAAGTCTGGACCATATACCATTTTACAAAACCCGCAACTGAAGCTCTGTATCTGCACTTTACTCCTCGCATTCGCGTGTCCTTAAACACGGGAAAAACCGTGCACGTTGCACACCGACTTGGTGGCTGGCGTGAGACACAGCAAGTGGGCAGAAAGCGACCGAGTGCTACGAGATGGTGAGCAACGCCCTTTATAAAAAGCTTCCCTTGGTTTGATGATCAGGTATGCATTCCAGCGACCATACGCCGCGTAGGTAATGCGAGTCTACACTGCGCCCCGACGAAAAAGTTCTAGCCGACTGCGAGAAGCCGAGGCAATGTGAAAAATAAAAATCGGGAAGCAGAGGTACAGCAGCAAGAGGCTGAGTCGGTACTTAGAGACACGTGAAAATAAGCTTTCAGACCAGAGAGATTCCACAACAAAACGACGAGGCTAAGTAGCTCAAACTTGAGGACAACTAAAAATTAACAGAGAGATGTGGACGCAGTACTTCAGATAAATGAAAGAGTGAGCAGTTCAATTGCACACAATTTTGAAGACAAAATTGGGCTGTGCCACAACAGGGCTTTCTATTTCCAAACATAAGCGTTTTTAAACGTCTTTCCCGATTTTTTCGTCTTACATGCGTGCAATATTCTGAGGCTGCCACATGCAGATTTCTTTAGCTGGATAATTCATCTTGAAAAAAAAAATCACGATGCATCTTTAAGAGCCACCATCAAAATCACAATCACCAGCTTTAAAAAAGTAATCAGGATGCATGATTTCTTTCATACATGTACAGGAAGGCCCCTTGACTTTGCCTAGTGCAAAAACAATTTTCACACGTGAGCAAGAGCGAGAGCTCCCTGTACGCTTCAAAGATCTGGAGGGGGGATCTCCAATTTATCGGCACACAAGACACAAAAAGGCATAATTATGTGCCAGGAGACATCTCCTTCTCACCTCAGAATAAGGTAATGTTGCTCGTGCACGGGCCTGTCCAGGAGCTAGTTACCATAAGAGTATCAAAAGGTGTAAAATAGGTGTCCAAGCATTAGGCACTATACCTGGCCCACACGCGTGCAAGGGAGTAAGGCAAGCAGGGGGAGTCAGTTTGGTGGCATTGCGCGGAATCCACTGACGCTGCCAGCTGAGCCCCTTCGTTCCAAGGAAACAAGTTCCTGAACACCTAATTTAGGGCATCAGGCGTGGTAGCGAATTAGATACGCAGCATGTTCACTTCTGTGAAACATGGTATAACAGTTTTAAATAAAGCTTTTTTCCCATTTAAATATACGTCTTCTGTCAAGAAACAACCTCGCTTACTACATCGAAGAGGCGGTTTTTCGTTACGAAGACAAGGTTTCATCAATTCACGAACATATATAGTCGCCTGGAAATCTACAGCCACCAAGCCTACTCCTCACTAGTCGAGGCTGATTGGGAGAATTGAGAATTTTTGCGCAGGCAGTGTTACACCACTGGGATAAAAATTATGAATAATTTCAAGCATTTTTGCACGCTTCGACCACAGAAAGCGCATTTTTACGTAGTGTGCTTCCGTAATGCAACGCGCTCTAGGAGCAAATATTTGGAAATAAAATCAAGATTGCGCTGGAAGGCGGTAGCTGGCAGCTGACACGCCCGGTCATTGTCTGTCTGGACATAGGTTGGGCTGACGTTAAGTTTGGCAGGACCTGCGAACTCGGTGATCATTTCAAATTAAAGGATATCACAATCAGCCTGCCAGGACCCTTGCGTTTCCAGATTTAATTGGGGGCTGGTAGCCCACATTATCGTCTCATGCCATTAAAGAGGGAGCTTAAATGTTCCATACATACATACATACATACATACATACATACATACATACATACATACATACATACATACATACATACATACATACATACATACACACATACACACATACATACATACATACATACATACATACATACATACATACATACATACATACATACATACATACATACATACATACATACATACATACATACATACATACATACATACATACTGAAGGCCTCGCCTTCAAAAAACGGGTCCGCGAGCCATGGTCTCGCCCGACGAGTGACAAATCCGGTCTCTTAAAACACCGGTTTATTCCGGATAAACAAAAAAAGCAAAACAGAGAAACATAAGGCGTTACTGCGCAGAGAACAGGCTGTTCATGCGCGCGACAATAGAACAACGGAAAGCGGCAAGAATGTCAGGGCCTTACCGCGGCGAAACAACACACACTGTGGAGCGGATAAAACGAGCTATGGGGCCAAAGCGCTAACGGCGACACAAGAAAGATTGCCCCTCGCGGCACAGCAACTCACAGAAATACGCCTAGGCTGTTCCTGCAGGCACTGCTTCCATCTTCGCGTCGGCGATCTTCTTTCGGTCGTTCGTGCACACCCTGCTGGCCCATGACCCTCGCCGGTTGCCCCGCGCCGGCCTTTCCGCCGGCGCAAAAAATCCCCGCGCCTCGCTTCGGACGCGCTTATCTACCCTCGTCTGTCGCCGCTAACATCACGCCCCCCAAGATTATCTGCTTGCTCATGCGCACTCGCGCTGCCCGTGAAGACACAATACAAATAGAAAGACGCGCGCGCGGTTTAAAACACCTAAAGGGGCTGCGGAGCCCCACACTCCCCCCCCCCTCTCAAGACGGGACACCTCCCGAGATTTCTAAGAACGAAACAAAGAAGAGCACTGGGAGGATTACAAAGACAATGCTGGTTCTGACGAGCTGCCCGCTTGAAGGAATCCGCTGGATTGGTGGCATTCATGAGACGATGGTCCAGGTGGTTCACATCTGGTAGACCCGAGTGCCGTTACGTACTTTCTGGCCGCTCGTAGTACTTTCACAGGTCGGCGACGTTGACTGGTCCGATCTCCCGGCCACCCTGCACATGACGAATCATGAAGCGAGTCGCGAAAGACGCTTTATTGCTACAAAAGGACCAGTCCATCGAGGAGCGAGAGAGGCGGCAAATCTTTTTGTGGCATCACTTAGCGGGTGCGAGCGGCGGAGTACTTTATCCCCAACGTCCAACTGCAAAGGATGCCTGCCCTTGTTGTACTGGCCGCAGTGCTCCAGGCGGGCGAGTTCCAAGTTCTCCCTGGCCTCCTTTAGAGTTCCAGCGAGACGACTGGAGAGATCCTGGGTGAACCTGGAATAACTGAGAGCCTGTAAATCAGAGTCATGGGTAAGAGCATGTTCAATGTGAAATCTAAGCTCACGGCCAAGAAGAATAGCGGCCGGCGTAAAACCAGTCGACCGGTTTACTGTGGTTCTTGTGGCGAAGGCCATCTCCTGCACTCGCAAATCCCAGTCTTTTTGACGTTCCGTGAAAGCCACGAGCATGTTTTTCAGGTTTCTGTTGACCCGCTCTGTGATGTTGGCCTGAGGATGGTAGGGCGTAGTCTTTTTGTGCTGCATGCCAAGAGCTTTGCAGGTGTCAGCAAATATCCTGCCCGTGAAATACGTCGCATTATCAGTGATTAGCTGCGCCGGGAAGCCGAACCGAGTGAATGCGTCTAGGAGTTTATCCCAGACTACTTTTGAGTCCAGTTTACGCAGCGGGTATAATTCAACCCATTTAGAAAAATGATCAGTGACCACTAGCAAGTAGCGATTTCCTTTCACGGATCTAGAATAAGGCCCATTACGTCGCAGGCAACAATTTCCCACGGGTAACGGCTCTCCACAGGTTGCAAGAAGCCCGGTGGTTTACCTCCCCTCGCCTTCGCTGTCTGGCATGTAAGACAAGTACGGACGTATGCCACGACATCCTTTCTCATGCGGGGCCAAGTCACGATGCGGCCCAACTTTTCATGTTTTCTTGCCATCGCTGTGGCCTGCAAGGCGTGTGTCGTGAAAATACTCTAAAAAGAGGTTGCGCAGGCTCTTTGGTACGACAACACGAAATGGGGACTCACCACCATCTGTGTCGGCAGCGGGTATATATCTCAGGAGAAGTCCATCCTCTGCTTCCAGGTAGCAGTCATAGCTGCCGGTAGGCGCTGTGCTTCCTGCAGGGTTGGCGCTGTCCAGGCCCTTTCGTATTTGGATGCACTGAGGATCGCTTAGCTAAGCTTGGAGCAGCTGTTAACGGGAAACCAGCGTTCCCCAGGCATCAGCGGCTTCTGCGATCACCAGGACTTGCGGTGCTTGCTCGCCATCTGCAGGTAACGGAGCTCGGGACGGGGCGTCGGCTGCCTTGTTGAAGGTGCCTTTCTCGTACTCCACCCTGTAATTATATTTCTGAAGAGCGAGCGCCCAGCGTGCTAGACGGCCGGCTGGGTTCTGCAGATTTGACAACAAAGACAGTGCCTGATGATCGGTCTGAATTGTAAACTCAGCCCCATCCAAATACATGTCAAACTTTTTTAGTGCAAATACGATTGCCAAGCACTCTTTCTCTGTTACCGTGTAGTTTCGTTCCGGCGATGAGAGAGTGCGACTTGCAAGTGCCAAGGGGCAAAGCTTCCCTTCGTGATCCTGAAGTAAAACAGCACCTATTCCATACTCACTCACATCAGTCTGCACTGTAAAGGGCCTGTTTAGGTCCGGGAGCCGCAGACGAGCAGTATCTGCGATAGCTGTTGACAGCGCCCGAAACGATTCCTGCTCCGTATCTGTCCAGGACCAACGGGCGCCTTTCCGGAGAAGCTGATGAAGGGGTCTTGCCAGGTCCGCACAGTTTGGAATAAAGTGGTGGTAGAAACCGACCAGGCCCAAGAATCGCTGCATGCTCTTGACGTTTGTTGGTGATGGCAGCTGCAATATGGCTTGCAGTTTCTCCTCGTCAGGCCGGACTGTGCCCTGTTCAACAATCAAACCAAGCAGGTTGATTCTGCGCGAAACCAACTGCACTTTGCGTGGATTAATGGTGATGCCTGCATCCTTCATTCGTTGCAAAACAGTGGTTAAATGGATCAGATGCTCATCTAGGCTTTCTGAAAACACCACGACGTCGTCCATGTATGCAATTGCATAGTTGAATTTCGCGTCTCCGAGCACTATAACCATCACGCGCTGGAAGGTAGCAGGCGAATTGCATAAACCGAAAGGCAGTGGAACAAACTCGAATAAGCCCCGATGGCAAGTGAATGCAGTTTTTTCGATGTCACTCTGGGCAATCGGTATCTGCAGAAAGCCCCTGCTACAGTCTAGAGTAGTGAAAAATTTCGCTGATCCAAGCGTATACATAACAGAGTCGACTGACGGAAAAGGGTACGAATCTCTGACTGTTACAGCGTTCAGTCGCCAATAGTCGACACATAAGCGTGCTGTGCCGTCTTTCTTAGGCGCAAGAACAATGGGAAAAGCCCAAGGGCTCTTTGAGCGTCTTACTGCACCGGTAGCCACTATTTCATCCAGAGCGGCATCCAGGATTCCTCGCTTGGGGACGCTCAAAGGCCTGGGGTTGAAACGGATCGGGCGGGAGCTGCCGGTGTCAATCCTGTGCGTCTGCACGTTAGCTTTTCCAGGAGCCTCCGTGAACATGGTAGCGAAGGGCTCGAGTGTCTCCTGGATTCTGGATCTCTCCATTTGTGACCCTGTGAAAGACTGCAGGACAGTGAAAACACCAGTTTCTGCCACTCTGACTGAGGGGGGATCCGTGACCAGAAGATTTGAGTGACGCTCTGTTATCTTTCCAATGAACTTCAGTGGTTCTGCATTAATGCCGTATCTGTAGCTGCCTGAATGTAGGTCGACAATGATTCCTGCCTTCAAGATGAAGTTAGGGCCCAAAATTACCGGACAAGAGTGTCCGCGAAGATGCAGAAAGCGCTGCCTTATTTTGCGACCATTCACGGTAACTGTTAGATGTGCTGCAGAGGTTGCTGACGCTATCTGTGGCGACGCCATCCGAAGCTTTGTAGTCACTTCTCGTAACTGCAAATGTCTTGAATCGCATGCTCGCTTCACCTTATCGCCAAAAACAGAAACAGTGGAACCTGTATCCAGTAGAGCAGGAACTTCTATCCCCGCTATTTTGACAGCCACCAATGGTGCATTATCAGGGCGGGAATCCTAGAGGCGGAAAGTGGATAGCAAATCGCTTACCATTTGGTCATTGATGTCCTGGGGCCGTGAGTCAAGCTCCAAGGGGCCGCCAATCACGTCTGGTGCCGGGGCTGTCTCGGCAAGAGGAGACGACTTCTTTCCTCGTCCCTTACGTCGCTTAGGCTGACGTCTGCAGCAGCCCCATACCCTCGCCGCCGGGTGATGAGATGACCAAAGCACCAGGCTCTGTGTTGGCCACGCTCCTTCGCCCGCATTGTAGCAGGCAGCAGCCAGAAGAGGCCCGGTCCAGCCTGCCACAGCCGGCAGTCTGCCAGTCACCGGAGGAGACCCGTTCAGGCCTGCCACCCCTTGTGCTAGGCCACTCACCGGAGGAGGCCCGGTCCGGTCTGCCACCCCTTGTGCTCGGTCATTCATCGGAGGAGGCCCAGTATGGCCTGTCACCCCTTGCGTTCGGCCACTCATCGGAGGAGGTCCAGTCCGGCCTGCCACCCCTTGCGCTCGGCCACTCATCGGAAGAGGTCCAGTCCGGCCTGCCACCCCTTGCGCTCGGTCACTCACCAGAGGAGGCCCAGTCCGGCCTGCCACCCCTTGCCCTCGGTCAATCACCGGAGGAGGCCCAGTCCGGCCTGCCACCCCTTGCACTCGGTCAATCACCGGAGGAGGCCCAGTCCGGCCTGCCCCCCTTGCGCTCGGTCAATTCCCGGAGGAGGCCCAGTCCGGCCTGCCACCCCTTGTGCTCGGTCAATCACCGGAGGAGGCCTAGTCCGGCCTGCCACCCCTTGCGCTCGGTCAATCAACGGAGGAGGCCCGGTCCGGCCTGCCACCCCTCGCTCTCGGCCAGTCATTGGAGGATGCCCGGTCCGGCCTGCCACCCCTCGCTCTCGGCCAGTCATCGGAGGAGGCCCGGTCCGGCCTGCCACCCCTCGCTCTCAGCCAGTCATCGGAGGAGGCCCGGTCCGGCCTGCCATCCCTGCTCTCGGCCAGTCACCGGAGGAGCTCCCGGTCCGGCCTGCCACCCCTTGTGCTCGGTCAATCATCGGAGGAGGCCCAGTATGGCCTGTCACCCCTTGCGTTCGGCCACTCATCGGAGGAGGCCCAGTCCGGCCTGCCACCCCTTGCGCTCGGCCACTCATCGGAGGAGGTCCAGTCCGGCCTGCCACCCCTTGCGCTCGGTCAATCACCGGAGGAGGCCCAGTCCGGCCTGCCACCCCTTGCTCTCGGTCAATCACCGGAGGAGGCCCAGTCCGGCCTGCCACCCCTTGCACTCGGTCAATCACCGGAGGAGGCCCAGTCCGGCCTGCCCCCCCTTGCGCTCGGTCAATTACCGGAGGAGGCCCAGTCTGGCCTGCCACCCCTTGCGCTCGGTCACTCATCGGAGGAGGCCCAGTCAGGCCTGCCACCCCTTGCGCTCGGTCAATCAACGGAGGAGGCCCGGTCCGGCCTGCCACCCCTCGCTCTCGGCCAGTCATCGGAGGAGGCCCGGTCCGGCCTGCCACCCCCCGCTCTCGGCCAGTCATCGGAGGAGGCCCGGTCCGGCCTGCCACCCCTCGCTCTCAGCCAGTCATCGGAGGAGGCCCGGTCCGGCCTGCCACCCCCCGCTCTCGGCCAGTCACAGGAGGAGGCCCGGTCCGGCCTGCCACCCCTCGCTCTCGGCCAGTCATCGGAGGAGGCCCGGTCGGCCTGCCACCCCTCGCTCTCGGCCAGTCATCGGAGGAGGCCCGGTCCGGCCTGCCACCCCTTTTTCTCGGCCAGTCACCGGAGGAGGCCCGGTCTGGCCTGCCACCCCTCGCTCTCGGCCAGTCATCGGAGGAGGCCCAGTCCGGCCTGCCACCCCCTGCAGACGGCCAGTCACCGGAGGAGGCGCACCAGGGATTGCGACCTCGTGGAAGTCGCCTGCCCCCATACGGCAGCTGGGGGTCATCACGCTGCGGGCTGCCAATGATCCGAGCCATGCGCAGGACGGCTCGAGGCAGGTCTCCGCTGGGGGAGGTGGCTTGTAGTTGAGCTCCGCCAGAAAAGATGCCTCGATGCGAGAGGCCTCCCTGGCCATGTCCTCGAAGTCCATGAGCTGGCGGCGCCGGAGTTATGGCTGGTAACTTATGGTACCGATGTATTGCATGAGCCACCTTCTCTGGTTCCGGAGCTCCAGGATCTGCCCGCTCGTGCAGCTCTTAAAAACTGCGCAAAAACTCGAGCAAATCCTCGTGTTCGCCTTGCGTCCTGGCACAAAGCTCATCCTTGATGCGGATGACGTAGTCAGGCGGCAAAAACTCTTCCCGAAAACGCTGTACAAAGTCCTGTTTTGTAGTGAATGGCCGCTGTCTACGCCTCCAGGTTGTTGCGGAACCTACTAAAGCTACAGGAATCACACGTGTGACCAGAGCCCTGTCCGAAATTGCCATTGCCATCTCATAGTCATCGAGTTCATGAAGAAAATCGCAAACAGATTTCTTGCCGGCGTATCCTTCAAACCTCGGCACGGGCAAATTTAGCTGCAGATAGTTATCGCGATACAAGGGAGTGGGCTTTAACGAAACTGGCTCGCTTCCCATCCCTTCTCTAAATTGTGCCTTTGACGCAAGTAGCTGGGACAGTAGGCCAATAATTCCGCTTTGAAAATCAGACAGTTCACTTTTCTGGTCTCCAAATTGCTCTTGCATAGAACCCGCATGTTTGGGGGCTGGAAATTCATCTTTCAACTGGTCGCTTGCGCAAGGTAAGTTAGGATTATCTGCCATAGCTACGCATGGAAACGTGGAATCTTCTCACTAAAGTTGCGACCCTCGCGGCGCAAACCAAAGCTCGACCAAAAATCCCGTTGGGCGCCAGATGAAGGCCTCGCCTTCAAAAAACGGGTCCGCGAGTCATGGTCTCGCCCGACGAGTGACATCTCCAGTCTCTTAAAAACACCGATTTATTCCGGATAAACAAAAAAATGCAAAACAGAGATACATAGGCGCTACAGCGCTGAGAACAGGCTGTTCATGCGCGCGACAATAGAACAACGGAAAGCGGCAAGAATGTCAGGGCCTTACCGCGGCGAAACAACACACACTGCAGAGCGAATAAAACGAGCAATGGAGCCAAAGCGCTAACGGCGACCCAAGAAAGATTGCCCCTCGCGGCACAGCAACTCACAGAAATACGCCTAGGTTGTTCCTGCAGGCACTGCTTCCATCTTCGCGTCGGCGATCTTCTTTTGGTCATCCGTGCACACCCTGCTGGCCCATGACGCTCGCCGGTTGCCCCGCGCCGGCCTTTCCGCCGGTGCAAAAAAGCCCCGCGCCTCGCTTCTGACGCGCTTATCTACCCTCGTCTGTCGCCGCTAACATCACGCCCCCCAAGATTATCTGCTTGCTCATGCGCACTCGCGCTGCCCGTGCAAACACAATACAAATAAAGACGCGCGCGCGGTTTAAAACACCTAAAGGGGCTGCGGAGCCCCACAATACATACATACATACATACATACATACATACATACATACATACATACATACATACATACATACATACATACATACATACATACATACATACATACATACATACATACATACATACATACATACATACATACATACATACATACATACATACATACATACATACATACATACATACATACATACATACATACATAGGTTGTTTCTTGGGGAGCGGACGGCGGGGTAACTGTCTTCATTGAAAGTCTATTGGACTCAGTGAGGTGACATCCTATGTAGTACTCCGTATTGAGTGCAACCTGCTGTAGTATCCAATGTCCTTGTTTGGTGCTAGAAAGACGTGCCATTTGCTCCTATAATTACCCCTCCTTCTTCGCTCCCGGATAACCTCAGGATAATCCCCATTCCAAAAAACGTTGCACCCGACACTAACACAGGCAGACGTTCCGCTCGCGTTTCCAACCATGTTCACCCGACAGATTCTACGATCATCTACACAGATGCATCACGAACTAACGTCGGAGCGGCTGCTTACTCAATTCAGAGCTGTAGCGATGTAGTGACGCATACCCTCGGTCCTTACATAGATCCTCCTCCTACAGCGACTCTCGAGACCCTACCAATAGTTATCAGTATTCAAAACCTCGCACAAGCACCCCCTAACCCTTCAGGATACACCATATACACTGATTCAATACAAGCTATACGCGCCATTCACACGGGTCGCATTCCTGAAGAACTACACGATGATCTAAGCAGAGCTCTTACCAAACTACGTCCCCACACTGTAACACTGAGGTGGATTCCTGGTCACGCTGGAATCCCAGGCAATGAGGTAGTGTATCGCCTCGCCCGCGAACTTCAACACCGGGCGCCTGGGATTCCCTGGCCTTATCCACCAACGTGGGACACTACTCTTCACTACAAAAAAGAAATCAACGTTCACTATGACAACATTAGAGAAACACTCCGTACACTTCCTCTTCCTGATAAATCTCTCACTACCACACAAATCCGCATTCTTAGACGCATACAACTAAATACACTGCTTACTCCTGCCCGATCTTTTCTATACAGAATCATACATTCCCCTGCATGCCCAAATTGCCCAGAACACTATGCAAACTTGGAGCATTGCATCTTTTCATGCCCTGTCGCCCTCCAATCTCCTCACTTTCCCCACCCTCCTCCCCCAACGTGGCGGGCTTGGTTAGCCTCTGACCAGCGGCAAGATCAGTTGGCCTTGGTGACCCTGGCCCAGGACATTCTTAACGCTTAATGCAATGCGTTAAATAAAGTTGTTTCCTCCTCCTCCTCCTACTCCGTATTGATGGTGTTACGCTCTGAATCCCACAGCTGCAAGCAGGCTCAGCGTTTCCTCTATTTTCAATGCGATCCATATTGCTTACTGAGCAATGCCATCATTTCCACGGTTTATTTTAGTTAATTTTCGCTCTGCTATATTATGCAGATAGAGCGGCTTCTGTAAAGTCTGGAGCTGCTTGTAGCCATGATTGAGGCTGCTGGCCACAGTTTATGTTTACTGCCTTACTGCCTAGTGGAGGAATGCACATGACACTCTCCAGCACAAACATAGACCACGTTTGAAGGTAGATAACGCTGGAAAGAAAAAAAACGAAACGTTGGACCAGCTGCAATAGCAGTAATGGGTGACGTCAAATATAAAGCAAGCACGGGTTCTGAGTGTTTGTAAGATTGAATGTAACCTAAATTGTTGGTTAGAATTGTTTGTCACATTTCTCCCCCATGTATAAAATAAGCGATTCAGCCCTGAGACGATACAGCTCTTGTGATCAGGAGCAGGCTAACCATGTTTGTGCGTGAAACGCAGTCGCAAGTTGGTAAGGGACGCGAGAAATATTGGTTTACTCGCAATACCATGACTTTGAGCACCATCTAACGGAGGCTTCTCTGGGCAGCGCGCGGTCCCCGCGAGGATGCTTAGACCAAGCGCATCGCGTACTGCGAAAGTTATGAGGAAGTGTTTGTTAACAGCATCGTTAATAATCGAATGCCCCCAATGAGATCATCATGGCCTATGGAGCTACTCATACATCATTTATCCCGCCATTGCCTCCAAACACCAAGTTGATCCGGCCTGGGGCCGGAAATGTGCCGCGTACTCTAATTTCACTTGGGGTATTGAGATGTGGGGTGTGCTGCGATTTGCTCTCGCACATATTTGGGCATCTTCACAATATTATTCGTACTTATATAAATATATATCACATATGCTGTCTATTGGCAGTAAGGTAAAAGTACGTATCTTCATGATTATTTATTAAAGCTATCACAACCATAAATATTGCCGCGGCAACTTTGAAGTCTCCACCCTCCAGAAAATCAGCTGCCGGCGCTTTCAACTTCGGAGTTGTGCGCTAAAATCATGGGCATGTATCAGACAGGTGGTACTCGGTAAGTGACATAGCCGTACATTGATCGGTCGTCATGTTCCATGGCGTCACGAAATCAGATGACATGACATAGCTGGCACGGAATGCAGTTAGGGCTTCGCGTTTCAGATGCGATCAAGATATCGATCTCCTATTTTCAAGGACTTTGAGATCGCAGACTGGACCTTTGTGAGACATGCTGTTCGTAGGCCATACAGGCACCTCAAACAGCTTAGTTATAATGGGGGTCTAGATCAACTTCAGTGGGACTTTATCAAATTGTGCTATCTTACTAATGTATTCCAATTAGTTCCTGTGCATTAATACATGGAAAACAAAGATTACTGATTAAGCGAATTGCAAATAGCCAATAGCTTGCTATCATCATGTATGCGCGGCATAGTCCTTATGAGCACCGGATTAAAATTAGCCCTGTCGACGTGCCGCAAGGCGAAGAGCCTCTCATAGTACGGAAAAAGGCCTGCGCGATACTATCGTTATCACTCTCGTTGTCACCACAAAATTGGATTTGCGCGATAAGCCTTCGTCGAGCGTGCGCTTTTTTTATTCCTAATCCCGTTTTGTTGGAGTTTCCCCTGCGGTGAATGTTTCGATTCTCTCGCGCCCTAGCGCATCGCGACTACGCTACTCGGCTAATATTTTAGGCGTCTGTATTGTTTTTGTATCATCATTTATGAAGCTACCGTGGGCTTTGCACTCTTCAACGACAACTCGTGGAGCGAGGACCCCTCAATTTCGCTTCATTTAACCTCTCTTGATATTGCATGCAGCCAGCCCTTTCTATGGCTTTTATGTTAATTTATCTCCCAATTTTCCGCTGCTGTCTCAGTTCTTGCTTGTCATCTAGAATTGCTTTTTAAGTTCCTCTGTTTCGTCCATAAAACTTTTTTATTTACTTTCCAAAGGTGCCACTGGAAAGAGTTTATTCGTTTTATCAACTTCACGTGGAACTTAACTTCAAGTGGCACATAACCCTTAAATGATCAGAGAATGTCGCGGGTACAACTTCTTAGGTTTTGCATTTGGGCAGTAGGTAAACAGATCCATATATACTACCAACGCATGTGTGACTATTACCAGAGTCCTTCAATGCTCCTAGTGGGGATGAAACTTCCGCCGAAGTTTGGGTTGCAGAAAAATGCGGCCAGAATTGGCGCGGCTACCGATCGAGGGGCCGCGAGCCCTCAGCCGCCCCGATGCTGTACTGTGCGGTGGCCAGCTCAAACTTTGATTTCACGCTCGTCTCTTGTATCCTGCTTTCAGTAAGCTCAGGTCATGTCACACTGCACATGTGTTATCGTAGTCAACTTTACATTTATATGAAGAAAGCGCTCCCGGCTTCTTGAAAAGACCTTTATGCGATTTTTATAGGCCTGTATGAAATAATATGGCAGTATGTCGGAGCCATTGCACAGCATAAAAGGCCCTTAAACAAGCATGCAGAACTAGTAGGAGGACGCACAAGATATGCATATGGGTCCTGCTTCTCCTTGTATATTGCATGTGGGACTTATATTAGGTGTTTCGGGGTTATGAATAGGTCTTATGTAGGAGTTGGATGGGCTGCTAAGCCATCAAGATTTGCATATGCAAGGTTGCAAATGGAAAGTTTGATATACTCATGCAGCGTCCCAACAAAAGTGGATTTAATATTTAAATCAACAAGGCGAATTTTTCATTTTGAATGAAGTGAAAATTACTGATAGCATATTTTTTTATTATCGATCTCTACATGGGTCTCTCGTGAGCGTATAAGTTTATTACAAGCAACAATCGCTGCACGCGTTCCGACCATATGCTCCACGTTTTTATCTGCAACTGATTACGAGCCTGTACTGCGAAATTGCAGCGAATAATTTAGCCTTTCGGCAGGAGCATAGCAAGTATGCTAGAGCATAACTAAAATACGTCGCCGGCCGCCGAACTGTTCATGGATAGCGGCATATCAACAACGATACTTATTTAAAGGGAACTGAAATACTGCCACCACTGCTCCATTTGCAGCATTTGTACATAAAAAATCAGCTATCACATGAGGTTTCCCACAACATTTTTCTGTACTAGGAAGGAAAAACGAGCTGTAACACGGCAAAAAAATAAACAGCTCATAACATATTCGGATATTCTGAGAGGCACGTGCAAAAACATGTGTTTGAATAATGGAGGACATTGGCTATCGCTAGTGTTAGAAAAAAAAAGGTTCAGAGTATTTTCAGGACAATCTTCGAAAGACGACTTCACTCGAGAAAAAAACACAAAGTGCGAAAACGCAAAGTAGTGCTAGGAAGGACGAATATAACCGTACCACCGACCACCGACGGAGAGCGTGGGCGCGCATCAGATGGCACCTCCGCAGACCTCAGTGGCAGATCTTGAGATGCTTTTGCGGCAGAAAACGACGTTTTAATCAGCTCAAGATCAGATGCACCTTGCTCAATCTGACCAGAGGTCGAAGCCTTGGGGTCAGGAGGTGCTTAAGGTGGCGGTTTAATGTCCAGTAAATTAATTACGGCCACTTCATCGCGCTGTACACGCGTGCTTCAAAGACAAGCGGGCTCGTGCCTATCTCTCAGCCTTTCAAAAGTGGAATTTTTTCTGCTGGAGGTTAATAGTCCTGCAAACTGAAGCACCATCATGGATCACATTCTTCAAGCGCCTTCACATTCGCGAATTGAATCAGGCCCTGAACGAGCTGTATGAGTTCGAAAGAATTTCTCCGGGGTCATATCTTGATGTCAACAATAGTAAAGCACAATTATAACAGTTTAGTGCAGAAAAATATTAAGGAGCCTTGATTAGGTCGCGAACACGAAGGTTCCTTAATGACAACAATCTGGTCGCGCGTGTAATAATGAAAGCAAGCCGCTCTTTCGAAGGAGGTTTTAATAATTAGCTTCGGAAGTGAAATTCACAATGACACGCCCGGTATTTATGATGCTTTCTTTACCTATTATGCGCTCCTCTTTAGTAGTAGCAGTAACCCGATCAGTGGGTCTTTTTTTTTAGGACACAATTACTTTAGATGAGGTCAAGTCAGCCATTTGTTCACTACAAGGCCGATGGTCTCCTGGCCCGGATGGTCTAAGTAGCGAGTTCTATAAGACGTTTATGCCTATATTAGCCCATGCCCTATTGGAAGTTTTCAGTGCAGCTTATGACATAGACGTTTGCCTCCAACGTTCCATACTTCCCAAATCATACCAATCCCTCAAACCCCGGACGCATGTCGGTTGAAAACTGCTGAAGGGTATCGCCCAATAACCGCATGTAACGTGGATTATAAGATGTATCAGAAAGTTCTTTCTTCTCGTTTGCAGCTTGTGCCATTACATTTATCAGGGCCACACCAAGTGCGTGGGATCGAATACACAGCCATATCTGTATCGCACATTTCATGATAGAGATTTTGTCAGATAAGGTCAATCAAGTGGCCCTAATTCAAATGGATCTGGCAAAAGATTTTTACAAGGTGCCTCATAATTTTTTGTTTGCTGTACTGGAGAAACCGAACATTGGTAACGTCTTGCGTAAAGGTGTTGAACTATGTTACAAAGCCGGTACTACAAGCCTGATTGCTAATCAAAATTTTACCAAACCTACTCCGCTAAAATCGTCTTTTCGACAGGGCTGTTCACTATCGTGTTTGTTATTCGAGATTTATTTTAAGCCTCTATATCATTTTATCATCAGGAACAAAGCCGTTCGTGGCGTCTTAATATCGCAATGTAAAATTAAGGTTTTGACTTATGCTTAAGGCTTTGCCCTGTTATGTTCTGATAAAAAGTGCGTAATCGAGGTTTTGCGCTTAACTGAACGTTTTTGTGATGGTTAAGGAGCGTCTCTTAACCTCGATAAATTAAAAGAGTTGTGATTAGGACAATGGGTACAAAACCGATATTTTTTGCCGCAATAAGATTTGAATCCGAAGAGTTACAGTATTTCGACGGTCCCTTGCATCAACATCGTAAGAGTGGGCGTCACTGGGATTCTGAGATCTCTTCAGTTAGGCAACATACCTAAGCTTGGAGGAGTATGGAACTGTCGCTATTTGCAAGAGCACAAGTTTGCGAACTCTTTTTGATTTTGAAGTTTATCTATGTCATGCATGTACTGTCTTGTGGAAGATACAAAGCACAGTCAATGCTTTGATTTTTTGCGGCTTTTGTGTTTGACTTTCAATGGTAGCCTATGCGTCGAGTCAACTTGTTTCTCCCTTTGTAGGCTGGTGGAGCTGGTCTTCACCAATCGTTTGTTGATCAGCTTCTTTGAAAGTTACTTTGTAAAACAGCAAGCCATTACTGCATCTTAGCTGCATTTTATAGACGTTTAAGTGCAAATTTGCCTAATTTGTTTGCGACCTATGGTCGTAGGAGTAGGGTCCTTTGTGGGGTCTTTTTAAGTTTCCGACACATTACATTTTCTTACCACACGGTTTTCTTTAAAATACCTATGCAGTATCCAGAACACAGATTACAAAAGTTTTGAATGAGACGGTAATTATTGTACCGATGTATGCACAGCCTTACCTCCCCTTTGTACACAATATTGTATTAAAGCGGGTGCAAAGGATGTATATAAAATAGGCCGCAAAGACTTTCTATATAAACTTCACACGTCAACATAACCATGTAAAAACGTGGATTCGAGCAAAAGGGACATTTGTACTTTCGTCAGGGTACAGTTTCCTTTGTCAGCAGCCAGGCACTATAGATTGATCTCTGCATGTGTGAAGCTGTGATGTAGTATTTTTAGGGACCTTCTTCAACGGGCTCTCAACAAGGACATTGATATTTTTCTCTATTCAATAAGATTTTTGCCTACAATGGGGGCTTCTGAGGTTCCATTTGATCTTTTTGTTTGCTCCTGGGACTGTTTATTCCATGAAAGATCCGCGTGACAGATCGCCACACAGAGCCACCGCGTGCATAAAGTCTGTTCAGAGACCAGTTTGCTATGGGGTGGGGGGGGGGGGAGCGGGGGGTATATACTGCGCAGGATTGAACTCCTCCCTGGTTACCTTTACTTACTGCATGTATGTCTCCCGGAATTTTGATGTGTGGCCAAAGTGAGAGCTCGATGCTGGTGTAACTGTGTATGGCCAGGTTGCGGGATGCGACCTGGTTAAATTGGCTCGAAGTACTTCCATGCAATAAAGAAAAAAGTGCCCCGTAGTGTAATGGTTTAGCATACTGGGCTGAAGTGCGATAGGATCTCTCGGAACATGGTTCAATTCCTGAAATGAATCATTTTTATTTCATTTTTGCTTTTTAATTTGCTTGCGTTATTTTATATATCTGAGCGCTTTTATAGCTTGCATCCCCATTTCCCCCGGAACGAGGGCCGCCGACCATATCCTACAAACCCCTAAAAATACTAAAACGCGTGACTGTCAGCCGCGCACAATGCCTAAACGTGAATCGTTCCTCAATGCTGCCGATCCTTTGTTCTGCTTAAATTTTCGTCTCTTGAACTGCAACCACATGTAGGCTATGGTCCAATGAAAGGTGGTTCGGTTAGGTTGCTTTCTCTTCGCGGCTAAAACCCTAACGTTAAGTGTGATAAATGTGAGAGATGGTGCAGAAGCCATTTTCATAAAGCGCGAAGAGGCCGATAGCATGGTGCTTACCTTTCGCGTCTAGCACGTAGCTACACGCCGTCTCTGGTCACAGCGCTATCTCGTAGTCTCTTTCGCCTGATGTGGAGGTCCCTTCTCACCAACACGCTTGTCCGATTGTCCGTCAAGATGGTAGGTCGAGAGTCAAGACTGGAACGCCGGGCCTGGACCGTTTTGGAAGGCGGTTTATCGACACTGGCGCTAGCCTTCTTGCCTCCTTCGGCACCTTCAGCACGTTGCCCATATACACATCACTCTCATCGTAATGGTGCTTACTGGTGGTCGGCTTACATACCTTATCTTTAGCTGGTGGGAGCACAGTGCCGTCGCCTGACGTGCACTGTATGGCAGCCGTTGAATCTTCTGGCTAAGACTGGTGACCAGCATTGATATCTTGGCGTAGTATCATCACCGACGTGTTCAGATGCGGGATCGTAAGCTCTAGCGGAGAGGCTATAGCTACCTTTCCCGGCCGCAGTATTAGGTTTTACAGGAAGGAAATAGCGAGTATCAGATTGTTTTGGCGCAGTTTCCGACCGGACTTGTTCTTTTAGGCATACTTTTTCTTCATCGTGATATACACGTCAGGTCTTTCCCAATTGAAGACTTTTAGGACGCCCTGGATGAAGCTGGTATGCTCTCAGACGTGGTAGCGTCCTGGCGTATCAAGCGGATTTTGCAGAGGAAGCTGAAAAAAGGACTCAGGATGCAGAAAGACCGGCAATGACCGTTGACTACCTACTGCTACTAGTAGTTACTGCGATTGTATTCATTTTGAAGTGTTACTTTGCTATTTCGCACTTTTTATCGTTACCTCAAGTGCGATAGTCCTTCGGCGATTTCGCTGTAAACACGTTGCATGTTTTTCTTATCACCACGAAAAGTCAATCTTCTCTATCATTCTAACGTATCGGGTGATTGCGCGTACATTTCAGACTATTCTACTATATCATGTGCTGGCCGTTGTTTCGTCGCCTCAGAGCACACGTGTTTCTACATCGTTCAATGCTGCAAGTCATAGTGCATTTTGTAGATTTACATACTGCCGGCAGAGCAGTTATAGAACCTATATACATACATGTGCGTGCTCCTACTAGTCCTGCTTGCTTCTTTATGGGACCTTATGCTCCACATCAGCTCCTGCATACTCCAATGTTATCTATAACACGACCTTTTAAAATCGCTTTAGTTTAGCTCAGTCGGGATAGGCACACAAGCGTCGGATTATCCATGCGAAGAGTGCGCAGATTGAACTTCCAGCAGCTATACACCCTGCAGTGTAAGAACGCGAGTAGTTATTTATTCTCCGATAGATCAGTCTTTTGATGTAATATAATAGGTGTCCAAATCGTTGTCCGACTCGTTAAAATATGTTGGACTGGACACAGCAGCATTCACTTTCTTGACACTCACAATGTCCTCCGAAAGAATCGCTTTTTGGCTGCAAGCTCCCGAGCGTAGTGGATGATAGAAAATAGCGGCACGACTTAGTTTAACAAGTTGTACATTGAAATATATTTTAAAATGGTGCCTCTTAGTCATGAAATAATTGTTTGCCCAAACCAAGCTTTCATTTTAAATTAAAAATCAGATTTTCACAATTTCGTTCTGTACTGTTTGGTGAGGAGGTTAGATGCTTAAACAGTGGTGGGATAATTCACAAGAGAGGCTAGGGTGGATTATCCACCTTTTAGTTTTCCATTTTTGGGTCATTGTCCCGGCTATCGAGACTATGCGCTAATTGTGATGACGACGACTTACATGCTGTGATAAAGCCTTTGCGCAAATAAATTGCCAAACTGAAGGGGTATCTAAATATATATTTATTCTCGTAAATTTACTCCGCTGATCTACTCAGACTCCGCACTGTCTCAAAATACACTTACAATTCAGTGCTCCGGAACTAATTTTTTTATCTTAACATGAAATCAAGCCTTTATTAAGCTTAGGAATGGCCCGCAACTGTCAACACACCATCGAGCGAGTTAAACACTTTCCACGAAACTCGTGATGCTTATTGCCAAGGCCATCACGTATGACTTTCTTTCCATCACGTTTTCTTTCTCTTACATTGAGATTTCTTTTCTTTTTTAAAGAAAAGCGCTGGACATGCTTGCGTCCAATGTTGGAGACACCAGCTGGGCCAGTAAGTTGAACATTTTATACGTCTTTTCGAGTGCCTAAAGCATTCGGATGATTCGCATATTGCACTATCATTATGTTTTTTGCAACAATAGTTTTTGTGTACAGGTGCACAGGTATATAACACTGTTGCTAACTAAGTGCAAACATTGCTAACGTGCTTATTCAGTATTCAACTTGACTTCAAATTAATGTCCTTAACTCGAGAGCAATTAATGACATCTAAATTGCAAAAATTGTGCGCCAAGGCTAAGAACCGTTTAGATCTGGAGAGGTTTGTTGGGGTTGGGGAACTGGACATCTACCTATATCCCCGCCGTGGTTAAGGGAAAAAATGAAAAAAGGAACTACCCTAATTATGCTTGTATCTGTGAAAAATAATATTTGTAAAAAAAAAAGCTTCTAGCTCACCAACCATAGCTGCCCCGTTTAGATAGAAAAGAAAGAAAAGATGGTCGTGTGCATGATATCACTGGATTTTTAGGGTCGCTAGATGCTCCATATTATCGCCCGCTGCCTTCCGATATCACAACTTGGTCTCTTTATTCTGATGGATTTTTCTTTTTATTTCTGAAGGCATGGTTTAGATGTCGCGCGAGAAAAAAGACAATTACTGCGGCTTGGCTTTTCTAAAACTGATACTAACGTTTCACGTTGTCTCGTTTGGTGATTGCGCGCTGAATTGTTTAGCGTAAGGAGCATCTATGAAGATGTGGTCTCTCTGGATAACAATTGAGTCAATGATTTAATTAAGTCCCCATAACGTTCGCTGATACAGGCCCTTTTGTTCGGCGCTTGCGCGACGGTATAGACCTTATCTAAAAGTGCTGCCATCTGCAGGAGAAAACTTGATACTAAAATCGACGACATGCCAATAAAGACTTATGAACGGATTAATGTATGAAAAAATATTATTAAAAAATTTTAGAGTAACTATTTATTAATGCGTTGGGAATTTGCAGTTCAGGAATCGCCAATTAATTTAAAGTTTAAAAGAATAATAATGATAGACGAGTGATCTGTCGAGCTTTTTATGTTGCCCACGTTTCCGAGCGACTTCATAGATAGATACTATCTCTCAGTCACCACCATGATGGCATTGTAGTTAGGGTGCTATGCGCTTACCCCCGGATGCGGTATCGAATCTCTGCCGGGTCAGTCACATTTCGATGAAATCGGGTTAGAAGATCTGTGCCATATAATTGCAAGTTTGAAACAGCAAGTGTTCAAAATTTCTGGAGCTCTTCCTATGACGTCTATCATAGACAGAATTGCTTTGGAACGTTAACCCCTTTAAACCTAAAATCTATTATTTGTCGAAAAATCTGTTGCAGTTGCACCGGCATTGAAAGAATTCCCGATGTTTCACTATGAGAACCTGTCGAGGTTGAAAATGAGGAAGTGCACTACAATAGAATATCTTTTTTATTCGTGTTGAATTGTCATACGAACCCTGTTGTACAATTGATGGACTCCGTTCGCTTGTTTTCTTTTTGCGTCGACGATCCTATCGCATTTGCTCGCATTTCGGCTCCTCGCGATAGCAGGTGTTCGGGCCAACTATGGATGCCTATAGTGCCTTGTGAATTCACACCGCTGATTGGACAATTCTTCTTGGATATCACGCGAACGCCGAATGGCCGATCACCAGCATTAAATGATCAATTTACGAGAACAAATGCATGTGCTACTCACTGACGCTGGGGCTAGCTGCATCTTCGCTGCAGAAGCGACAGAATGCATAAGACATAACCAAACCGAACGTAAACCATAAAGCACGGGTACATGAAGCGTGGCGTCCGACAAAGCTTTTTTTTTACTCGTTAGAAACTACTAATTGACCGAAGCAGTGCGCCGCAATCGCTAGCAGACAGGAGAGTGAAACAAGAAGAGATGAGTGAAACGCAAGATGAGACTCATCGAGCTCCGTCACAGTGCTGTATACCCTAGTTCTGTACATTTATAGGGGTACATGGCGTTCAGCGACATGCATCGCTTGTTCAACTTCGGCATCGTTGCCTGTATCAAACCCATATTTAGATAGATAGATGAATTTATTGAAAGGAAAAGCAGAGAGGTTGGCCGGAATAATTCAAATCTGGCCTGCTACTCCTTACTGGGGAAGGGGAAGGGGAGAAGAAAGAAGATCATGATGGGTGACGATGTGCGAGAAGATCAAACCCAGAAGACGATTTAGTCCCCGCGTAAGGCATGCCTAAAGGGGGCATACAATTAAGGGTAGTGTGATGAAGGCGAGATCGGCAAGAAAGGAAGGCTATGGGATTTCAGGTTTGCTGAGCGAGGATAAGTCAACATATACGCCCAGAGGCGATTTTGGATTTATATTCGAAATGGCGGTGCATGCTAGTGAGAGAAGTTTATTGAGAATAGCTGCATGGGCAAAATTTTAAATGGCGTCGGTTGAGGCAAGGTTTATATAGGCCTTGCTCCTAGACTGGTAAAGGAGCACAATACCTTGTGCTAGAGAGATGGATCATAATGTCTTGCGTGGAGAGTTTACAGCTGGGTCCACAGATCATCAGAGATATGAAGTGTTTATCTTCCCGTCATTAAATATTATCCTAACATTACCATCCGACACCAATAAAACCTTCTTCTACGGCAGGTATTGAAAAAGTTTTAATTTAACCGATTCCTTGATTATGAAAGCGTTTATTGAAAGCCACATTGGCTTAGATTAAGGGAAGGCTGATTGAGTCCCTAGTCCGGGACACCGTTTGTAAAAGCAGCTGCCCGTGCTCTACCGACGAGGGCTCGTTGTTCCATGAGGTCCGAGCTAGACAGGGCCGCCTCTCAGCCTTACCACGTTAATTTTTTATTTATTATGTCAATACTGGCATTTGTTTGACAAGCCCATACCATAAGGTATAAGTTTGCCTTCTGGCCAAAACATTTGCACTGCGTCGAAAAGGACTCGGGCTCGATGCCGTGAAGTGTTGCTGGAATGACCAATATTATTTTACTAATAGCCAACAGTGTGTGTATATTAACAACCCCAAGTCATGCCCATTATCTTCAATCAGAGGTGCACCTCGGGGAAATTTGCGTGGTCCTCTCTTAGTTGCTGTGTGCGTAAATAAGGTCGTAATGTTAACAAGTGTATTAAACTCTTTATTTAACCTGATGATTGCATAGTATTGCTCTCTAGAGCTTGTGAGAAAGATCATTAAATGCAACCAACTTCATCATTGTCTATGGTCGCAGTTTGCTGAATATAGATTGCACACAAACATAAAGCGATGTTATTTTTCTTACAGAAGCGAAAACATTTCATTCAAGGGATGATTGCATGTGGCGATACAGAAATGGAAGGTTTCCTATGCACCCTTTTTGTAGTCGCCTTCAAACCTTACATAAGATTCGTATTTTCATAAGCAGTCAATATTTTCTCGTCGCTGACAGATAAAATTGCACGCTGTCTCAGTATCTTCGCACTAAAATATTGGTTCATAAATGCGCAGCATTATGTGCCTCACGCAAAAGCTGCCTTTTATTAGCCTGGCTTGAAGTACTCAGCATATAAAGACAAAAATATCATCCATAATGGAGCCGTTTGCCAAATTGCCAACCTTCGATATTATCACGCCACACAGTAAGGACTCTGAAACATGCAAGCCAGCAGGAACCCAAACTATGTATGAATTCCACATCTGTCTTCAATTTATTTGTCTCCATCCTAGAAGCTGGTAGCAGACATCATTGCGGTGCCTCAGGAAAATGAGCACCCTGCGAATACCCTCAATAAAGACACCTGGCCAGTTCCCTAGTTTCGCAGTGTTATCGCGCTTCAAGCAAGCAAAATATTTTTCAGAATAATTTTATTTCGCACAATGACAGTAGTCCAGTAGTCACGCTAATAAGAAGGCGTTATGTCAATTATTTCTGCTGAACAAGACGAAATTGGCTTTAATACCTACCGCTTTTTGATACTATGATTCACTAATATTTGTGCAATTCCTCAGCTTTAGGAATGGTTACACCATCGTTGATATCTGTTAACAGGTTTTATATAATTGTTACAAGGTTTCACTGAGAACCTCCATATTTTTGTGTTGAAGGTTTTGTACTTTTTTGCTTTTGTTTACATTGGTTTTTATTTTATATTTCTTTTTATTTTTGAGTGTCAAACTTCACTCATTCATATAGGTAAACACTTGGAGTGCGCCTTTTCCTATAGTTTTAATCAGCTGCCTGGGCCTTGACAACCTGCGTATTCACAGCTCTTATCTCAGGAAGCTGTCCAGACCCTGCACGCAAGCGCATTAAGTGTATTCTGTTGCTGCGCGATTCTCCAGAAGAAAAAAAACTAGCATGTCGCAGAATTTCGCAAGAGTTACTAGCGTGTGGCCTCTCGGTGACCACCTATAGAAATGCACTGCCTCATCGGAACATGGTTTCGCCATCCTAGTACGGCAGTAGTCTTCTCTAGGAATACTAGAATTAACCCCGCGATCTCAGTCCCCACTGTATCCATAGGAACTGAGGACTGCAGCGGAAAAACCTACGATGCTGAGGAGGGTGCTAAGAAGTTCTAGTTCCGGACAGCCCGCCATTGGAAACTGACTCTGGAAATCATTAACAATACAACACTGTTAGTGGCGCGATCTATCAGTGCTGTTAGAGTACCTAGCGGGCAAAAATTGGACATTGTAGTGCATAGGTTATAAGAACCAAATGAGAATGTATTATACTAAAGGATGTCAAAATATTACGATGTCGTAATAGCGGCGTATCAGAACAAGGTACAGGACTCCTGCGCGATAGGTGCATAGAAAGAAGCAGAATGAGTTCTAACCTCCTAACTAGGGTGTAACACCCTTTCTAGTATCGTAGTTTAGCCTAAAATTATGAAAATAAAATATTGTACACACCTAAGCACCTGTATCTCACCTGGATGGATAGCTAGCCAAAAACTACCATGAAAAGATTTATTTATTTATTTCAGATACTGTCAATCCCCATTGGGATTTTTACAGGATGGGCATATAATTGAACAATGACTACAATAATGGCGATACAATGGATACAATTACATGAATACAGAAAAACAAACAGGTAGCAGGTGATAAACAATGTCATACACAGCATATATCTAGGTAATAATGCAGATAAACAAGGTAAATAATGTAGTAATACAATAGCTTTCATTTAGAGTATTGTAATTGGCTTGTTATATTTGGTTCGAAATGGTTTACGTGTTGTGTAGTAGTTCTTCTAGAAGGGTTACAAATTTCGGCAATGATGTGCTGTTGGTGATGTGGGGATCCAAACCGTTCCATTCGGTAGTTGCACGTGGAAAAAATGAATATCTAAAACACTCGGTACGGAAAGAATATTCTTTAACAGTTTGTGGATGTTTATGGCGGGAAGGTCTCCATTTATCCAAGGATATATACAACGAGCAATCCATGCTTAGTGCATTGTGTAATAATTGGTGGAGCTATCAGCAAAAGCTGCAGTAAAATTAGTGTATAATATTCTGGTGGAGGACCCTATTGCCAGTTTAAGGAAGACGCAGACTGGTGACAAAGCTTTGGACGACAACGACTACAGTAGCGAGCATTTCTGCTCTAGCTAGCAGGATGCACTCATGTACGAATCATGAATACCTTCCTCTAGAAAACGACGAACGGAAAATCAACATGTAAAAGCTAGCTTTGCACATTATTTCATATTGTGGTTTCCTCTATCACTGTATAGCATGTTCAGGTCATCGAATAGGAACGGACCAGACTGCATGACAGTAACGGTCCAAATATAGCTAGTCCTGAAGGGCAAACGAAATGAGCTGACAAATAAGGAACCCATCAGCAAAACAGCAATGAGAGATCATATTCAGGAAGTATGGAACTCGCTACAGAGTAGCTATTCGGAGTTAAATGATGAAGGCCACCTCACTGGAGAAAATGGTGATGATAATTTAGCGATATCGATAGGTAGCCGTTAAGTCAAAATTTTAGGGCAAAAATGAAACACAATGGACAGAGAAGGACACATAAGACTATTAACTAGCGCTCGTCAATCGTCTTATGTGTTCTCCATTGCCCATTGTGTTTTATTTTTGCGCGAAAGTTTTTAGTTATGAGATCATCAACTGGTCCGGCAACTTGCTCTCCTCGACAGGTAGCACGCCGTCGAAGTAAACTGTAGGATATTCACAAAGCGACCAGTAAACTATATAAGAAGAGCGATCTGATTAACAAATTCCAGAGCATTAAAGCCTGCAAGATCACCAAGGGTATAGAACAGAAGAGTTATTTAAGTCAAATAAGCGGAACACATCCGTCATGAAGAATTGCAATATGGGAAGCCTGAGCAGGCGTTAAAGAATAGCCGTAGCCTGAAAGTGGCCAAGAGAAGAGTAGCTAGAGCAAAATTATATACGTGCAATAAAAAGTACATGGGAAAAAGTCACTACAAATTTGGATAAGATAAGCGAAGCAGCCGACCACTCCTGCACTCATCAGTACACTAGCGGAAGCACCCAGGAACACAAGCAAGAGGCTTAAGGGCTGAAACAATGGGCGTTCCGATAGTAAAAGAGAAAGAAATGAAGTAAACATTACATGATATATTAGAAAGAAAACAGCTCGAGAAGATAGGCTAACTGCTCATTTGCTGATAGAGAATGAAGAGATCGTGCAAGAAATTTTGGACACCTTGTATGCCCAACGCATCATCCTCTTGAAGTTATTGGAGTGTTGGAAAAACACTAATATTATCTCTATTATAATATCAATTACAAAGGTACGTCAAGGATCTGAAAACATAGACATTTGTTCCTGCAGTAGGTTGAGCAGGGCAACTATGGACTTCAATCATTCAAACGTCAGACAGCCTTCCTTAAAATATATTCCGCACACATATACATACACTATTCTGCATCATATACACACTTGAAACCAGCCACGACAATCCTGCAATATGGATGCCAGGGAGGTTGGGCTCTGCCCAGTCCATCTGCAAGAAGCCGGTCTGATGACTAGTCTCCCAGCTTGTGCCATCAATCACTTCTCTGAGCGTCGCCGCCACTTTCCCGAACTTGCTTGCCTTGTCGTGTTCTTTGTCTCCGTGCATTGCCGCCTCTTCAACATAGTAACGGACAACAGCGCGCTTGCTTCGCTGACTACAGAAATATATTCAATGCGAAAACTGCGCGACGGTCCCTGCAGTGTAAAGAGGATGACATCAGCATTTGATTTTTGCCAGCCTTGATTTGTGATATGTTACTGGCAAATGGAAGTAAGCAAAGTATAGCTAACGTAAATGGAACTAAACTAGAAACAGTTAATTCACCAGAAACATAGTCTACATTGCATAACTGAACAATTATCATCAAACTATGCACACTAGCAATTATTGTGTCATAGCTCATATCATGAGAGACCCTTCGAACAGGGGGGACGCTCACGCGCCAAGTAATGCGGGCCCTGTTATTAGTTATGGTGATTTTATAAGCTATGGACGTTTCCTTTCAGGCTTCGTGGATGAGCATCAGTCGAACCATTCGCGCCAATATACAATGGGCGTTTCGCCACCGCAACAAGCTGCCTTCCTTTTCAGAGGGAATTACATGACACAATGTTTTACGCCATTTTAACACGACATACAACGGGGCTCGTAGGAAAGCGCGTGCTGCTTAGTTGATTCCTTTCCACATATATTATTGAATACTTCGCTACCACTGCTCGCTCCTGCACTTTAAATACATAGAACGGAGGCTTTTCACGCTTAGTCTAGCGTAACAGCTTCCGCCCTAAGCTTTTCCTATTACGAAATTGGATGAAGCGTTTTCCCTCGACCGCACACTCCAACCAAGCTGGAGTTACACAGCAAGCGCCACCAACCGGCCGTTATTTATGTCTTTGTCCTGCGTCGCTGCCATCACTGCTTACGAAGACCGGATCTCAGATTAGGTTAATCTCCTCAAGTTGCGCCACCATTCGCCTTAAACCAGCGCGGCAGGCCTTCAAAGAAGGCGTTCTAAGTAGCGGTGTGTTCTTTATCAGGAAGTTTAGTGATGGGCTGCTATTTGTCGGGCGGAAGGCTTGTTGGTCGGTCTTGGTCGGGCATAATCCTAGGAAGGTCAGGCATGGGCTTTTATTAGTCGGGGATATAGGGAGCTTCTTTTAGCCCCCCTCCAACTATGGTACCGCATGAATATTTCTCGGGACGCCTTAGAGACGATCATAGCTGTTGGAGTTGGAGCTATATGGGGCAATATATATTAAGCACCGCTTATCTAATATTGTCACGACTCGAGCCACGACTCAAGACAGGGAGCCGTGAAGGTAAGGCCCGAAAGTCAGGTTTTCTTCTAACTGCGATGGCAGGGTCCAGCACCAGCGCGCTTCTGGAGCCAACCAACGCTTCGTCATCGTCGGCACCAAGCACGACAGTCGCGCGGTGCTAGGCACGTGGCATTATCCCCCCTCCCCCGTAAAAGACAAGCATCGTCCCGATGACAAGGTAAGAGAAAAAAAAATTAGATCTCAGGTGAACTGTACGATAACTCAAGGTCTCACTTTCAGGAAGCACTCAGTCACGCGAAAAGTACAGCTTTAAGCGCACCACATGCACAATTTCAGGCCACTGACACCGAACACTGACGGTTACAGTTCCATCTGGAATAACTTCATAATTAACACTGTTTAAGCAGTGCAGGACTTTATAGTGTCCAAAATACCGGTTGAGTAGTTTCTCACACAAGCCTTTGTGGCGCACGGCGGTCCACACCCACACTTGGTACCCTGGCTCGTAGTGGACCTCCCTGTGCCGAAGGTCGTAGTGTCGAGCGTCGGGGGCATGCTGCTCCTTCATGTACAAGTGGGCCAGCTGACGGGCTTGCTCGAGCTATTCTGCGAAATGGGCGGCATCGGGTTCGACCGCTTCATCCCCGCACGGGAGCATAGCGTCCAACATCGTGCGGGCCTCCCTGCCATATACAAGACGGACGGCGTAAACTTCGTGGTTTCGTGCAGCGCAGTATTGCAGGCGAAGGTGACATACGGCAGGATCTCGTCCCACATTTTATGTTCAACGTCGATGTACTTTGAGATAATGGCCGCCAAAGTTTTGTTGATTCGATCGGTTAGGCGATTTGTCTGAGGGTGATACGCTGTTGTGCGATGCTCGATATGGCTGATAGTTAAGGTGTCCCGCGAAAGGTAAACGCCTTTCCTCGGTCAGTAATGATGGTCGACGGTGCACCATGTCTGAGCACAATGTTGTTCATAAAGAATAAAGCAACTTCGCCGACAGTACCTCGGGTAAGGGCCTTCGTTTCAGCGTAGCGTGTTAGGTAGTCTGTGGCGACTACGATCCACTTGTGTGCAATCGAGGATAAAGGAAATAGGCCTAAAAAGTCCATCCCCACTTGCTCAAAGTGTGTGAAGGGTGATTCGATAGATTGTAACATGCCGGATGGCTTGAGCGCGGGTTTTTTTGCCGCTGGCATTGACGACAAGTCTGTACGTAACGTCTAACGCTCGGAGAAAGATGTGGCCAGTAATAGTTCTGCCAGACTCGGTTTAAGGTGCGTGTAAAGCCAAGATGACCTGATGTTGGTTCGTCGTGGCAGGCCAGGAGAATTTCGTGCCTTAGATCAGCCGCGGTATGACTTGCAGGTATGTTTTTTTACTCGACGTAGAATTCTTATAAAGCACGCCATTGCAGAGGCAATACGACGACAGCCCCCGAGCAAGATACCGGGCTATTGTAGGATGCCCATCTTCAAGATGGTTAATAATCAGTCGCAACGTACGTAGGGACTGCTCCAAGGAAGCTATCGTCGTCGGTGGCATCTGACGAAGGAGGGCCGACGGGCGCGCGGGACAGGCTATCAGCATCGGTGTGCTGTCGGCCAGACTTGTAAATAACATCGAAATCGAACTCCTGCAGGCGCAATGCCCAACGTGCTAAGCTGCCACAAGGATTCTTTAGGTTTTACAGCCAACACAACGAGTGATGATCAGTGATGACGCAAAACGGTCCGCCATAAAGTTACGGCCGGAACTTGGCAGCGGCCCATACTACCGCTAAACATTCTTTTTCAGTGGTGGAATAGTTACACTCAGCACGAGAAAGTGCACGGCTGGCGTAGCCAATTACTTTCTCAACCCCGTCTTGGTGCTGAACTAGAACGGCACCAAGGCCGACGTTGCTCGCATCCGTGTGTAACTGTGTTGGCATCGTCGTTGAAATGTGCCAGGCTCGGGGGTGACTGGAGCCGGCGTCGTAACTCGTCGAAAGCCATCTGCTGCTCGGCGCCCCAGGAAAATGATGCGTCATCTCCAAATCAGGAGTGTCAGAGGGTTGGCCATCTGTGCGAAGTTTTTGATAAAGCGACGATAATAGGAGCACAGGCCCAAAAACAGCCGAACTGTTTTTTTTGTTGGCGGGGACGGGAAAGGCAGCAACAGCAGTAAGTTTCTCAGGGTCAGCTCGGATGCCATCAGCACTTACTATGTGCCCAAGAAACTTCAATTCGGTGAACCCTAAGCGGCACTTTTGAGGCTTGAGGGAAAGGTTGGCAGACCGGACGGCTTCGAGAACAGTTTTCAGGCGGCGCAGGTGTTCCGTGAATGTCGGTGAAAAGATTCTCACTTCGTCAAGATAAACAAGGCATGTCTGCCACTTAAGACCTCTGAGCACAGTGTCCATCATCCGCTGGAAGTGGCAGGAACACAGCAGAGCCCGAATGGGAGGACGCGGAATTTATAGAGCCCATCTGGAGTTACGAAGGCAGTTTTCTCACGGTCCCTCCCATCAACTTCAATTTGCTAGTAACCACTCCTGAAGTCAATGGAGAAGTACTTGGCTCGGCAAAATCGGTCGAGAGAGTCGTCGATCCGTGGCAGCGGATAGACGTCCTTCTTTGTCATACCGTTAAGTTTCCGATAGTCAACGCAGAAACAAAGTGTTCCGCCTTTCTTTTTAACGAGGACTACAGGCGACGACCATGGGCTGCATGAAGGTTGAATGACGCCATCGGCGAGCATCTCCTTGACTTGCTGTTGGATAGCGTCTCTCCCGAGAAGACACTATACGGCTGCTGATGGATGGGTCGAGTGCCTTCATGCGTGATAGTCCGGTGTTTAATGACTGACGTTTGCTGCACTTTAGACGAAGACCTAAAACACGCGCGAAGCTCCAGCAATAGATCCTGGAGTTGCCTCTTTTCAGCGGAGGAAAGGCTAGAATTGATGTCGACATCGTGTACGACATCATCCGGTTCGGTGCTAGGCGTAGCTTCATCGGAAGCAAAACATTCGGCGACTTCCTGCAGATGGTCGATTTAAGCGATGACAGTGCCACCGAACAGATGTTGATGTTCATTTGAGAAATTGGTGACAAGCACCTCCGTCTCTCTGCCACGAAAGAAACAAAGACCTATAGCCACAGAAACTCCCAAGGTGAGTGAGAGGAAGACATTAGGCTCAACAACCTGGAGGCTGTGATGTGGCTCGTCACAGGTAACTCTGGCGAGGATGCTGGCGCGTGGTGGCACTTTGAGGCTATCATCGGCGACTCGCAGCATGGAGTGGGACCCACGGTACTCATGCTTTTCGGTGGCAAGTTTGCGGAAAACGTCACCAAGCGGTTCGGGAGATCTATAGTGGCACCGTGCTCAGGAAGGAAGTCGATGCCAAAAATAACATCGCTAGAACATTCGAGTAGAACAAGAACAGTCGCGACAAATGTGCAGCCTCACACCGTAACCCGGGCTGTACACATACCCAGTGGTGCAACCACATGTCCGCCTGCCGTAAGTGTGTCTTGTCCGTTCCATGGCGTCATCACTTTTCTCAGTGTCCTGGTAAGCCGCCCTCTAAGGATAGAATAATCGGCTCCGGTATCAACTAAAGTGCTGACCTCCTTCGTGCCGACATTAACAGGGATGTCCAGGGAGGCCCGGCCAAGACCGGGGCCTGTCAGCGTCGGTTCGGAGTGAAGAGAGCGGTGTGGCGGCGGAATCTGGACGGCAGTTGGGTGGCCGGCGTCGGGACAATTCAATGTTGACGGCAGGTCGGAAGGAAGCGAGTGGTGCGGCGGCGGAAGCTGGGCAATAGTGGTGGGGTCTGCGTCGGGGCGGTTTAAGCGACACGGCGGTATAACTGGTCGGCGATGCGGATGACGTCGGGGCGATCTGGTCTGTGCGGCGAAAACTGGACAGGAATTCGGCGTTCGGCGTCGGGGCAAATCGAGCGGTGCGGCGGTGGAAACTTTACGGCGAATCTTTGTGCGGTGCCTCGCCCCCAAAGGTCGCCGGAGCTAGTTTTCCCGAAGCGGGCTCGAGGAACCACTACGTCCAGTGGTATGCTGTGTCTCAGAGGGCGAAGAGGGACGAGGCGAAGGCGAGCGCGAGTCACGGCGAGGAGAATGTGGCAGACTACAATGGCGGGTGACGTACTCGGCGATGTCCTGAGGCCGCTTACCAGGCCGTTTGGCGAGGGCTGTCGGGGGAAAATCCTCTAATGCCCATCTGGCGATAAGGGCACCGCCGGTAGAGGTGACCTGCTTCGCTACAGCGGTAGCACAGAGGACGGTTATCTGAAGCGCGCCAGAGATTAGTCTTCCGGGGCGGCTGGAGCCGATCTGCCCAGAGGGGCAGCGGTTCCGCGGCGTGCACACCGACCTGAGGTGGCGTGTAAAGCGAAAGGGTAGGTAGCAGGGCTGGGCGACGTGTGATATCAGCATTAGTCATCGGCTGGGTGAGGCCCGGGGATGGCGGTGGAACGACTGCACTTACTGATGGCGTGAGTGAGATCTGGACCTCCTCACGGATGACGCTAGCTAGAGAAGCCGGACCTGGGGCAAATGTCCCGTGAATAGTTGCTGCAGCTCTTCGCGAACTACGGCGCGAATGAGGTCGCGAAGAAAGCTCAGTTCTGCCCCGGGATTGTAGTCGGCGCGATCTGTGGGCGGTGGTGCGGAGAGGGAATTCAGTGGCCGAGAATACCGACTGCAGCGCTGCTTTAACAATTTCTCCATAATCACGGCTTCAGGAAGAAACGTCTCGACGGTGGTGGGCGGGTTCCGCACGAGGACAAAAAAAGCTGATTTTTGACGCCATGCATCAGGTGCCGCACCTTCTTCTCTTCAGCCATGGACGGGTCGGCGCGATGGCAAATGCGCATGACGTCTTCAACGTACATTGCGACCCCTTCGTTCTGGCGCTGAACTCGAGAGGTCAGGGCTCGCTCCGCATTCTCCCGGCGGTCACTGTTGGCGTAAGTACCGAGGAGCTGGCTTCGGAAGGCCGGCCACGTAGAGAATGTGGCCTCGCGGTTCTCTAACCACGTCCGAGCAGCGTCTTCAAGGCTGAAGTTTGCATTTTTGCAGCGTCGTCCCAGCCGTTAAATGTCGCGACCCTTTCGTAGTGAGCTGGCCAGTCCTCGGCGTCTTCAAACTGTTCACTGTGGAATGGCTTAGGGGTACGTGGGGTCTGAAGGATGAAGCAGGACGAAGGGGTGGAAGGGACAGTCGTGGTAGGGGTGGCCGGTGTCACTGCCATAGCTAGGGTGGAAGCTGGAGGCTCTTCGTCAAGATGGAAGGTCTCGGGGGGCAAACCTCGAAGCCGCCGGCTTGCGCGATGAACTGGAGTGGTCACGAGAAGCGGCCACATAGGGTCGTACGCAAGAGAAGGAATCATCAATGGCACCTCCACAAGTGTTACGACTCAAGACAGCGAGCCGTGTAGGTACACTGTACCGTGAAGGTAAAACCCCAGAGTCAGGTTTTATTCTAGCTGCAATGACAGTGTCCAGCACCAGTGCGCCTCTCGAGCCAACCAAATCTTCGTCGTCGTCGGCACCAAGCATGGCAGTCGCGCGGCGCTAGGCACGTGGCAATATACTTAAGGGGCTACACTAATGTATAGTGTAGTGCTACACCTGGTAGCACAAGTAGCCGTCTACGTGATTACCGAAGCACTCTATGCAGGGTTTACCACCAAAGACTGCAAATTTAAATCAAGTTGGCTTGGTCTATTTTGACTCGTTTCCGAGGAGGCGCAGAGCACATGATAGTCCCGGTAGCAAGTCGCCACCTCTCTAAAGGCGGGGACACACGTCCGAAAAGCGAGTGCGGTCCGCTCCGGCGCGCCGCGTCCGGACGAGTCCGATCCGGCAAACCTGCGCTCGCCGCCCGCGTCCAACCGGCCAGATGTCTCCGGCAGTCCGCACGCGAAAGCAGGAGACACATGTGCGAAAGCTTGACCGGCGTACCGCAGCGAACGCCGCATGCGAACTGCGGCCGCAGTGCCAGCCGGGACACATGGAGCACCGCGCGTCCGGCGAGCGAGCTCCCTCAAGCTCCGCCCACAGCCGGTGCACCCCACTGCACAGCGGAGACGGAAGGCTGCTTGGCTTGATAAACTTCACATGAATTTACGCTCGTACAAGAAATGACAAAACAGCGATGTTATCAGAAGGATTGTCAGCTGTACTTGTGCAACAACAGCAAGCCTGCACACGTACGAAGCTTTCGGCAACGATGCCACCCGCGGACGCGCTGGGCGACGAACTTCACCGATTCGTGGTTGCCCTAGTCGTCGCTAGGCCTAGCCGGTGTCGTACCGAAGAGGCAGCGGACCGCGCTTCAGAACGGGCCAATGCTGTAATAAAGGTTCGAATTTCATCACCAGGGTACTGAGAAGGCCATCTTATAATAGAACGAACATAAGCTCAATTTGAGCGGCGCATTCGGCAGCGGAGAGACCAGACGTTTGGCGATCTACTGGGCAGCGGCAGTGGTTGGGCGAACAAACTCGCTTGTGTCGCAGTTATCACTCGTAGCAGCTCTTCAGTATTGGCTGGCGATCTTTACAACTTACTTGTAATTGACAGTCCTGTATTTAGTGACTTTTTATGCACACGAGGAAGCAATACTGAAGGGTTTTTCAGTAGCCGGCGCATCCACGTCGTCTGCTCGGTAGTACCTCGACGGTGGAGCCAGAGGCGGTCCACCGCACAGCCCCACAACGTCACCGTGACGTCGCCGCTTTTCGAGCTCGCATTGGCTGCAGCCACCCGCCGGAGCGTCGCTTCGCCACGCTTCGCATGCGGACTGCCGGAGACATCTGCCCGGTTGGACGCGGGCGGTGAGCGCCGGTTTGCCGGATCGGACTCCTCCGGACGCGGCGCGCCGGAGCAGATCGCACTCGCTTTTCGGACATGTGTCCCCGCCTGAAGCCTGGCGAAGCGACGCTCCGGCGGGTGGCTGCAGCCAATGCGAGCGCCAACAGCGGCGGCATCATGGTGACGTAGGGGGCTGTGCGGTGGAGCGCCTCTCTGCTCCACCGTCGATGTGCTGCCGAGCAGACGACGCATACGCGCCAGCCGCTGAAAAACCCTTCAGTATTGTTTCTTCGTGTACATAAAAAGTCGCTAAATACAAGTCTGTCAACTGCTAGTAAATTGTGAAGATCGCCGGCCCATACTGAAGTGCTGCTACGAGTGATAACTGCGACACAAGCGAGTTTATTCGCACAACCACTGCTGCTGCCCAGTCGATCGCCAAACGTCTGCTCGCACCGCTGACAAATGCACAGCTCAAATCGAGCTTATGTTGATTCTATTTTAAGATGGCTTTCTCAGTACGCTGGTGATGAAATTCGAACCTTTATTACAGTGTTGCCCGATCGGAAGCGCGGTCTGCTGCCTCTTCGGTACGACAACGGCTAGGCCTAGCGATGACTAGGGCAAGCGCAAATCGATGGAGTTCGTCGCCCAGCGTGTCCGCGGGTGGCATCGTTGCCGAAAGCTTCGTACGTGTGCAGGCATGCTGGTATTGCACGAGTACAGTAGACAATCCTTTTGATAACATCGCTGTTTTGTTATTTCTTGTACGAGCGTGAATTCATGTGAATTGTTTATCAAGCCAAGCAGTCTTCGTTATCCGCTGCGCGGTGACACCGGCTGTGGGCGGAGCTTGAGGAAGCTCGCCCGCCGGACGCACGGTGCTCCATGTATCCCGGCTGGCATTGCGGCGGCAGTTCGCATGCGGCGTTCGCTGCGGCATGCCGGTCAAGCTTTCGCACATGTGTCTTCTGCTTAATAGGTTATAAGCACTGTCCATTACTGAGGCGTCAAATGGTATTTGTTTGCTAAGGCAGGTAAATATGTGGTATAGCGAAACAGACGCACCCTCCAACCATGCGAGCTGTTCCAAGTGGAAGGATTTCAGCGAACCGTTCATTTTTGCAGCATTTAAACGAGGAGAGGAAAGCGCAGCCAACTGCCGTCCCGACTAATGTGACGGGCTTCCTCAAACTGGGAAGCTGAGGTGTATGCGCTAAGAGCAAAGTCTTGCTGCTTCTTTCTTCTTTATCTCTTTCCTTTAAATATACCTTTTGAATTTTCGCTGATTCGACGCCGCCACACCGCGACCATGTTGCACCGCGCGACTATTCGCGTCATTCGCCTTGTTTCAAACATTGAATGGCGTTGCTATGTGAGCTGCGCCGGCATCTTTGCCTCTGTGCCTTGGACGTCTCCGGCTGCTTTGATGTATTGATCCTTTAGGTGCTTGTATGTTATCGTGTCAGTGCAACGCCAGCTAGAGAAGTATTTGGTGTCTGCCCATTAAATTCGAAATTGTCCTTACCTCTAGACGCCGCCCAGGTTTCACTTCCACTACTCGGGTCGGCCGTCTAACACCGTGAATCATTTGTATGTCTGATTACTAGGATTGCGGTGCTTGTCAACCGTTTTGCGATCTTCGTCTGCGTTGGGCTAGCTCAGAACCACTAAGTTATACAATCTAAGTTACATAATGTAATTGAGCATTGTCGCATTTTAAGATTCGTAGGAGGCACCAAGGAGCAGCATTTTGCTTTGAACGGAACCACTTATGCGTCTCTTCGGAAGTTTGCTCGGATACCCCTCAGAGCAACACACAATCCAAATTCCACCCGCAGAGGGACCGGTACGTTGTGGAAGTCGATCGAACAAAGCGAGCCGAATGCAATCAGTAACTTTTTTTAGCAAAAGGACAAATAGCTCAAAAGGACAAATAGACAAGCGCTCCTGACAACTAATGTTGTCAGGAGCGCTTGTCCGTGTCTTCTTTCTTGTGAATGTGTCGTTAGCGCTTTGTTCTTTTGTTAAAAAATGCTGCACCAACTAGCCCAACAAAAAGTCCTTCTTGCAATCAGTAAACATTCGTATATAATGTATGTATGTATGTATGTATGTATGTATGTATGTATGTATGTATGTATGTATGTATGTATGTATGTATGTATGTATGTATGTATGTATGTATGTATGTATGTATGTATGTATGTATGTATGTATGTATGTATGTATGTATGTATGTATGTATGTATGTATGTATGTATGTATGTATGTATGTATGTATGTATGTATGTATGTATGTATGTATGTATGTATGTATGTACGTATGTATGTATGCATGCATGTATGTATGTATGTAATGTTGACTTTTCACGAATACCGTTAAATATACAAAAATAATTCATTTCGCGCGCAAATTTGCAATCAAAGACATGCAAATGTTAAGCAGTCAATCTGCGCACTTTCGTACCACTGTGGTGAACACTGTTCATCAGAAAGGTAGCATGCATGAGCACGTATGCTCCATAGCTGTCGCAAGATTACAATATGCACTTTTTGCTAATTTCTTACTGATGCTGCTAGCATGCCGCGCTGAACGCGAAGTGTTTTGTTGGTGTGTTTCATTACGAGGGCGCACCTGGTGCTCGCGCAAGCGTGAGCGAGGCGCCCTTGAGGCGCTTTTTCACCTACTTTGCTATCTCTGCTGCAAGATAGTCGAGTAGTACACGCAGCGAAAGCAGCTCACACCAGGAATGGAAAACAAGGAAAAAAGTGCATTGAAGGCAGTTCACTTGCACTTACGCGCATACGTGCTTACGGCGTGTGATCTCGGGCGAGCACTGACCAACCTTACGAACTTCCAGAGCGGGTTCTAAGGCGCCCCGCTTTGCGTATGTTCTTTTCCCCGCGCCAAAACTGGTTCTATATTTCAGCCTCTAGAATGTAGGGCGTAACTGAAATACGAATCTACGCTAGCTCTGTGAGTTTTGCCTCCTCGAAGGTATGAGAGAGTGCTGCTCCTTGATTGATTTACATTCTATCACAACCCTCGATTATTCGCAATTGAGTGGACATCTGCAACGTCATGCGTGTTATACATGCGTGTTATTCTACTCCGTATAACATAAACTGGGAAAATCTGGCTCCTGCTCAAGTTATAGCTGTCATAACTAAGGAGCAACAAACAACAAATGCCACACTGTTTTCACTTGTCAATGGAAGAATATCCTCCACACTGCTCGACATCTTATAGCACCGTCCCATCCTCCGCGTTCCCACCAGACTGCACTTAACGGCTTCATAGCGCCCTAACGCCAGTACAAATTCCACAACGTTTTCTGTTTTATTCCGAAGCGGCGACTTTGCCCGAACCGGGAATGTTTGATGGTACAGTACTAGGTCCCACTTCGTATTCGGGTATAAGTGGCTCTACCACCGTTCAACTTAAGCGTCAAGACCCTAGTATCAACGGAAAGGGGTCCAAACTGGGAGTCTAATCTGCTGTTTAGAAGTTACCACGAAGATAACTCACAGTGAGTGTTCTGAGCAGACATGCATTGGGGTAGCTTCGCGTCTGGATGTTTATTACTAAGCGGAGCACAAAAGACCAAACTGACTCATCGTCAGTTTGCGTGAGTGCTGCTAGAGCTTAGCGCGTCCGAAATACGGATTGTCTGCAGGAAGTGTATCTGTCAAGAATATGGAGCAAGCTTGTGAAGGTCCACTTTAAAGGAATAAATATAGAAAGCGTAATTTTAAAAGTAAGGGGAGCCACTGTTTTCGCCATTGATGCTTTATTTGAACCATGTGAGTTCAGCTATCAGAAACTTCGCATAGAACGCACGCAATTCGCGTGACCATGACAATTGCTGTAAGAAGGCTTGACTGTGCGAAACGCAGTTTCACGCAAACTCTGTTTTTAGTAACGCAATAATTAGAACTTCCAGTAAAAGTTGTGTAAAGACAGCAATAATATTTATAGTATTGTATGAATATTACGAAGTGAAAAGCTTGCTGTCCTGTCTTACTTCGTCATGAGAACTCTGCCTTCCTTCAAACATTTGCGTTTATCTTATCCATGCAATCGTGGGTGATTATAACAAAGCATTAGTTCGGGAGGCATACTATTCAATCTCAATGTTGTTTAAAAAGGTTCTCATTCATTCTTATGATTTCAGATCTTCGTTGGATGTTACTCCTATTGCCGTGAGGAATCTCAAACTCCTAATGACGACAGAGCTGATCGGAGTACATCTTACCTGTACGAGCTTCAAACTTGCGTGGTATGTTGCATCTATTTCGCAATTTAGAACCACCTCCGTAACCCAGTAACATTCTCGCTATACAGCCCAGCCATGAGATAAATGAAAATGTTGTGGTAGTCGATCAGCTCTTTCCTCCTTTTTATTTACTGATTCATATAATGTGGGCTACGCACTTAACCAGCATCTTAAGGCAATATTCGAAGGATTTCTTTGCTGCGACTTTTTTTGTGCCCGCAGCAAAACAAACACAACCTGAAAGCAAGCGCCTTCGGAGGTCTTTTCCAAGTTTTTGAAACCTCTCATTTCCCGCACCAGATTTTATTCGCTATATTTCATACTGCACATTGTAGATACCTTAGAATTTCGATATCTTGAAGTTTCTTGCTTCAACTGAAGTTCGCATGCAAGTAAATGGCCCAATTTTTGGATTTAATTGTGAATTAGGAGATTCCCTTAAAACATTCGAGAAACTTATATATATCAATTTTGCATTTAGTACCCAAAATGAGCTGGACACAAAAATGCAGTACGAATTTTTTCAGTCGCAGGACTGGCCATCCTTTCTTGAACTAAAAGCGGTTCTTTAACATTTTGTAGCCTCAGCGTGCTCAAAATTGACGAAAACTATACATTTTAAACCAATACAGGCATAGATGCTAGTCTGAAAGAAGGGGTTACAGGGGTTACTTTTCCTTACCCCTTTAGCATTTGCACTATCGTGAGTTTGCCGTAATTCGATATGGTAAGTCAGCACACTTTACAAATCAACAGGCGATCAGGCTGTGGTATTGGTTTTTATGTACCTATTGCCACCAGAATACTCAGATGTCCTAATACAGATATTGGTTCTAGTCAATAACATATTTACTAGAACCATTATCCGTAATTGGAATGTTTACTGAAGTAATAAAAATACAATCTCATTTCAAACTAGCTCATTTAAAAGAAGAAGGAAATGTAACGTGCATACTGTCCGCAGTTGTTCCTACTTCTGTTTTCGTTAAATATAAAAATTTAAACTCAAATACCTGTCTCTCTGCTATGTGAAACGATTTCGGAGTACAGTACTGGCAGCGGCTACTTTATGAGATACGGAAGTGCTTGATGTAAAATAACAAAATCGAGGTAGGAGGTGGACAAAGACGATGGTGCTGAGGTGTAGATTGAAAAGTGGTAATCTCTGCCTTCTACTAGCTATTTGCGGTCAAGAAACAGCAAACGTTGCAACTGTGACGTTGATATGAGAAATTTTTGGGCGGATGTATCAGTAATCAATTTGTCAGAGATTATGAAAAAAAATGATATTTATACGCTTATTGGGCGCCATTCCCTGTTTTCATTGCCAGTGTAAATGAGGCATTATTTGGTCGTACGGCGTAATATGCAGCAAGGGCAATAGGCATAAAGGTGAGCCGAACCTCGAGATGCTGCAAACACTAGTCTTTCATATGTGCATTGAGGGCGGGCCGCAAAAAAAGTCAATTTAGGAATTCGCGCGATCTGGTTACATTTAATTGGCAATCGAATTTGATAGGCAAGCAGAGACGAGAAATATAACAGGTGTGTGGTCCCCATTTAGAGGGCTTAACGGGTTAGCTTAACAGACAATTTGGCACGACGTCAAATTCCAAGTTGTTCAGGATGATTTTATCATCCTTAAATACTGCTCCTTTTTCTAACACTCTTGCTGTACTCTCTCGGTACACTTTCAACGAAAGATCGTTTTGATAGCGAAGCATTGCAATGCAGAAATAATGAGGGCGCACTGGGCAGCAGTACGTTTTTATTCGTGAGCTCCTAACAAAGTAGGACTCAGTGCAACCCATGCCCCTAAAGGGCAGGTCTGGATTCTGGCAAATGAGCTATCGTTATTATGTCTGCAATGTCATCATCACCATCATCAGCCTGACTATACCCACTGCATGGCGAAGGTATCTCCCATATTTCTCCAATTAACCCGGTTCTGTGCTACCTGCATCCACTTGACCCCTGCGAACTCATCCGCCCACCTAACTTCCTGCCGCCCCCTGCAACGCTTTCCTTCCCTTGAAATCCAGATTGTTACCCTAAGCGACCATTGGGTATCCTCTCTTCACACTACATGTCCTGCCCATGCCCATTTCTTCTTCTTGACTTCCACTAGAATGTCAGCAAGTTGAGGTTTTTCTTTGACCCACTCTGCATGCTTCCTATCTCTTAATGTTACCCCTACCATTTTTCGTTCGATAGCCCTCTGCGTTGTCTTCAACTTAAGTAGAACCCTCTTGGTAGGTCTCGAAGTTTGTGCCAAATAGGTGAGTACAGGTAAGATACAACTGTTGTATACTTTCCTCTTGAGCGATACCGGTAAGCTGCTAGTCATAATCTGCGAGTGCTTAACAAATGCGCTTCATCCCCATCTTATTCTTTTTGTTATTTCCTTTTCATGATCCTGATCTGCGGTTACTACCTATCCTAAGTAGATATATTCGCCTGCAACTTCCAGTGTTTCGCTACCTAACGTAAACTGCTGTTCCTTCCCGAGGCTGTTGAACATTACTGTAGTATTCTGCATATTTATTAACAAGCCTACCTTTCTACTTTTACTGTCTAGGTCATCAATCATTATTTGCAGCTCATCCCCCGAGTTACTTAGCAAGGCAATGCCATCAGCAAATCGCAGATTACTGAGGTATTCTCCATCTACCCATATCCCTAACTGCTCCCACTCCAAGTCTCTGAATACTTCCTCTAAGCAAGCTGTTAATAGTACGGGTGAGATCGTGTCTCCTTGCCTAACCCCATTCTTTATGAGAATTTTGTTACTTTTTTAATGCAGAACTATGGTTGCTGTGATGCCACTATATATATCTTCCAGCACTTGCACGTATTGCTCGCCTACCCCCTGATTTCGCAATGCCTGCATCACCACCGAGGATTCCACTGAGTTAAATTCTTTTTCGTAATCAATGAATGGTATGTATAAGGGCTGATTATATTCCGAGCATTTTTCTATCCCTTGGTTGACGGTATGGATATGATCGATAGTAAAGTACCGTTTTCGAAAACGTGCTTGATCATTTGCTTGATTGCAGTCTAAGGTTTTCCTGATTTTATTAGCGATTACCTTAGTAAATACCTTATATTAACAGCCCCGCCGGGTTGGCACAGCGGTTACGGCGCTCGACTACTGTTACCAAAGACGCGGGATTGAATCCAGGCCTCTGCGGCCGCTTTTCCCTGGCGGCGAAAAGCAAGGCGCCCGTGTTCTGTGCGATGTCAGGGCACGCTAAAGAACCCCAGGGGGTCGAAATTTCCGGAGTCCTCCACTACGGCGTCTCGCATAGCCTGAGACGCTTTGAGACGTTAAACCCCACAAACCAAACCTTATACGTAACACAGTGAGCCGTTTGGTCTGTAGTTTTTAAGGTCCTTAGCGTCCTTTTTCTTATCGCTTTAAGGCTTCCCCCGTTTTTTACAGCACCCTCAATTTTCTCCATGTTATACATCCTTACATAGGTCACCTTGAGCTTATTGATTAGCTTTGATATCTCGGCCATTTCAATCTGGCCTGTTGGATTGGAAGCTTTCATACTCTGGCTTTTCTTAATCAAATCATTCGTCTCAGACAGCTTACCGATATCCTCTCTAACTGCAGTACCGCCTACTTCTACCGCGTACTCAGTAATGATATCTCTGAAATTATTGTTGATTGCTCCTAGGGTAATGTCGCCATCCTCAGTTAGAGCTGAATATCTATCCTGTAGTGAGATCCTGAACTCTTCTGCCCTCCCCCTCACCGCTAATTCATTGATGGGTTTCTTTCTTACTAATGTGTTGCGTTCCTTCTTCAGATTTAGGCTAATTCTGGACCTCGCCATCCTGTCGTCACTGCATCGCACTTTCCCGATTACCTCCACATCTTGCATAACGGCGTGGGTTCAACACAGTATGAAGCCAATTTCATTTTTAGTCTCTTCGTTAGGACTTTCACACTTCCATTTCCGGTTCTTCCGTTTGCTGAAGAAGGTATTCATGATTCCTAACTTATTACGCTCTGCAAACTCAACCAGTAACTCGCTCCTGTTATTCCTAGAACCAATGCCATAGTCACCTACTGACTTGTCTCCTGCCTGCTTTTTCCCTACCTTTGCATTGAAGCCCCCATTAGTACAGTATACTGCGTCTTTACTTTTCGAACTGCCGATTCTACATCATCGTAGAAACCTAGCCATCATAACTACGTGCAGGTGCGTAGGCCTGTACAACCTTCAGTTTATATCGCTTATCAAGCCTAATCGCGATGCCTGCCACCCTGTCACAAATACTATATAATTCACCTGTATTACCCGCTATATGCTTATTGACAAGGAAACCTACTCCTAGTTCTCGCCTCTCCGGTTAACCTCGATAACACAGTACATGCCCATCCTTCAGTACAGTATATGCCTCATTCGCCCTCCTAACCTCACTAAAGCCTATGAAATCCCATTTCATAGCCTCTAGTTCCTCTAACAGCCCTGCTAAGCTTGTGTCACTAGCTAGGGTTCTAGCGTTAAACGTTGCCAGGGTCAGTTTCCAATGGCGGCATGTCCAGAGGAGCCAGGAATTGTTAGCACCCCTTTCTGCGTCACAAGTCTGACCGCCGCAGACGTTAGTTGTTCCGTAGCCGCTGGTGACTGATGGCCGGGGTTTTATAGAACTAATCATGAGAGGTTGCGGCAATTACTGCAGCAGGGTGGGCAACTCCTGTTCTGATGAAGGAGTGCGTTGCGGGAGATGTTCACCGGCATCAGGTCGCACCCCAAACCTGTTTATGCAATTGCATCCACACACGGATGTTTTTTATACGGTGGAGAGTTGCGCGGCACCGGGATTTGAACCCCGGTCCTCTTGCATGCGAGGCGGATGTTCTCTACGCCACAGCTGCCAAGACTTACTGGGCAGCAGTATGTTTTTCTTCATGAGCTTCTAACAATGTAGGACTCTGTGCAACCCTTGCCCCTGAAGGGCAGGCCTGGATTCTAGCAAACGAGCTATCGTTATTTGTTCTGCAATGTATACCTGCATAAATGTCTGGGCGAACGTAATAGCCCGTTTAAAGAGTGGCATTTCGGTGTACATGTTTGAGTTTAAACAACAGGGCTTTTTGTTCGTCCCTCCTCTACTAGCACACCACCGGTGGATTTTACTATGTGTGTCGAGACGTGTGTTAGTCGGAACGAGCTGTTTTATCGCTGCAGTGTTCAAAGCCCCGGCGTCTTGCAGGCAATTCTCAGCATACGTCCTGTGCACTCTGAGCGACGAAACATTAGTGCCTTTAGCAGCTCCCCTTGACAATTATAAAGGCTTCCAGGTGGGACTTAAGCTTTGCGAAAATTTTCGAGATAAAGTTTGTTCGTGAGGGTAGGCATATAATTTTGGACTATAAACGCTAGGCTGAGTTCTTTACGCGACTTCGTTAGGGCTCCCTTGTCAGCAGAAAACCCAGCCTGATGCACTTGTTAGAAAATCCACGTCACAACAGACGCATGCGTGGATGTCCGTAATGAATATAACAATAATAATTTAAACATCCGAACTATTCTTTGATATAAGTGCCCTTGTTGGGATACATATTAGCCTACTGTAGTCGGGCCACGCCGTAAAGGTGTAGTATTTAGGATATTTGACTTTTATTTCTAAGGATGCGGGATGGAATCCCGGCCGTGACGGTTGCTTTTCGGAGTCAAAATTCAAGGCGCCGGTGTGCTGAGCGATGTCATTGCAGGTTAAAGAACCCCCTGGTAGTAGAAATTTGCGAAACCTTCCGGCATGGCGTCTCATCGCCTCACTCGATTTGGGAAGTTAAACCCAATATGCCAAACTGGGCCATATCTTAGTCAGGATAAGAAAGGCACTATGTCTCGATCGCATCTAGTTGCACCGACTTGGCTTAGGTACGACACAAGGTAATATGTGTTGGTTACTGTATTAATTGAAGCTAAGTGATGTCAACCACAAACAGCTGCGTGTGGAGAGAGATCATTACAGTGTGCTGTTTACAAGATCACGCCTTGCCCCGCCACGAGCGGAGCGTGAACCACAATTGCGGCCAACATCTCGCTGCCCCGGCAGTCTGCAGCTCCCTCCCGGAGCCGATATGTTTCATCAGGCTCCAGTATGCTCTCAATTAAACTCCAATACACAGTGTGCTACTGTCAAGTTTTCAAGTCATTTTAACTGTTGGGCTTTCAGCGGTAAAATTCTTTCTGTTGAGCGAACTGATAGAGGCCCTGGAGGGTGTTATAAAAAAGATAGTTGTGCTATTTGGTCCTACCCAATATTATCTAATAACTGAGATTTTTTTATTCTCTGATAGCTATAATAATTGAGTCATTATTGTTAGAAATTTTAGAAAAATATGAGTCACCCCAATATCCATATTTAGATTTACAAAAACTTAATTGTGCGGAGAACTGCTGTGCTCATAACACGGTGTAAGAATATTTAGGTGGGGACACCGCACGGGCGAGAGACTGGACGCAAGTTTCCAGATAAGGTACCAGCCACGCTCCTCCGAACCGGGCCGCTGATCGCAGCGTCAGCGTCGATGTAGCGGTGAATCTTCGCTGGAAGAAAAACACACATACATCGACGACGCCGTTGCGATAGCAACCTGCTTTCTCCCGGGCCGCTGATCGCAGCGTCAGCGTCGATGTAAAGGTGAAACTTCGCTGGAAGAAAAAAACACATACATCGACGACGCCGTTGCGATAGCAACCTGCTTTCTCCTGCGTTTCTCCTGCGCGATTCTCCTGCGTGAGCCGTTTGCGTGGCCCGAACTGTTTTCCCGTCGTCGCCAGAAGCATCACCGTAGCACTTTATTCTTAAGCCGTGCCCACTGCGTCACTGCAGAAGTGAAGTCCAGAATTATTTATTGGCTTGTCAATACTATTGACGTAATTTATTCCTAACAACGAAGTGAAGAAAAGGTTAAAGTTGCACTTTATGTTTAAATATGAGGGAGTGAGTACTACATTACTCAGCCATTAAGTCATCGTTATTCAATTGAAGGCACCGGGGAAGCAGCGTATCACTTTGGATAGCGTAAATAGAGCAGGGAAAGCGAATCCTGTGTTCGGTTGGGGGAATGGGAGAAAAATATAAAAATTCATAGGGTATTGGTAACCACTTATTAAGGAAATTCAACAGCGCCCCGTGCCGCTTCGTGCAAACTGAGCGGAAGAATAGAATAAGCAAGAGAAGAAAAGTACGGACGAGTTAAGTGTACGAAAACCGGGACAAATGCTGCCGTAATTTAAGGCTCTTTTGCCTCAAGCAAGCTCAACTGTCTTCAATATTTGCACGACACCCGGCTGCACGAACGGCTGCACGATCTATCTATCTGTTCAACTGATTTGTATGCGGCTTTGGCGCATCACATCACATTACTATTCGCCGATCTCTAACGTAGATTCAAGAAAGCTGTTAACCGTAATTTTACCTCTATTGTTTTGTATGGAATAAATTATACTCGGTGTTCTTTCTCTATTGTTGTGAACTTCTCTTCCCCTCTGTACTGTACCCAATACCCTGAGAATAAAAGAATGAGCGAAAGAAAAAAAGAAGCTACGAGAAGTAAGGGTATAGAGGAAGTGAGGGGGGGGGGGATTCAGTGGGAGCTGGCAGAATCCAGTTAAGGGACCTCTAATTTAGGGAAGGAATAAAGTAAGGAGCAAACTAAGGATGAGTGGCCACACTGATGGGCGAACAAAAGATGCAAAGTCAAAGAACAAATGAAACGACCGAAGGTTAATGCTTTGTTGTCAAAGTGCCACCGCTTATGCATGCAGCAGGTTCAAATTCCGCACGAAAGATTATTCGCCTTCTGCGCTTTTATTTAAGCATTCACGAAGTCGCAGATTGATAAAACTGCGCTGACTAATGGACCTAGACAAAAACAACGCGGCAAGTATATTTTTCTCTCATCATCGGCCACAGTTTACGAGAAAATGGCTCTCAAAACGTGTGTATTCACCATAGATAAGCATTGCCTCCCACTACGTCACAGGCCGCTGAGCGAACTGCCATCTCGTACGGCTTAGATTAACTAGGGGACTTTATCTGGAACCGGCGCAGTACGCTGTGTCCCCACCTATATATCCTGCACCGTGGCTCATAACCTCACCTCTCTAGGCGCGCGCAACTGGCTTCGCACGGCAGCTGAGCGGCGAGTTATAAACGCTCAGCGGTAGCAGAATCGTGTTCATCATCCGCTAAAGCCCCTTCATCCGCCCAAATATAATTTGTAATCACCAACACAAAGTCTAGTCGCGACCTACGGTCTTGTAAGTGTATTGCCCGATGCGAAATAAGTTTTTTTTTGTAATAGCGAGGTTGTTTTGAAAGACTTTTTCCGGCTTCTCCGTTCTGGAATTTATGCATCGATTTCAAACAACACCGTCAAATACATACTGTAGCCGCCGTCATAAAACATTTATTGCTTCAGGAGCGCTGAGGAGCTCACAGCAAATGTTACAGTGACCTTGCATATTGGCATGCAAACTCGGTGCATTATCTTGCACTCTATTGAATGGCATACAGTACCTAATTATGTGTTCAGTATGCGCTAGAAACATTTCTTCTCCAATTCACTTGCTCAGGTCATGCACTTGGAAGAACAATGAACGATACAAAAAACACCAAGATTGGCATCACATAAGTCTTAGACAGTTGACTACGTAATACGAACATACAGCAACTTCCACTGAAGGTGATTATTACCTCACAATGACTCTAGATAAGCGAGCAAAACTTAACTTCGCGAGCAGGGTTTTTCGCGTATCCGTATTTATTCCTTCATTCTTCTGAAGGTATCGCCATAGCTCTGGAAGATCGCGTGTTTCATCAACCTTAGAGCTTCATGCATGGATTCTGATATCTAAAGAATACTGCACAATTAAGCACTGAGCGATTTACCAGAAACGCATCCGTCTCTTTTCTGCAGAACACCAGCGTACAGGCCGCCGTCCGGATGGTGCCGAACGTTAACTACACATGCCCACTTGGTCTCTGCCACGAAAGCCTCTGCGAAAGCAGCGGTCTTCAGTTAGGCTGCTGGAACACTGATCCCTCAAAGCTGCCAAGTATAGATGCCTTACTGAAAGAAGCTCAAGAACAGGCTGCAGCTGCTGAGGCTGCCGCAAATTCAGCGGCTCCTACGGTTGCGGCAGCTGCGTAACTGCAGCATGGGGGACTACAAAGTTTACTTCCTTTATAAAATTGATTGACTACACAATGAACACTTTGTGTGCGTTTCTAATATGGCTAGTCAAAGATTGAAATTACTTCAAACTAATGTTGGCGAAAATGTCCTGGCACCAAAGTAAACTTATGGGACGCGTGATTGTATTTCAACTGTTTCTTGGCCTTTACTAAGTATTGTTAGCAGGGAGAAGGGGATCCACTACCGCAAATTCATGGCATATTTCAGATGACTAGATTGCATGTCAGCAAAGAAATAATCTTATTGTGCAGCCAAGCACTCCAATATATTTTCAGCGTAAAATACGTAAGGCTTGTGTGTGTGTGTTATGATCGGAGTCTAAGGAGGTCTATATAATTATATCGTTACCTCGGTGCTATTTACGAACAGCAGTACATAACCCTGCGATTTCGGGGTGGTTACTCACACTTATTACGTCAACAAAAATATTACGGCACTTGCAGTGGGGCAAAAAGGGTTCAAAAGTCTTGATTCCTTTATTATTTTATACCGATCACTAGTGTAATCCTTGCTTATAAGATATGTTATAAAATAATAGGTATGTATCATTGGAGGACAGGTAATTAAATGAACGAATTGACTGAGACAGATCGGTATTGCGCAGTACTGAGTCAATAACGTCTACGTCAATAAATTAGGATAACATAAAAAAACATCTAGATGAATGGGTGCCATTTTGTAATATCATGACCAACAGGCAGTTACCGGATAAAAGCGGCGTGAAAATAAAATATCGGCGTACGCGGAAAACTTGGATAGCAGCACTGCTTTCTGAATGCACTTATTTCAATACAACATATTCTGTTCACAGGGATTTTGAAACAAGGATGCGTAATATTTTCTGTCTAATTCATCGACCGTACTCAGGTTTTGCTCACCAAATTAGATTTTATCGAGTCGGAAATGTCACTACCAAAATTATCTCGCTATAGAAGGCATGTTTCGCCGGCCAAATATAGAACAATAAGACCGACTGGTATATTTATTGTCTAATACAGTGCTCATCACTTTAAATTATTCATGTGCGCACTGCGAAAAAATGTCAGCTGCTAAGTTCCAATCCAGAGTCCGAACTGTGCTGCAGTCGCAATTAACTTTTCCAGCCTCACTTGCGCCACCCACTGGAGGTCATGAACCTGGTCAGAAGACAAAGTACGCCGCTTGGTAGATGGTAAATATGCTCCTGGCAGGCTTGCCAGATTGTGATTGAAATAGATGGGCCCAAGATACTTGCAAGCTCACGTCAGGCGAGGGCTAGCGCCACTCGCCTGTGGTTCCGTACCGCTGGAGCCGGTAGATTTGCCGGTAGCTGCAGAGTTGAGGACCTTGGCAGGAAGGTCCGTTGTGACAAACTCCGGTCAAGCTCCGAAGAAAGGCCACAACCCGGCGACTTGCACACGCTTTCTTCGTCCTGTTTTTTCTGCTTCTACTACCTCTTATTTCTTAGTGTTGTTCAAAACGGTAAATCCTGAAATTTATGCTAACTGTTTATTAAGTTATGTATCTGATAAGAACACTTTTGGAAGCTAATTTGCACAAATTAAGTTTCGCAATTGTGTGGCCAGCACATAAGTGCTGCTCCTCAAAGTCATATTGTTTTAATGCAACTAAGTGGTAAAAAATGCAACTAGATTTTCAATAGGCATTGCTAGTTTTTCCTCTACGTTCACTAGCAAGGTATATCTGGTAAAAACGCCTCAGGTGGGCTTATTAAAAAGAAAGTTTACTCTATGGCATCAGCACCTCTACGCCGCAGAGTGTAAATGCTTGGTTTTAAGTGTTCGCTGCGCCGCATACAAGTAAATGTTATTCATTGCAGGAATAAAAAAGGAAATGATAAACTTGCCCTTTTACCTTTTCTGATAGCAGGTTTCGAAATCTACTTAGTTAACAGACGTGGTGGTTATTTGACGAATGTAGTCTGTGTGGGTCGTTAATATATGATTCTTTTCGAAGATTATGCCTAAATATTTCGAGTCTATGTGCTTGTCAAGAACATTAGGTGATGGATAATTGATCGTCTATGCCGATCTTTTGCTCTGAATAGAAAGTACTTAGCTTTAGAAACGTTTCATGAACGCTTGATTGATCTTAAGAATAAAGACACCTCTTGCGGTTCTATTTGTCCTGATAGCTCAGACTAAAGTATATTTATAACAGTAACTAATTATATACTTTTGGTGTAAAACTAACATTCTTATTATGTATAACAGGAACCTGAAATAGACCCTTGAGGGGGCACACCAGTGATAAAATTTCTAGATGGATTGGCATCATTGACCTTATTTAGCTGGGGCTGGTTGATTCGGTAGGATGATCGCACTTTGAGACAGTAGGTGCATATTAATGTCGAATGCCTAACATAAAAACACGCACAACGGAGACAACACAACACGTGGCTAAATTAACAAGTGATCTTTATTCAAAGTCAAAGGAATATAAAGGCGAAAGGAAGAGATAGCGAGGGCGGTAACACGAGACACAGTCATGACGAAATAGAAGACAACGCCACTAGATAAAAGAAAAAAAAAAACATAACAAGAAAACAAATGAACACGGGTTTTCTATGGCGCCTAGCGAATGAATAAAAAGCTAAAACCAAAGCCTGATGAAACGCAGATAAACAGCGGCGACGGAATAAAAAAAAAAAGGAAATCATGGCTCTGAAAACTTATAAAACTGTCTGAGAAAGTTTATCTCCTTTTAGATAAACCACAGAGGCACTTCCCAAATTAATTTATAAGGTAGCTTTTAAATAGTTCGAAACGATTACCTGTTATCCCGTATGAGCTCTATTAAGGCGAAAACCTTTATAGGTTCATGAGTCTTCCTCTGTCCGCAGAAAGTGTCACATTCAAACTGCTATTCAAATCAAGGCGGGGTGTGTATAATCTTTAAGAAAAAAATCATCCTTCACCAGGAACCGAACTCTTACCCCTCCGATAATCAGTCGAGCGCGTTAACCGACTAAGCCACGCGTGGCATTTTCTCTTCATTGCACGGAACAGAAATAAATAGATAATGTCTCAATTTACCGGGCTGCGCAATATAATCCAAGAACACCGGGCCGCGCACGTGACATACTTATCTTAGTTCTCTTTGTCTAGCTCCTGCAGTCTTCATCGCAAAACGGCGTGACTAAGGGGTGCGCTCGTAGTGACGTCATGGCAACGCAGTTTTCATGGAGACCGCCACCGTGATATCATGGCGCATCCTAGCAAGTATGTGACGTTATGGAAGAGGGCAGTGGCGCAATGACGTCATGGGTAACGATTGGTGGCGCAGTGATAAAAACCTAGAACGTTCGCCCCTTCCTGCGCTCTCGGCTTGTGACAGAATGCCACGTCTATATCTAAGTGTCTATGAGAACGCTGCGTGATAGGAGCGGCGCCTTAACAGTATATATCACCTTATTATCGCCTGTCAAGCCGTACACTATAAAAAAAAAGGTGTGATCTTAGTCTTTTTGGGGGGTAAACTGCTTGTCGCTGAGCTGACACCTTTTTGGGGGTAAGGTTACGCTGTTTCTTGAAGACTAAATATTTATGCCATTGCATGTAGTGTAACATTACGCTTCTGGTAGCATAAACTTGCACCTTCACAAGCAGTGTAACTGTATTCTATCTAGGCATAACGTTGCACCTTTCATAGAGGCCTATGTTTTAGTCTGTCGATCGCATAAACATACCCTTCCATCAAAGGTGCAAGTTTGCACCTTGACAACGTAAACTTATCCTGTATGTACAGGTGCAAAGTTACCATTTTAGAGTATAAATTTATATTACGACAAAGAGCGCAAAGTTTTGCACCTTTATGGCGCAAGCTTATATCACCAGGAGAAGGATAACGTTGCCCTTCAAGCAGTTTAAAGTAATGCCATATTACATAGGGTATCTTTTAATGCCATATTACATCACGGAAAATATTAGTGATATAAATGCCCCGCCGGGGTGGAGCAGTGGTAAGACGCCCGACCACTGCCCGGAGTTCCCGGGTTTGAACCCGACCACGGCGGCTGCGTTTCGATGGAGGCGAAACGAAGTGGCGTCCGTGTGCTGTGCGATGTCAGCGCACGTTAAGATCCCCAGGTGGTCGAAATTACTCCGTAGTCCTTCACTACGGCTCCTCCTTCTCTCTATCCACTTTCCCTCCCACTTTCATCCCTTCCCTCACGGCGCGGGTCAGGTGTCCACATAGCAAGTGTGACAGATACTGCGCCTTTCCCTTCCTGTGAACCAATTAAAAAAATTAGCGATATAAAAATTAGCCTTAGCTCGCTAACAAAAATTAACACATTTAATCAAAATAACTGTTTGGGCCAGTTGGTTCATACTTCGCACCCTAAAAGACCAGCGAAAAAAAAAAGAAAATGGGTACAAAGGAATACAAAACGTATTTCAGCGCCTGTCATTTTTTGTTCCTTTGTCCCCGTAACTATATTTTTTTGAGGGGGAAGGGGGGCGGGGCTGGTCTTTTTATGTACCAATTACAAAAAGAAAGTCAGTCTTAAAGCAGAGAAGGGGTGACACATGGTTTGCTCTTATCAAGACATCTATCTGATCACCAGCTAACCCAGACTTTTCACTTGTTAAGTGATTTGATCGAGTCCAATATTTATTGTCAGTTTTTAACATAAGTGATAAGCAAATTAAATACCACTATTTACTCGCACACGCCATCAAACACAGTGAAACTCAATTGATAAGTCACTGGCTGGGTGTGCACCATATTGCACGGCATGAGCGAAAATGGCAACACGCAAAGAGACACACACATGGCACGCGACATAAATATTATCCGACGAGAATCCCAAGCAGTATACATTGAAGCAGATGTCAGTGATTAGCAATATGTGTCACAAAAGTGCGCGTGTCAATTTAAATGCCCCGTTCTGAACGGAAACAATGCTTTGGACTTACCAGCACGGATAGCAGTGACCAGGTGCAAATTCTTTGAAGAAACGTCAGTCTACGTTCTTGCGCAGACGAGACGAAGGACTTGAGCCTGCAGCGAAAAAAAAAAGCGTGAGAAATGTCTTTCCTGCACATTGCGTCACTCCGACAGTATGTACACGAATCGGCTCGGTCCCACCTCCGGTCTCGACGCCACCAGCTCAAAACTGCGGGGTTAAATCAGCGTTCTGAAAGCGTGCCTTTAGGATATCAAGCGCGCTGCCTCCGAACGTACAGGTTGCTGGCAAAAGAACCGTAAACTTATCCCATCATCCTGCATGCTCTCCCGCATTTATGGCAGCGTTCCCGTAAAGCAGCAACAACAGACGATCAAAATCGATTGTAGGCAGCGAGTAAAATAATGCGGCATGCATATGCAACGTCAATACGTATCACCGGGACTGGATTTGCGCTCGTCGACGCATACTTTCGACCACACGATATGCTTGTGAGCGTCGTAGGCGACTAGAAGTGCACCGTTAACATCCTGCACAAAGGCCGTGACCATCTGAAAATTTTGGGATGCGCCGCTCCTCCAGTCTGAACTGAGGGAGTGGTATGCTCAGGTTGGGATCCAAGACGTCGTGCTCAGAGGCCGTTTTATAGACAAACAGCAGTAAGAAGCAGCGTCGCGGACGTAAACATTAACAAAACATGTTCAGACAAAGTTAAATAGCAAAGAAAAACACATAAGACGAAATGTAAAACGTCACTTACATGCGCGGCTGAAATTTGGCGCCAAGGATCCGTTGGAACACCACCACCGCGACGACCAGCCATCCGCCGTTTCATTCCGAAGTTCACATTTTCACGAAGTCGTTTCAGAGTGAGGCATCGATGAGCGCACTCGATGAAATAATCGGTGAGAGCAACCTAACTTTTCTGAAAACACAGATAGTACCAACGACAAAGAGCACGAACGCTGACTCTTGCGGCAAGCGCCATCGTCGTCTTCTCGGACTCGCAGAGTCGCAGGGAACGCAGAATTAACTACGAACACGTGATGCTGTGTTGAGAATAAAAGCAACTGCTTCGCTTCTCGCCTCACCACCACTCCCCCCTCACCTCCCCTTTCTCCCTGTTTTGCAGCCTACACACTTGTCCGTCCGCTCTTGTTCTGAGTTCGGCCTTGCTCCTTCCACTGTCTAGCTCGCGTAGGAGTCAAAAGACGGGACGACCAAGGGGTGTCTGCGTGTGTGGGGGGGGGGGGGGAGGAGGCGGGGGGAGGCACCGCTTTTTGTAAGAAGATAGGATGCTCCCCACCTCCTCCGGGGGAAAACGGGGGGGGGGGGGTCCTTTTGTGGTAGCTCGTGAAAGGACATCGGACGGGAAGAAGAAACACAGCCGCACCCAGCTTGAAACCGGTTACCATCATAAAAAAAAAAGAAGAAAGAAGCGGCCAACTTTTTTTGTTTTTTGCTGGAGCTGCAGTGACAAAATGGTGTAACCTCATGCAAAAGAGACTAACGTCTTCCGTGCGGGTGATTGCGCAGGGTATATTTAAACCATGCTGTTTCAGATAGCATAAATCCCGAAGTTACCCTCCTTTTACACTTTTTTTAAAGTGTATTAATCACTATAAGGCCGTCGATGTGCCCACCGCAAGAACTACCGCTCATTGTCGATCTTCGTTACGTCATCCTGGGGCTAAAATGATCGACCCAAGACGTGGTGCATCATATCAACAAGAACGCTATCAAGACCATTTCTGTTTAATTGTCATGCCCATCCATCATGTGATGCGCCATACCGGGGGCTTTTGTTGTATCACATAAATAGTAAACTTGAAGGTGCCCTGAAACCAACACGCTCCAAGAGATGCCACAGGACAGAAGTGAACGTATACAGTCCAATGCGGCACTTTCAGGAGAAATTATGACAGATGCTGCTCCTTCTCTGTAAACCAATTTGTAGTGTGTCTTTATCGCATCGTCATGACACTGCATTCCCTGCGCCATCACTTATCAGCCACGAAAGTAGCGGTGGGCGTATCACTTGTTTTTCACGCTTTAAAAACGGCTGTGCATCAATAAAGATTGTTCAGTTCCACCCTGGCATCCGACTGAGTTACAACAGCTGGTGACGAGGCGGTGACGGTGACGGCCGGTAATGGCTGTCTGCAGGATCGGCGAGTATCGTCTCGGCACGACTACTCGCAGAAAGCGCCCTTACATTTACTGTTACATACGACTTGGCCACGATCGCAGAAGCAACAGCCAAGCAACAGCAAGACATACGGAAGCAAGGCCGAGGCGACGCAGTGGACAACCAGGTTGTAATACATGGATTCCAAGGGAAGGAGAGCGTAGCAGGGGGCGGCAGAAAGTTAGGTGGGCGGATGAGATTCAGAAGTTCGCAGGGGTCAAGTGGATGCAGCTAGCACAGAACCGGGTTGAGTGGAGAAATATGGGAGAGGCCTTCGCCCTTCAGTGGGTATAGTCAGGCTGATGATGATGATGAATGCAAGTAACCCGCCCGAAGCAAGACTTCACAAGAGAAATCAGGAATTGCACCGGTGCAACGGTAAGCACGCTCCTTATGTATGCCGTTTCAGAATAGCGACAGGCTTCAAATACAAAAAAGTTGGTCACATAGCGAAAGCTTATCGTTCAAAGTACGAAAATAGCGAGGCCCGGAAGACCATACACCACGAAGAAAGGGCAAATAAGAGCAAGGGCGTTTACGAAATGGGTGCATTATTTTCAGTCTGCGAAGTGACTGAACAGGATACAAAGTTCATTGTTCAAGTTGTAATTGAAGGACATAAAGTTCCGATGGAGGTTCATTCCGGTGCGCCGTGCTCAATTGTGAGTGATGACACATTGTGCAAAATATTACAAGTAGAGAAGCCTGGGATACCCTGCTGCGAAGCGTGGACCCTGCGATCCAGCACCGCACCGTACATCTGGCGGAAGAGGCCGCAACAAGCCAAGGGCTACCTGCCAGCCTCTAATCCGCGGGCGCACGACTCCCCTTTTCCGATGGAATTAAAAGTTGTACAACCAACCAAATCACTCTTCATTTCACGTACATTTCATTCTCATTGGCGAATCATCAAAATTTGCTGTGATCGTTCTGGTTGGATGGAATCTGTTTGCCTTTCCATTTTATCGGGCCACAGCTTGTGTCCGCTAGCCCAGAATCCTCCCTTTCTTCTCCCTTCAATATCAGCGTCTTGTTTCAGAATTTCTCCTCTCCCTTGCATTACTCCACAAATCTTACAACCACTCCTTATTTACATAAACTTGTTTCTCGTCTATTTGTTCATCTTCAACAGCAAATCCCAGTGCTCTGTCCAGATCTGTGACTTTTTCATCTCCGATGGCCTGCTCGAGTGTTGTGCACCTTAGCACTATAGTCTGTGTAGTCTCTATTTCAACTTCGCAAACCGCGCCTGATATATTTCCTTCATCAAATTTTGCCCTGTACGTTTTTGTTGGCAGGACCCCTGTTCTAGTTTGGAATCGCAGTCAGCCGCCTTGTGAGTTCTGAAATAGATTTTCCCTTCTTATGTCCCGCTGTCGCGTTCTACACACACTCAGCGCCGATTTTTCTTGCATTCTTGTCTTTCTACGTCAGTATTTTGCTGAGTAACCTCAGTCGACTGTATGTGCGTAAACAGTAGCTTTCGGGTTGTGTTTGTCTATTTTGTATTTATACGTTTCATGTGTAGGTACTCGTATACGTTTCATGCCTGCCTTATGTCTTCCATTCCAGACCGTCCCTGATCATATTTTAGTTTACCAGTTAGTTCTCTCACCTGAAATGACATTCAGCCCACGTCCCCCTGGACACCCTCATTCGGGGCCTGCAGAGCTTACCTGCCCTCTCTCACTGATTTCATGGCTTGCTTGTACTTCCCATTTAATGCATACAATCTCACTCCCAAATGTGGGACTTGGTGCCATAATTATTTTCCACGCTGCTTTAACTGTCTCATATCTATTATAGCTTCTAAGCGCCCTGTATTTTATATCTGAATTCCTCTTTCTTTTATCTTGGATAGTACCTGTCCTTCTAGATAGTATTTGCCTTCATTTTGCCATATACTTAAATATTTATTTTTCTACGCATGGTCAATCTTTGTTTCCTGTATCTCTGTTTGGTCGTTTGTGTCCTCGTTATGCATAATTATTCCTCACTTCTTTCTACTGAACTGCCGATCCAACTTACAACCCTATGTCCCACAGATTCGTATTAGCTCCTACAACCCATCCTGTGTGTCTGCCAGCAGAAAAATGTTATCTATGTACATTAATTCCGCTAGCACTTGTTTTATTTTATATCCTCCCTGCTTATATCCCGTCTACTGCTACATCATTCTTTCTAAGACTTCTTTCCATCTGACCAATATATATTATAGATAGCAGGGTGGCAAAGGGCAGCCTTGTGTGAGTCGTCTTTTTATTTTTGCTGGCTTTGTTCTTTGTCCCTCGTTACTTGTATATACCTTTTCTAGAAGCCTGAACATGACGCCATTCACTGCAGGCCGCAATATTTGTCTCCGGTGGCTGCTACTACAATAACTCCAAAATTGTAATATAATGTGCATACATTGGAATAACCCAAACGTTGCATTCTTCAGGCTGCAGCTTTTCAGGCAGTGGGCACTTGGTGAAGTCTATGTTAGATTCTCTTCACTGTTTTCTTTCCTGCAAATAGGTCAGGTTACCTGCTAATGTACTCGCACTGTTTGCCGATTCTAAACGAGGTAGGCGCCTTTGTACGGCGCATGCACACTTGCGAGTCTCAAAGGAATGACCAAATGGGTGCGCCGCAACTAGACAGAAAAAAGTCATGCTCGAAGCTAAGGCTCATAAAGCTAATTCAGGATAAGAGCGGATGATTGAGGCTAGTTAGCAAGCCGGCCGCCGGCTGTGACGACGTTTGGCGGATGCAGCTCTTTCTAGGGCGTTGGATTGAGTGTCCGTCTCTTCGCTAGGCCTTACCTTATCCTAAGCTTCTTGAGAGGTATCAGGAAAGCGTTTGAATGTAGGAATATGATTTTTGCACGCCCAGACTGTTTGGGTAAACATTTTGTCACCACAAGTGCGACACAAGAGAATCATATGCTGATTTAACTATTTTGATTTCTTAATTTTCCATATTGCTTGCGGGTATCTTGTAAGTTTTTGTGGGATTGCGGTGGCGTTATTACTGCTTTATATTGTGCAATGAGTACGTGGTAGGATATCAGTGGTCTTCCTCGAAGACCATCAACCCCACCACTTTCCTCATTAATTTGGTGGTATGCAACTATTGTACACTTTCGAAACTTCGATGAGCAATTTTGAAGTCAACTGGAAGCACTGCTCAGAATATATAGGTAAGATAAGTTTTCTCCGTTCGTTTCTTCAAATAATAGAAGAGTGGAGTTAGGTGACGAGCCCTTTTGTTCAAAAAAGATGCCTTGAAGGCAAGCTGACGTCTTCAAGTTCTCTTTGCACAGTACTCAATCCAATACTTAAGATCGATATCGCGCGATGACCAGCAGGGCTTTTAACTGCTTACATAGTAAAAAAAAATCACATGCCTTCCGAGGGCTTTTTTTTCAATTTTCAACGCACGGGAGCACCGCCAGACAAACCTGTGCGTCGTGGAGGAAGCGCTGGTGGGGCCGGGGTGAAGAGGGCGTGTATGCGCCTTGCTCACGCCGCTGATCTCAAATAAATTAGACATAATGAAAGGTTTCTGTATGACTTTTTAAATCGTAGCCGTGAACACGCCGTCAAAAACCGTACTCACTGTTGTGGCGTTCACAACGTAAGGCCCCTTGCCGTACCGGTTTGTTTGAGTATCATCCTCCGGCGCCTTGACGTAAATCAGCGTGACGTCCGATGCTTCAGCTACCTGCGCACAAACTTGCTTACCGGCGGCTGTGCGTTGCCAACTGTCTTAAGTCTTCAGTGCAGGAGGAGAAGGTAGAGGAGGAAAGACCGGGAGGTTAGCCTGAAGAATAAACCGGTTTGCTACTCTGTACGGAGGGACGGGGTTAGTGGATATAACAGTGAAGGAATAATGGAGCTATAGGACTATGAAGTCAGTATAGTATAGGCAGTAAATCAGTGGAGTAAGTAGAATTAGTAAATCAGATGCTACTGTGCTGGCCCGCGATTCTCAAGAAGCGGAGCAGTGCCTGGGAGGCTTTCAACGCAGACGTGACAATCGCCGAGGCCAGTGTCCTAGAATCTTCATTTCTCTCATTGGGCGTCCATTTAGACGCTCTATCGCATGGCAGAAAGTCTGTCTTTGGGCACTGTATGTGTGGCACTCACAAAGACTGTAGGCTATAGTCTCGTCACATCTGCACGCCTATCAGATGAAACTATCACAAATGAACAATAGTTGCAAACGCTACAACAAACTAAAGGCGGCACACCACTTTTGCTTAATACCGGGGTAAGCCTGGTGGAAGCCGGAGCTTCAGGTCAGGGTCCAGGGAATATAACTGGGAGTTCGCAAACTGGTCAGAATTTCACAGGGCAAACGTGAGCTACCGCGAAAGTGCCCAACTCAACCCACTGGATCTAGGTTTTCAGTGCAAGTTAGAAGCCTGCGGTAATAAACATCGTGGCGCATATGCCGCCGTAGACAGGGCACATTCGCCCGCATGAGTCTGTTAATCGGCCTGTTGGCCAATGATCACATCAACATAGCTACTCCACTTTCTGTCCGTTCACGAGTGAAAAACGTTAGAACATCTTGCCTGGCAAATGAAACTCGTCTTCGTGCTTCATCATTCGTTGCAGATCTTGCGCCAACACAGCTGTCATAGCCGTTCGTTCGTGACGCAAACAGCTGCCATTTTTCCTCAAATTAAGATGACCTGTTTCAGGCATGCCCGCTTTGCCCAAACTCTCAGCCCAAATTCAGCCTGCATAATGAGGTCTGCAACGACACCACTTTAGGCTTGCTGATCACGTAAACTACAACTACCAGTGAGTCCGTGGTAATGAATAAGTTCAATATATCTTGCGATATAAGATATCAATATAGCTTGCGATATATAGGGGGGAAGGTAGTTTGGCTCACAGCAATGCACTTACACACGTTGCTGACTTGGTGACGAGAACCATTCTAAACGTCATGTTGTAAATAAAAGGGGCGCTGTGATCGACAGCGAGGGAGGTGTTGGTAAAAACATGGCGTGCTACACAGCGCCATGTGACGTTGCCTTTGAACAGAACTCGGACTTAGGAATTTCTCGAAGCGGGCCGTCGTTTGTGTTAAAAATGTTTTTGTTTACGCCCGGAGAGTAGCTTTGTCATTTTTCATCCAATTCGCCAGATGCCATTACCACGCAGAGGGATGTATCAGCTTTCTTCCCCGTGGCAACAGCGGCGTGGCCCCTGTGGCAGACTGTAAAAGCGACTGATTAAATTGAATGAAAACGAGAAGGCGCGAAGTGTAAGACATTCGTCAAATTCCGGAGAGTTTGCTAGCTCATGCTAGAAGCAGGATGACGTCATGATGGACTGGAAGCATATTTTACATACGAAGAAATCGTTTACATTCGGCTAAAATATTAGCGACAACCTAATTCTTGCAGTCTCTTTGAATAAAACCTCGACATTTTAGTTCTTTCTAGCTTCACCAATTGCGCTGCCAAGTCATTTTTACTGCTTAATGAATTAGCCGCTAGAGGGGCTCTTCAATAAGACATCGACATTTTGGTTCTTTGTAGCTTCACTTATTGATCTGCCAACTCATTTTTGCTGCTCAATAAAACAGCCGTTTGAGGGACTAATCAAGGTCAATCACAGGTTCATGTGTACATTGAGGTAAGTAAGAGCGCTTTCATCTTGCTTTCTTGGCTTTACAGCCGAGATGCAGCGCAAATTTAAATATTTTCCAAGAGTTGGCAGCGAAAATTACGCTCACTCTGCTGAGGCATTTTGATATATTCTGAAGCTGTTTACTCAAATACGCGTAATCTAAACCTACCCTCTTCTATCCCTAACAGTCGAATTCACGTTGCAACTTTAAACTCCATATACCATGCATACCTAAGTTATCCTGCTTGATTGGTGTTTGTGGTACGTGCATATTTTTGCTTAAGCGAGGTTCTGAATGACCATTAAAAGGCAATTATGATAACCAGAGAAATAAAGGTGCATGACTTTGTCGATAACCATGCGTTATTAACTCGCTTCCTTGAACCGATGATAAGTCACTTGCTTAAGCTCGCAAAATTGTAAAAAAAAAAAAAAACGAGTTTCTTACAACATACAACATCGCGCTTAGCGGCTCGGTTTGTATGCATATAACCAGCCACATATATTATATCCTCTTCTGACAATTAGATGCTCAGGCAGTAGTGCTGGTGAATGGAATCTGAGTGTTATTTCTCAGCAGTGGAAGGAATATTGCGTCTAAACTTACGTTTATAAGAAAACGCACACGGTCGAGGCAAGGATTCCCGATCATTGCTCTTTACTTATCGAAACGAAAACCGCGTGGCTGATCACCTTGAAGCCCTGCTCGTTCTCTTACTTCTCTCCTCTAGGGGCGGAGCTTCATCCTCGCACACGGCCGAGACTACAGCGCGGAAGGGGGCTCAAAACGTCTACACGAGGGAACCATTTGATTCTCACTTGTCTGCTGCCATCGTCGTTCTTGGTTGCCTGCAGTATGCGCACCGCTTCCTTCGCTATCCTGCCTTTGGCGTAATTTCTCACCCCTTGCCTCGAGTCGCATAGCACTGTGTGCAGTCGCGGTCGGAGCATGGATAATTCGCGCGCTTACACCATGCTCGCTGCTGAGCCAGAGCCGAACACCACCGTTACCAAATCATGTCAAGCGCGCATGGTTGTATCGTTCGTGAAGAACAGCAGCTCGCCACAATGACCCATGGTCGCAAATGACGTATACACTAAACCGGGAAAGAGAGAAAGAAATGGCGCTATGTTCGTCGCTAGCACGATTGTCGCAGCACAGAACAGCAAATAATTCTGTGATGGGCTGCAGATAAATCACGCAAGATACAGTCCTTTTACACTTTGCTTCATAGAAATGCGGCTGCCGGTACAGACGTCGTGACATGTCACATTCCTGCCGTAGCCTTCCGCCGCCGCTTTTGCCGCCGGAGGGAGCACGAAATTCCCAGCGAAACCCAGCACTCGCTGACAATATAGAATACAATATTGACGCTATTTCTCTACACTCAACTTCCCGCTGTCTCACTAAAATCTCTCCACTCTTCCCGCATTGCCTGGAACCCTTCCCGGCAAATTTTTCTTTGATTACTTCTTCTAAAACATTTGCGTTGCGTTTCTTCTTTGGTGGTTCTGGTCCTTTGTTGCATTTCGCTTTCCTTTTTTTGCTTTTCTTTTTCCTGTTCATATTTAGGAAAGCAGCAGTGGTGATTCGCTACTTTCCGACTGCACGAGTCTCATAGATCAGGAACAAGGCTTTATTGGATTGAGGAAAAGCCAGCTTGATGGTGATGGTGAGGCGCACGCAGTTTTTAGTGCGGTTTTTCCACACAGAGTGGATTGGGTCCGCAGCAAGCTCGAGGCACACAGTAACCGTTCACCGCGTGTCTACACTCCCATTCAAAGAGACAATATCCGCATCCTCCATTTTATAAATTCTTCGTGAGTAAGAAAACGCTTGAGAAAGTTATTTTGACAAAACATTAAGCAACCAGCACTTCAAACTTTACAACATTGCCAAAATCACATAACGACATGATCGTGCACTGAAAGCGAGGATTAAACACTCCAACTTGTAAGTGCAAAGCTGAAGTCAAGCTTGTACGCTTTTGGAGTGTCAAAGTTCATAAAACATCTGCCGGGGCTGCGGTATATCTGAGGAAATTGTTCTCGGCCATGCAATCCAGCCATTTCAAAAAACTCGTTTAGCACCATTGCCCACCATGGAGCTAGCGCGCAAACGCTGAAGCAATGCACTGCAACCAAGATAAGCCCTCAAGAACGAAATTCGAGCAAGATTCTAAATATCGCAAACAGCAGCCAATTGACCGCCTACTGTGAACCTGCTGACAAGCGAGACTTCACTTTAAAAAGAGAACACAAATAAAAAGAAAGTACTTACCCTCATCCAACCAGTCTGAGGACACAGACTTGCACTTGACAGCGAATACATATTAAGAAACGATAACTCCTTGAGCTTAATATTGCGCTAATAAATAACGTAATATCTCTCTCTCTCTCGCAGCTATTTTCTTTCTCTCTCTTTTTCTGCCCAGGCTTCGACGAATGCCTTCATTGTGGTCACTTCTCTCTCTCCCATTTCTTTCCCGCCGGCCGCAGCTCGGGTGCTTAAAATATTAGATAGTAGTTGCCGCGGCCGACAACTTTACTGTTTTTCTGACTTTTTGATTATATTTTAATGCACACCTACCACTACCACAAGTCATGAACACCTGCAAATAATCTCAGCAAGAGGCGCGAAATGTAGGCAAGCACATAGAAGTGAAGAAGGAAAGAGCTTTGTACTCTGACCTCAGTAGGTCCGCCAACTTTTTCCAGAAAGGAGGCATCAGCGGACGACGCTTCGAACGACCTTTGTCAAAGCACTTCTAGCTCTGTGCCGCGGAAGAAAGGAATGTCATAACCGTATTGAGAAAACGTTTCGCGTGTATGTTATCGACGAAACGGTTTAAATAGCAAAAACGCTAATCTTGTAATAATTGAAGCACTGCAAACCGAAAATACGCCTTGAATCGTTAAAGTGTATTGTAGAAGACAAAATGCAACACGCAATAAGTTACTTTCCTATCGGACTAGAGGCGACGCGAAGTGACTCGCACATTTAGAGGAAGGCTCCATAAAACGAGCGCCGTTCTCAATAGAAGATGCCTGTTGTTAAGAGTGGGTTAACGCGGCAGGCGATGTTATGTGGGGATGTACTGACAGACCATCTGAAGGCGATCGCTTGCAGTCGCGTCATGCATGCTCGTCAAGTTGTGAAATTGATGGACTTTTGAATTATCACGCCCACAACAGTAAGCGATCAAATTGGCAGCGCTACATATTATCCGCGGATAACCGAAGAGCATGAATGCGCCAGACGAAAGGAAGGACATTTCGTGCCATCTCGAACTTGCAGTCAGCGCGCAACGAATGTTACATGGGGTTAACCGAACAGGAAAGAAGCCTGTGAATGGGTCATCGGTACTTCGAAAGTGGGAGCAGGCGCCTTTTAGGCCGGTCATGCTGATCGCTACCCAGAGCCGTGGGCGCTTGAAGTAAAAGGGCCAAAATAAAATAGAACGCTGCCCAATTGAGTGGCTGCTATATTCTCTATATTCTAGCAAGACTGTAGCTAAACACCACGGCAAGCCCTGAGCTTGCCAGCTGCGTCAGCAAATTATATCGGGTATAGTTCACAACTAGATTTCCGCCCTCACACAGCACAATGCAACGCAAGCGAACGTTCGTGCCTTCGGCGCTTATCGTTAAAATCGCATTGATATAAAGGGCGGTTCTCTCTACAGATAACCAAATTTCAATTAACAACGAAGCTTTAAAATAAAGAAAACGTGTTTTCTTGGCCTATGCTATGAACATAAGTCCTTTTCGCTCACATCCATCGATTATTGTTACAAACTCGCAGTGGTGTTAAATGATGACCTGGTGGGTCTTGCCATCGGAAGCTGCAGTTATTACTCCGCCTGTAGCCGGTAACGATATGTCAAAAGCGTCCACACCTGACAAGTAGCCGAGTGCCCTCTGAAAACTCCGCACAGTATTTTGTAATTTCTAGTAGCACACTTCGCGAGCCTTTAAAAAACACTGCACTGAAGGCGTTGTCCAATGAAAGAGTAATTTTGCTGAGATTGTACACAACTGACTTTTGTTCACCAAAAAAAAAGAAAGACGAGACATGCGCTGTCAAAGCCGGTCTGAATGTGATAGCAATGTTTTACAGTGCTCATGAATGTAGTACTTATAATTGTCGATTGTTCAGTCGGCTTTTCTATCTGCTGTACTAACAGCTGTACTTATGGCTCTATGTACGGCAGGCTTGGTGGCTGTCATGGTGGACTCTACTCTTGGTTCTCTTGGCATATCGCTTCGCAGACCAGCATGCCACGCGCACCACGTAAATCATTCATCCCTCCCCAGAGAAGTGGGTACTTCAAACACAGCTACGAGAGGAGTTGTCATACCTAGGTTGCTCATAGCGAGCCAACTCTCACCATCGATCATTAGTTTAACTGCCCTTGCCACGGTGGCTAGTTTTCTCGTAATCCAGTAGTCAGGCTCATAAACCACGAGAGAGTCCTCGTACCTCTCTTAAGGCAGGGGTGCAGCAGCTAAGTGAAGCGCCACTTGTCCCGTCAAGTGGCCGTCTGAAACCTAAGTTGGACTCCCCTGATATGCGGAGCTGACGCCATACACAAAAAATCCAGCTCAGGCCATTACATTATCCTCGTACTGCTAGCGCAATGGAAAACAAGGGCAAACCAAGATGTAATGACCCGTAAACGACGGATCCTAACCACCCCAGGGGAGAATAGAAATGAGTATTACGAGCTTTCCAATTCACAACAGCACTAAAAGGCAGAAACTGGACTTCATGTTTTTGCCAATATATGCGGGTTACACCAGTCAAATGTTGATGATTGGCGCGCGCACGAGTATAAAGGCGTTTTAGTCACATAGCGTGCGTTCGGTCGAAACCACTCGAAGATAAACACTAAATATTCGTTGCGCGCTTACTCTCCAACTCCAAAGAAAAATCCCTTGAAGAGGTCGCAGCGCTCCCTCTTGTAGGTAGCGTTAGGACTCAGATCTGCGTACCGGTAACCGGGGCCAACCTCGTCAAGACTTTCTGATGTCTACAGGCTCACTTCAGCCGCACACACTTTCCGTATATAAAGTTCGCAGTTTTTTACAGATTTATATGATTTAAATGTCCTTCCGCTCAGTGAATTAGCTCTCCAATCTTCTACAAACCGCTTTTTCTACGTCTTTTAGTGAGCAAAATGAAGTTAGATTGGTTGATTGAATGACTGGTTGATTGACGCACTAAATAAAATCAAACACTGCGTTCAATCTAATCTTTCATCTCTTCAGGATATAACTGTATACCAGCAAGCTCGTAATGTGAAGGGCGAGGGATGGAGGTTCAAATAGACTCTAGTGCAAAATTTGACCAAAATATATCTAACATCAAATGAAACTGCGATTGAGGTCGGTACATTTATAACACCTCATCTCTCTAATCTTCTACAAACCGCTTTTTCTACGTCTTTTAGTGAGCAAACTGAAGTTAGATTGGTTGATTGAATGACTGGTTGATTGACGCACTAAATGAAATCAAACACTGCGTTCAATCTCATGTTTGATCTCTTCAGGATGTAACTGTATACCAGCAAGCTCGTAATGTGAAGGGCGAGGGATGGAGGTTCAAATAGACTCTAATGCAAAATTTGACCAAAATATATCTAACATCAAATAAAACTGCGATTGAGGTCGGTACATTTATAACACCTCGCCCGTCATACCAAGTCAGCCTTTTGCTGCTAGTTTTTTCTCTCCTGCCTTTTTATTACATTACCGATTGGGGCCGTTCAACGCTTGTGCCACTCAGATTCATTCTAATCTGCTCAACGTCAGGCAGTCCGGAAAGTAATTCATCATCATCAGCAGCAGCCTTACTATACCCACTGCAGGCCGAAGGCCTCTCCCATATTTCTCCACGTAACCGGGTTCTGTGCTAGCTGCATCCACTTGACCCCCGCAAACTTCTTAACCTCATCCGCCCACCTAACATTCTGCCGCCCCCTGCCGCGCTTTCCTTCTCTTGGAATCCAGTTTGTACCCTAAGCGACAATCGGTTATCCTCTCTTCGCACTATATGTCCTGCACATGCCCATTTCTTCTTCTTAATTTCCACTAGAATGTCGGTAACATGAGTTATTTCTCTGACCCACTCTGCACTCTTCCTATGTCCTAATGTTACCCCTACCATTTTTCGTTCCATAGCTCTCTGAGTTGTCCACAACCTAAGAGAACCCGCTTGGTTAGCCTCCACGTTTCAGTCCCATAGGTGAGTACAGGTAAGAAGCAACTGTTGTATACTTTCCTCTTGGGCGATACCGGTAAGCTGCTAGTCATAATCTGCGAGTCTTGCCAAATGCGCTCCTCCCAATCTTATTCTTCTTGTTATTTCCTTTTGATGGTCCGGATTTGCGTTTATTACTTGTCCTAAGTAGACATATTCGCCTACTACTTCCAGTACTTCGCTACCTGATGTAAACTGCTGTTACTTCCCGAGGCTACTGAACATTACATTAGTCTTCTGCATATTGATTTTCAAGCCTACCTTTCTACTTTTCTTGTCTAGGTCATCAATCATTATTTGCAGTTGATCCCCCGAGTTGCTTAGCAAGGCAATGTCATCAGCAAATCGCAGATTACTGAGGTATTCTCCATCTACCCCTATCCCTAACTTCTCCCATTCCAAGTCTCTGAATACTTCCTCTAAGTAAGCGGTGAATGGTACTGGGGAGATTGCGTCTCCTTGCTTAACACCTTTCTTTATGGGAATTTTATTACTTTCTTTGTGCAGAACTATGGTTGCTGTGCAGCCACTATATATATCTTCCAGCACTTTCTTGTACGGCTCGTCTACCCCCTGATTTCGCAATGCCTGCATCACCGCCGATGATTAAACTGAGTCAAATGCTTTTTCGTAATCAATGAATGCTATGTACAAGGACTGGTTATATTCCGAGCATTTTTCTATCACCTGATTGATGGTATGGATATGATCGATAGTAGTGTACCGTTTCCGAAAACCTGCTTGATGCTTTGCTTGATTGCAGTCTAAGGTTATCCTGATTCTATTAGCGATTACCTTAGTAAATACTTTATATGTAACAGAAAGTAAGCTGATTGTTCTTTAATTTTAAGGTCCTTAGAGTCCCCTGTCTTATTAATGAGGATAATGTTTGCATTCTTCCATGGTTCCGGTACCATCGATGACACCAGGCACTGCGTATACAGTGTGGCCAGTTTTTCTAGCACGATATTCCCCCCCCCCCCCCATCTTTTAGCAAGTCTGTAGTTATCTGATCCTCTCCAGCTGATTTCCCCCTTTTCATAGTTTCTAGTGCTTTCTTGACCTCGTCCTTCGTCACTGGTGGAACGTCTGACTGCTTTTCCCTGCCGCCAATCTCGTTACGGTCCTGACTACGTTGGCTGCTGTAGAGATCTGTATAGAACTCCTCGGCTACTTTGACTACGTTGTCCATATTCGTGATGACGTTGCCCGCCTTGTCCCTTATCGCATACTTCCGATTTTTGCCTATGCGCAATTTCTTCTTTACTGCTTTAAGGCTTCCCCGTTCTTTACAGCATGCTCAATTTTCTCCATGTAATACTTCCTTATATCGGCCACCTTGCACTTATTGATTAGCTTTGATATCTCGGCCAATTCGATCTGGTCTGTTGGATTGGAAGCTTTCATACTCAACCTGAGCATTTAAGATTATGGTGCGATAGCGTAAACTACCAGCCCACGCGTCAAGTGCGCGATTGCGTTATCCTGGCCGCGGGTAGCACGAGCGAAAAAAAAGACTGCCATATGGGGATGTGTGCGTGTTAGTGAGTGCGCACGAACGGACCGGCCATGGTAGACGCGCCCTTCCGCTGAATAGCTGAAGCCGCTCAAACTGTTGAGGATTCCTGCTGGCTGGTACCTCTCGAACGGCCAGCGCAAGACGAATGATGCCGGCAGCAGCAAATCATCGCATTCGAAACTAGGCTAGGTGAGTGGGACTTCTGAGAATTGCGTTCGCGGCCAACTGCGGTAACGGCGACGAAGAAAGGACGGCTGGGAAAGAAGGAATCGGCGGAGCTCGGGGATCGGGACGCCGTAGACAAAAGTGAAAGGAGAGCAGGGAAGGACTCGAAGGAGAGCGGTGGCTCCGAACAATTCGACGATGTAGAGTAACTGAACTCGAGTGTTTAGACGAAAGGCCGCACTCTGAAGGAAATGAAGAGCTCGCAGTTGTGTAAATAAATTTCTTGTAACCTTGATTTGCAAAGAAGAATGGATCGAGGGACGTGCCTGTTTCCACATAGAAAATCCCACTTTAACCACGCCGTACGAAGTTCTTGCGTCGCCTAGGAGAAAGAAAGAGAGCAACCCTTTATTTATTGGTTTGATGAATTGAACGGTCTTGGCAGGTTGATTCTGATATCATCCTCCCATATGTAAGAAGAAACCTGAACTAGAAATTCCTGCCAAGCGCATTGTCAGTCAATCCTACATCCAGTTAGTGCTCGGCCATGCCAGCAGGCAGCTACCGCCTGCCAGCTCCATGATCGTGAGGCACTCACCACATTGGCGCCGGCGGACGAGAGCTGCATTAGGTATTCGTTGAACGGGGCCTTTAACGATATCATGTTAAAATACTGATCCTAAAACGTTTTAACTAAGTGTTACGCTGGCTAAGGCTTTTTCATCGCTTTTATAGGTGCGAAAATTCCAGGACATTTTTTTATGTATTCATATCTGCAGGAGGACATCACACTACCTTACAGAACAATCGTATCTTCTGAAAACTATCATCACTGTAATTTCGCCACGTGCTTTTTCACCACGCATTAATTACGCTAAGCAGCTTTCTCAAATTTTGTCCACATCTTTCAGCAATGCTTTGCCGCTTAACCTGATAACATTACGCGGATTCGTAATTGTTCCACAAGAAATTGTGGCTGTGGTAGCGTTGGCATAGAACACCACAAAGTTTTCATTTTTCTTTACTAGCTGGAACTTTATTTTCATATTATATCTAACGAAGCGTCCAGTGCCCTTGATGGAAGCCACTATTCTTTCTCTGAATTCACCGTTTGCCACACTTACATTGATGCGCATGCATCGAATGGAATGCAAAATGACTGGGCAGCCCTCCAAAAGCAATATCTGCAGTGAGTTAGATTTCTCTGCTTCTGTTGTTGTAATGTCGGGTCCTAGGTGGAGATGTGGCTCGTTGAGTTCAACATGTTGCAGAATGATGACACGGTTGGATGTTTCTTCCCATTACAAATATAGAATTGAATTTCTTACACAATATACACAGTTTTTACCCTATACGGCCAGTGCGATCGCAACAAATTAGGAAAGATCGGGAACGCCAGGCCAACGTTCGCCCTCAACGAGACCCTGTCATGACTGACCAATATAACTTGCGTCGCGCTACGCGTAGCGGTTCCTCATTCCTAGCAGCGCGCTCAGTCCATACCTTCACATGTTCCAAACACTCACTCCTCCGACCCTGTCCAAGTCTCCTATTTCGTGACAAAACCCTTTCTTGAATAAGTTCACCCAGAATTCTGAGGACCATCTTGAGGACCAATCGAGAAAGTGTTTATTGGAACCAGTCGGAGTGCGTTATTTAAATTTGAACAAATCAATGGCACACTGGTGTACTTCGAGCGCCGAGGGCTCTAGGAATTCGTTCAATATATTCCTCTTGAATACTATGCAGAGAGACCAGAGACAGCAATACAACAACAAAGTCTCAGTTAATTACCACAAGCACCACCGGTGCCCGCCGAGCAGATACATACGAATATAGCGTCTGTACTTGGCTGGCCGGCCATCGACAAGTTGCGACCAAAAGCCATTTAGGCAGCCCATTTCGGCATCGCGGCTCGCGCGTGTTTTTAGTGGGTCGTACGTCCGTAGCCGCACTCCGCGCTACACTTTACAACCGACAAAAGGCAGCTTCTCCGAAGAAGGCCATTAACCGCTGCATCCGGACAATGCGCGGAGAGCGCGACATACAGTCCTGGTCGCCGAGCGCCCGCATGATTTCAGAATCCTTCCTGTCGGAACGGTGTTTACCTCTCAACGGCCCTCTGCAAGCACCAGATCGCTCCATTAGCTTGGGGAGGGCAGGACAACTGGGGTGGGGGCGACGCAAGGAGCTTTCTAGAAAAAAAAATGATTTAAGGCACAAACGAACCCGACCTCCGTGTGTGCCCACCACCCAGCGTCCTGCAAACCTAACTTAAATAAAAAAGGAACGAACACATGCTGCTGGCCTCAGTATTTGCTATTTTGTATCCAAACGAGAGCTACGGCCGGCGAGCATAAAAAAGACACGGAGGGGATTGCAAGACGTCCACTAAAGCGGGTGCAACACAAGAAGCTTGCAGAGAGAGCTATATCCACTATTTACAAACTAAAAAGATAAGCTCGCGCCGGCGCGCGAGAGTTCCCCGGCAATGTCTGCAAAATACCTGTCCTCGAGCTGTCACTGCAATGATATTATAATAAAATACACTGTATATCCAACCTGGGGTCGCGCAGCGTCATATTGGAAACTAAACACGCGCGCGGTACACAGCCTAAGCGGCGGGGGGGGGGGGGGGGGGGGGAACCCAGAACAACAGTACGGACTACCGCGCTTGAGTGCTATTGTTTTCGTTTCTGTGATGCATTTCGGACAGAGTCGAACTCGGTTAATGTTCGGCTCTACTGAGTTTTGCGTGGTTTAGCTTTTATTTTGGATTTACGCGTCGAGTCCTTTTCAACGATATGACTTCATTTTGTAACTTAAAGATCTATTATTCAGCACATTTAAATAAATACTGACTGTTAACTAGTACCGGCAATCAAGGTAGTAAGTTAAGGATATAAGCTATTTAATGATATTACTTGATGTTAAAACATGTATTTAATTTTTAGTTCTTTATCTGATTTACTTCAAACAATCGAAACCTGCATGTAGATTATTGTATTTATAGTCGACATAAGCTATCCAACGATATCTCACTTCATGTTGTAGTGTAAATTTTGATTTTTTACTCAGTAATAACTAATTAAAGGTGGCATAAGTAAGTATTGCAAATAGTACAGTGCAGTTATACCCTATGTAAGCTATCTAACGTTATATTACTTGCAGTCATGATGAAAAGCGTATCTTTAGTCAGAATAAGCTAATTATAATCAATCATGATGTACTATAAGTGCAGTTTATTTATACTTGACAGACTGTCTAACAACAGAACACGTGCGGCCATTTACTCGACATGAGCTACACCGCCGCTGAAGACAGTGTACACACATGCAGAACGCACAATCTACAACGCTACGATAAAAATTAAATAAACTTGCAGAATTTGCATTGGAGTAATGCGAAAGCGCGGCTGCTGCTGTTGGCTGCTTCTGGTTGCTTTAGTTGCTTAATTGACTTCTTGTTTACCCATTTCAGTTCTTGGTACTTTCAAATTTCGCGTCAATCTCTTCCTATGTCCTTTGTCGGCTCTACTTACGGTTGCGTGACATCAGATCCTCTGCATCACATTATTTCAATTCTTGTTTACACATTTCAGTGTTTGGTACTCACAAATAGCGCAACAATCTCTTCCTATGCCCTTTTCCGCTCTACTTACGGTCGCGTGATATCACATCCATGATGTCACCCTAATTCACTACCTTAATTAACTAATTTAGTGTTTGGTACTTTCAAATAGCGCACCACTCCCTTCCTATGCCCTTTTTTGCTCGACTCAAGGTTGTGTGACGTTACATCCTTGACGTCAGCCTAACTGACTGATTTAAACAATTATTTTGGTATTTGATACATTCAAATCTGGCGCCAAGCCATTGACTAATGAGAGAATTTTCGCCTTTATTTTTACATTTCTGCCTCTAATAACTACTAAATGCATTATTGGCTTAGTTATTTTTTCGAACGCAGCATTTCATCACCGTCTATCGATTGACACCACTTTTCAATTATTCACTACTGCAGCGGACGTGATTTTGCGTGCTTTGCCTCTAATTGATTACCTAATTAACTTATTGGCCTAATAATGTTTCGGACACAACACTACGTCACACTCAATTGACTGACACCACTCACTAACCTCTATCACTTCTCAATTACTCACAACTGCTGCGGACAACTTTTACACTTTTCCTGTCATTAAAAACCTAACTTATTCACTTAAATATTTTTTCGGCAACAACAATACATCCCCATCTATAGATTGACGTCAATCATTAACCTCTACTTCTTCTCAATTACTAAGAACTGCTGTGGACGCGATTTTTCTGACGTGGTCTGCGGATAGAAATCTGTGAACATAGCGAAGTAATTAATGCTTTCGTATTAATAAACCAAATAGAGCTATGCACTAACGATAACCCGCGAACAACTGTCATACCGCTCTCACCGCAAAACGAAGCTCCAAACTCGCGGCACAAAGCCTCCGCCTAGTACCGGCGCCGACGAGGCTGTTAAAGAGCGCACCAAACTAAAAGAGAGAAGAGGCAAGCACGAAAATATTTCTTCCTCTAAACCACAGCCATGCGCTGCCGAGTGCATCAACCTCCTCTCGCCGCCAGCCATCTGGACATCCTCCATTTTTCCCCCGGTGAAAAAAAAAGAGATGAAAGGCGCCGTCTTCTCTAAACACACTCGGGCGCTCCAGCACTGAGGTCCGTGACGCCTCCGAAGACGTCATGTCTTCACCTTCGAGGAGCAACCAATCAAGCGCGGCGACGGCTGACAGGAATACATTTTCTTATCAGAAAAACAAGGGTAAGAACGTCTGTCATTTAATTAACTGTAACCAAATTTAAATTGCTTTGAAAGCCGAACACTGCAGTACCAAAAGTGAGGGAAACATTTTATATCTTGCAAATAGGCACAGTTGTCGATGATTCAATAGCGAGAAGGGATGTATTTTTGACGGAGTTCTCATAGGCTTCATACATTGATTTTTCGATTGCCGAGGAAACCTGTGTGCTTTATCTAGGTCGATACAATGTTTGTAAGAAGAAACTGCATGAAGCTCATAAGACGTAATCGGGGGAAAGAACTGATAACCCTTAGCGTGAAGAGTTGTCGAATTTTGTTTTTTTCAGCGTCATTCAGTTACGCGGCATCACTCCGCTGGCTGCCGCAGGATGGCGCGAGGCGTTTTTGGAGGCGTGGGAGCCAGAATCTAGGGTCGCTGCAAGCGCTTGTTCTTGCGCTAGTCGTCACGCGACCTAGGGGCGATCACGAGGATTAAGAGCCGCAAACGATCTGATCAAACGTCAATATGAGAAGCGCAATGCATGCAGCCGAGAAAGCGATCTGTAACCGAAGATAAAGTCTACTTGCTGCATTCCACATCGCTGTTCTAGGCTTTCACTCCATTCCACCGCAAATTAATTTCTTAAAACAGGTGCCTTTTCCTTCTGTCTCGCGGCGCAGCCAACCACACTGCAGCTTGTCGGAATATCTGCAATTGATTAGAAAACACAACAGCCACACATCCAATAGAGACCGCCCGGGCTTATGCCTACACTACAAATGTCACTGCTGCCTACAATGCCATCGCATATCTACTGACATCACAGGCTCACGCTTGTCTATAGCCCTTCAGATCCAGCCTGGCTTCGCACGCAGTTTCGCCGTTGCTTACTGAACGCAAAGCTATTACGGCAGTATTTAATGCCATACAATGTATTCGCCGCTTCGAAAAAACTACTCAGTCATTATAGATGACATGCCATCCCATCGCTGCCACTAAATACCCCAGACAGTGCATGCAGTGACTCTCAAGCTACATGCAAGCTAAGGGGCCCCCTCTCTACAGTAGCCAAAGTAGTCAGCAGCGTAGCGAGATTGGCGCCAGGGAAAAACAGTATGACGTTCCATCAGTGACGAAGACGAGGTCAAGAAAGCACTACAAACTATGAAAAGGGGGAAATCAGCTGGTGGGGGCTATCGTGCTAGAAAAACAGGCCACCCTGTATACGTAGTGCCTGTTGACATCTACGGTACCGGAACCATGGAAGAATGCAAACATTATCCTCATTCATAAGGAAGGGGACTCTAAGGACCTTTAAAGGTACAGAGAGATCAGCTTACTGTCTGGTACATATAAGGTATTTACTAAGGTAATCGCTAATAGAATCAGGACAACCTTAGACTGCAATCGAGCAAAGGATCAAGCAGGTTTTCGGAAACGGTACTCTACTATCGATCACATCCATACCATCAATCGGGTGATAGAAAAATGCTTGGAATATAACCAGCCCTTATACATAGCATTCATTGATTACGAAAAAAGCATGAGACTCAGATGAAACCTTCGTGGTGATGCAGGCATTGCGAAATCAGGGGGTAGACGAGCCGTACGTGAAAGTGCTGGAAGATATATATATATATATATATATATATATATATATATATATATATATATGAAGGAAAGAAGCCAACTGTCGGTGAGGCCAAGGAAAGCGTTGGGGATGGTACTTTATGTCTTTTTTTTAATGTTTACTTGGATAATCACAGAAACTATTAATGTAATCTGTTAGGGGAAAGATAATTAAACACAAAGTAGAAGAAAAAACAACGTGCCGATGGTGGGATCCGAACCCACGACCTCCGAATAACGCGTCCGGTGCTCTACCAACTGAGCTACATCGGCCGCTGTCCCCCCTGCTACTTGCTTGGGTATTTATGTTGTCTGTATACGAACCTTGAGAGCGTTCACCAGCGCCACCCTCAGCCATAGCGGCGGACGTAGAACGTCCTTTGTTACCGCCAGCGTCACGTAGAACGTGATCAAGAGCGAGGGCGAAAGCTGTGCTAGAACCCTCTTACGCTACCTATGGCTTCAAGACTGCCATATATATATATATATATATATATATATATATATATATATATATATATAGTGGCTGCACAGCAGCCATAGTTCTGCATAAAGAAAGTAACAAAATTCCCATAAAGAAGGGTGTTAGGCAAGGAGACAATCTCCCCAGTACAATTAACAGCTTACTTAGAGGAAGTATTCAGGGACTTGGAATGGGAGCTGTTGGGGATAAGGGTATATTGAGAATACCTCAGTAATCTGCGATTTGCTGATGGCATTGCCTTCCTAAACAACTCGGGGATGAACTGCAAATAATGATTGGTGACCTAAACAGGAAAAGTAGAAAAGCAGGCTTGAAAAGAAATATGCAGAACACTAAGGTAATGTTCAATAGCCTCGGGAAGGAACAGCAATTCACATTAAGTAGCGAAGTACTGGAAGTAGAAGGCGAATATGTCTACTTAGGACAGGTAGATCATGGAAAAAGTAAGAGAGTTTCAGAAACCCATCTACTTCTGCTTTATTGATTATGCGAAAGCGTTTGACTGCGTAGATCACAGCAGATTGTGGCAAGCTCTCCAAGAGATGGAAGTTCTAATTTACCTCATCTGTCTCCTCAGGAAGCTGTATGAAGGACAAGAGGCCACAGTCAGAACTGGGCATGGTCTTACTGATTGGGTTCCGATTGAGAAAGGAGTGAGGCAAGGCTGCATACTGTAGCCCTGCCTATTTAACCTATATGCAGAGTGCATCATGAGGAAGGCCGGTCTGGACGATTCTTCAGCTGGAGTTAAGATTGCTGGAAAACGTATCAACAACCTTAGATATGCGGATGATACCACTTTAGACTTCTGATGCGTGTACAAGAAGAGAGGGAGAAGTTTCGGCTTAAACTGAACATTAAAAAGACAAAGATCATAGCGTCTTGCCCTGTCAAGTTATGGAGCATCAATGGACAAGAAGTGGAAGCTGTGACAGATTTTCTCTTCTTGGGCTCCAAGGGTACCTCGAAAGGAGACTGCAGCCATGAAATTAGGAGACGCCTGCTTCTGGGAAAGCGAGCAATGGTTATTCTTGACCGCCTAGCAAAGAGCGGAGACATTAGTCTGCCAACCAAGATCCGTATAACTCGCGCTATGGTCTTTCCAGTTGTGATGTATGAATGCGAGAGTTGGACTGTGAAAAAGGCTGACCGCCGAAGAATTGACGCGTTTGAATTGTGGTGCTGGCGAAGACATTTGAGAGTTCCTTGGACTGCCAGAAGATCAAATCATTCGATATTGTCGACCATAAACCCTGACTGCTCATTGGAGGGTCAAATTCTAAAGTTAAAGCTCAGCTACTTTGGTCATCTGATGAGAAGAGAGGAGTCGCTGGAGAAAGATTTGATGTTGGGAAAGGTTGAGGGTCACCGGAGAAGGGGTAGGCAGCGAACGCGATGGTTAGATGGCATCCTCGAGGCACTGCAGATGAAGTTATGTGATGTTAGGAAGATAGTGAGAGACCGGAAAGCGTGGCGTGACATGGTCCATAGGGTGAAGAAGAGTCGGACATGACTGAACGACTGAACTGAACTGAGGACAGGTAGTAACCGCAGATCCGGGCCATGAAAAGGAAATAACAAGAAGGATAAGATTGGGATGGAGCGCATTTGGCAAGCACTCACAGATTATGACTAGCAGCTTACCGGTATCGCTCAAGAGGTAAGTATATAACAGTTGCATCTTACCTGTACTCCCCTATGGGGCTAGAACGTGGGGGCTAACAAAGAGTTCTACTTACGTTGAGGACAACCCAGAGGGCTATGGAACGAAAAATGGTGGGGGTAACATTAAGAGATAGGAAGCGTGCAGAGTGGGTGAGAGAAATAACTCAAGTTACCGACATTCTTGTGGAAATTAAGAAGAAATGGACATGGGCAGGACATGTAGTGCGAAGAGAGGATAACCGATGGTCGCTTAGGGTAATAAACTGGAGCCTCCCCCGCGGTTTAGCCCGTGCAGAGGAGGTGGCGCTTCGGAGGATTAGAGTTGGGGTGGCCCGAACACCAGCAGTGATCCGAAAGTGGCCACAATTTCGGTATTTATATCCACACCCTGGGTGCCCCATCTGCAAGTCTAGAAATATAGAAGCTGACATCCATCACCTACTGTGGGATTGTCCAGCGTTGAAGCCAACGCGGATCCGGCACCTGGTGGCAGCTAGCCTCTCCCCCCATAATCCGCAGTCATATGCTGTTTGGACACTGGGACCGCATCATCGTTCACTCCTCGATTTCATTGCATCAGCCAATCTTTTTTCATTTATTTGTCCACACCGTTCATCCATCATAACATTCCTTTTATGCCCTGAGGCAATAAACTTCGCAAAAAAAATGAAATAACCAGAACTGAAGTGGACGCCTGTGGCGACGCCAAGGGTATTTTTTTATTTGCCTTGCAACATTTACGTTGCCTTTTCGTCGTCGTTTACGTGTGATAAAGGCATCATATTCGTGACAGAACCTACTACCACATTCAAGCGGGCAACGTAATTCGCATTTGTCACCCTCCGGGATCCCATGCACGTCACGTGATATGTAGTTGCGAGTCTCGGCCGTTTCGGCTTTGGCGGCGATACCTGTATACCTGTTCTTCCTCTTTACTATATTATAACAGCTCTGTTTTCAGTAAAAGAGGTTTCTTTATAGCCACGAACTGGCACTCTATCGATGCAAGACCACTTCATGTTTCTCTTTTGTGTCGCTTTAATGCACCAGTATAAGTTTTGAAATTGACACCTTGTTGACCCACGCGTCCTATCCAGCATTATACATTCGTTCTTGGAGAAGTAGTTGTTGGCTAAAAAAATGAAAAAAAAAATGAAAACAAATTGGCGACTCTTAAGCCAAAATTGCGGTGGTCAAAAACCGCGTCTGCCGGGGCGAGAAAAAAGAAAAAAACAAAGAAAAAAAATGAAAAAAAAAGAAAAAAAAATGGCGACTATATGTCCACATAGCAAAGCGTATATATGAACGAGAGCATGAAAGCGCTTCCGGAGGAAATCTGGAGATAGGAATGGATACTGACTGCACAATTTAAGCTGACTTATTGCATGAAGAACAAAACTGCTAGCGACATGCAACATGTTCATTTATGGCTATCACATTGTTTGTACCGACACCTAGGACATACCGACCACTTCTGCAATATCCGCGATCGTCATAAGACGACAAATAAGGACAAGATTTGTAGCGCGTAAAGCGCTTCTCTATGTGATACAAGTGAACGATATTCTTTTCAGCACGATTTTCAAAAGCCGCTTTTACACACTGGTTAAGTGGATGATCGTGTGATATGGATGATTGTGTGAACAGTGGTGTGAGTGACAGTCCTAAAGTTCGGTAACTGGAACCTAGTTTGTCATACACCTTGAGAAACAGGGCTGATCATTTATCAGCAACAAAACGGAAGATGGCACAACAAGCAGCGCGAGCCTACAACTGTCTTTTTATTGAAACAGGAATCAATTTTTTTTTTTATGTTTTTACACCTTCTGTTATAGATGATACTTTTTTTCTTTTTATGAAAATGATTCCTACTAATAAATTGCGTGTCATGTCGCGCTGCGTGTTTTGTCTTCACCCTGTTTGACGCTCGTAAATGTTGGGCGCAGTTTTTCATGTTTGGGAGGCAGTAAAGATCGCAAGGGTGTCCGTATCAAGATTTCCTTAACACCATGTAACCTTTGATGAACGTAGGCTAGACGAGAGTCGAAATACGCTGAGATATAGTATATGCTCTGTATAATGGCCGGCATTCGAAACTAAATGACAGGCTTGGATGTACACAGTTCAGCCTACGGTAATGAACTCTGATATCACGCTTCATTGGCAGTAAATTGTTTTGGACTATGAAATGCATTTTGCAACCGGTTCCATGACACAATTTCCCTGAAACAAATAGCGACCCAGCTCAGCAGAGAAATGTTTGAAGCCTATAGCATAAAAAAGAGAATGACAATTGTATAATCACTACTTCAGTTTCACTTTTCATGAAAGAGTTCAACTAGATAGTTGAACTCTTTCATGAAACTTGTGCCACGCTCATTACCGCGCATGTATGATATGATGTCTGCTGCTTTTATTAGGCCTCTGGACTCGACATTAGAAAACCATTTCAGCTCTTTCTTTCAAATTGAAGCAGAAGCTGACTACAGAACTACTACCAAATTTTGAAAGTCGACTCACGATTGTCAAACCATGTGTTGGAGGATTTCTCAAAAGCGAAGTAGACATTCCGCAAAAATCTATCGTCGTTCCAGTCGTTGTAGGCACCGACACGGTCTTAGTGCTCGAGCCAATAGTGACAATCTTCCAATGGGTCACCATAGACGGATGTTGAAATGTGTGACAAATAAATGACAAACGGGAGCCTCTAGCGTCCGGTGGACAAATAGTTTGAGTGGCCGCTGTCAGGGGCACTCTGTCAACTGCACGACTCTAGCGTGCAGTCGATTCGGGTGGAAGGCATGGCCGTCGGCGGCTTGTCCGAAGGCCAGTGGAAGCGGCGCCGCCTTTATTATGCTTGTCGCTTCCGTCGTGGACAAATAGCACAGATAAACCCAGCACACGTACGAATTGTAATGGGGGCGAGTGAAATCAGGAAGAGCCTATCAGGCAGCCTGCGATCACCAGCGCACTTGTCTTCGTCTTCCCACAAGTGGCCACGCCAGATCCGCAATACTTTCAGCGATATTTAGTGAGATTACGATTCATCTTCTAGGGACGACATACCTGAGTTCACACTGTAAGCTGCATATTTTCGCCGTGCTAGACACCTCGCCGTACATATTGCCATTTTCAAGGTGCAATCTTACATAGCTGGTGATATTGGTCAGGAAGCGAAAGGAATTAGGATAGACCCCTGTAGGACATCGGATACGATTAACGAGTTCTCATCGTCTATAACCAAGCGCTCGTTTCTTTTGAGGTAATTATGCTACAATTCATGCAAGCAGATTTGCTTGTATATAAGGAGGCATATTTTATGTAAAAGAAATACTTGAGAAATTGAATCAAACACCTTCTGGAAGGCTAAATGTTCGCAGTGGATATGCATACCACGTTATCCAGGTTTATATATTGTAAAGAAACTTAAATGGGTGGCAGAAGAAAACCTTGCCCCAAAAGGATGCTGTGTCGCAGTCAGGAAGGTCTTATTGTTTAGGTGAACGGCTAAGTTAGTGCAAATGACAGGGTAAAGTATTCTACACGGCAAGATTTTTTACGAACTATGATCATTCTTGCACATTTAAATGTTCTGTCGCTCTTTTTATTGACTAATATCACGTTCGCACTTTTGAGGTTCGTAGGGTAAAACTCCCTGTTCTAGGGAAACTTAGAAGAGTAGTACTTAAAAAGAAGGAATAGTTGAAGCACATTTCTTAAGCACAAAAAAAAACCTATTTTGACAAGGGTTGAAGCTCTCATTACTATTTCACAAAAAAGATACAATACTAGGCTGGGAAAGTGATACATGATTCGTCTTCTGGAAGCCAGAGCTGCTTTGCAGGGAGCTTTTTTATGACTTAAAAGGTAAATCATAGAGGACTGAAATTATGGATTAATCTTTAAACTTTAGTTTTAATATAAAAATTTATTTTACCCAGTTGTAACAATACAAGTTTTCGTCGGTCTGTTCTTGTCTTTGACATATTTCAACATTTGTCTGCGAACTGGCGTAAGGTATGTCGCTTAAACTGGGACTATATATATATATATATATATATATATATATATATATATATATATATATATATATATATATATATATATATATATATATATATATATATGTATATATATTGGAACGAAGAAGAAGACAGGTAGTGGCGCGAGAGGAGCCCTCGTGCTATGTGAACCATTAAATCATCCTTCCCCCTATCGACATGTTGTGCGGTCCTCTTCGCTTGTCACCACGTCACATTTTTGGTGGAGCGTTGGGGTGCGTCATCCCCATCCTTGCCTTGGAATATCGATGGCATCTGTAAGCCCGGACAACGACCATGAGCCCAGGAACATCGCCGAGCAGATCGGGCGGCACACGAACAAACTCGGCGGATCGGAGGGGGGGCTTAACATCTGTTTTTGGAGCAGTAGGGCAGGTCTAAGCGAAGAAGGCCAGTTGAGCAACCAATCAGGACAGAACGGGCCATTCAGATTTCGATGCCGCAGATCACGTCATGAGGGCAGCGGTCGATAACAGTGAAGAGGACAGGGGTAGTGCGACCGGAAATACTCAGGCGCGCATTGCACAGTCCTACGAGCGACGCTTCCACTGGCAACACGAACGGCGGATGAAGCGGCGGGAGAGGAGCCCTCGCGCCAAGTCAACCATTAAATCATGCTTCACCCTAGCGCCATGTTGTGCTGCCCTCTTTGCTTGTCACCCCGTAACAATATATATATATATATATATATATATATATATATATATATATATATATATATATATATATATATATATATATATATATATATATATATATATATATATATATATATATACTCCCAGTTTAAGCGACAGACCATACGCCAATTTGCAGCAAATGTTAAAATGTATATATATATATATATATATATATATATATATATATATATATATATATATATATATATATATATATTGTTACGGACGAGGCAGGGGGAAGATGCGGGCAGTGGCGCTGGCAGGAGTGCTCTTACTAGGCCCGCTAACATTTCTATAAACTTCATCTTACGGTCATAGAACATCTCTCTGTTATTTGCTCTCCTGTTTTCATCGGTTCGCCGCTCTGTAAAATTTGGTTGGAGGTGCCGAGTATGTCATTACCCCTTACCTTGGCCAGCAGCTTCAATGCCCTAAGACATCTTGCGCCGTCGGCTGAAGGTTAGGAGGCATCGTATGGCTGGTCCCCAACCTTCTGCAGCCAGTAAAACCTTGTCGTTCCTGCACCCCGTCTCCCCGCTCTGAAAACAAGACACGACCAAGGACAGACTGACCTGAGAGACCAGAATTGAATACAAGACGCGAGAGAACCTAGTTACCATACGTGACCCCACTAACCAGATGTGCCGACCAAAGGCCCCACGACCCAAAACGCCGCTACGCTTAAAGACATCCTCCCCTGCCCATGCCATGCGGTGCGCGTCTTGGCCTCCGCCATCGGGGCTTGTCGACCTGTGGCCGAAAGGTGTCCTGGGACAAGGTTCATCGGTAATCATCGTGCCGGCAAGCCGTCTTATTCTTTCTTCTTTCTTTTCTTCTTGAAGAATCCGGACACGCCCATCGTCAGCCATGGACTCATCAACATCAAAAAACTTCCTCGTCCACTATCGCGACGATCGTTCGGAGGCCCCATGCAATTTTACGGTGAGAAAGGAGGAAGTGGTCAGTGATTCGGGCAGGAGCGCTCGCGTTTGGCTAGCTAACATTTCTGTAAGCGTCATTTCACGGTCAGAGGATCTTCTCTCTATTTTCCTGTTTTCATAGGTTTGCTACTCCGTCACGATATATATGCAAGGTGATGAGCTAGGTACCTCTTTTTGTCGCTATCCTGCTGAGTTATTTCTTTTATTTTTGAACGGTAGTGTCGATTAAGCAAGGAACAAAACCTTGGAACAACCTACTCTTTTTGTTTATTAGGGAGCGTAGATGCCTAATTTCCTACGGCTCATAACCACGCTACTTTGCGGACAAGACATTCAAAGGAATGATGGTTTGTGTTGTGGATAAAAGTTTTTTGAAGATTCCGCTGTAGATTGGCACTTCGGCCTCAGTAATGCTTTTTTATGTGAGGTTAAAGCGTCATATTTTATTGACAGTGTAGCCTAGCCCCAGTTTTACAAAGGAACATTCTGCACTGTTCCAGTACGGTGATTTTAGACTGAACAGGATAATTTCATTATAAGGTCATGGTTGTCATTCGAAATTGCAATGCCGACGTTCAGTCGACGTTCAATAAGTTCTCAGCATTAAATCATTGTTGTTATCTTTGCCGTCATCCTTGAAGTGACGCAGAGGTAAACACAAAGACAAACATCAGGCCACCGATTTCCCGTCCCCTTGCACTGGTTTCCTCTGATCCGTGACCGGAAGAGAGTTATCCGGGCACTGAATGATATTTAAGTAGATGAGTTCTACTTTATTTCAGCTGTCGTATCGGAGCGGACTATAATCACTAGATGCTTTTCGAAACCAACTTCAGTCATTTTGTTTGTGACACCACTCAACCGGTTCATTTATTAAAGCAGGTTATTTTGTCATTGCCAATAATGAAGTGCACTGCAAAAGGTAGATACATGACGCTACACAATTCCACATCATTCATTGGCTTTCCGGTACATCAATAGAGGACCCTCAAGAGTAACCGCCGTATTCACAAACACTCATTCACTCGAACTTCTACTCCAAGCGGCCTTCGAGAGCTGTTTTATGTTTCAGTTGCCAACCTCTACTCGAATCGCTCCTCCATTGGCGACGAAAACTTAAGTGTTCTCGAGGATCTCGAGTCGTCACAGACGCTGCCTGTGCCGCTCTAGACAGCCCCTCCGATGAAAAGATGGCGGAGATCGCATCGTTCCCTCCTTGTGGGGACTTAGTTTCACCTGTACACCAAACTTTTCACAACACCAGATACGGCCAGGATGAACCGTACCTTTTTATAAAGCCACGGTTGAGAGTGACAGCGACACGAGACTTTTGGCACGTTATCGTTTTAAGGATGCGCACGTTGCTAGCCTCATGCTGTCCCTGCCGCTCAAGCCGAACACGGATAACCGTGATCAGCCGCCTACACCCGTGCTGTAGTCGATCATCGGATTACACTTCTTTGGTGCAGGCACACTTCAAGTCGTCACCGGTAAGTGAGCAACTTTTAGGAGCCTACCGAATGGAGAGTTGAGACGGGATTTGGCCGTTAATGATGAGCTTCTCCGCGGCCAGACTCGAGCGGCGGCGCCGCACTCCTCTCGTGGCTCGCCCTTCGGCGTGGCTTCCTCAGACGGTGGTGAACTTGTGGGGGAACCGCATGTTGCATGCATTAGACTGGGGCCCACAGGAGGCGCTCTGAATCTTGTGGGATATATGTGCTTCACCTGGTGTGCATCAATGGGTTTCCCGTTTCCTGAGGTTATGTAGTACGTCTTCGAACGCGCGGGACCGTCCGGGCAGCACGTTGGTGTGCTCGGCCTACGGAGGGTTATCCGTGACCGGCGAAGGGTAGGGCATTTTTCAATTCGGTGTCACTACTTGTTATTGAAAACGCAGGTGGTATTGTATTCTGGAGAGTCGAATTCAATTTGTATGAGCTGTGAAGTAGCAGGCATGTGTTCAAAGCTTGAGACCGATCCGTCTGAAGGCCAGAGACATACTGTAAGAGCTGGCGGCTTATACATTTTTTTTTGCAATGTATATTGCTTTCTGTCGACGCCTGGCAAACAACAAAAAGTTTAGGGACACTTTGGATCACTAAACTGCAAAGAGGTGAAAGCCTCAGCCCTCCACTACGGCGCCTCTTTCTGTTTTCACTCCCACCTTCGCGATGACGCGATAGCGTTTGCCACCAGATACCATATAAAGCCCCCGTTTTAACGGAGTCGCATGACCTTTCCTGCGCAACCTAAGGGTAACATGAATGCAAGGTTATGGGCAGCTTTATTCTGATATCGCCCTCCCATATGAAAAGTGAGGCCCGGGTGTGCCGCTCCAGCGAAACGTTTTGTCAGGAAGCCGTACGTCCAGTTTGTGCTCGGCCATGTTAGCTGCCAGCTACCGCCCACGTTTCGTAAGCGTTGCTGACGGACACGATTCGCGAACATGAGCCATTCAAGGCTATTGCCGTAATAAGGCGAAGCGGGTAAAATGGAGCTTAGATCTTAGACGAAAGAAATAAACCAAAGCAAATTCACACCGTTTCTAGAAGCCTACATCATGTTCTACGTAAACTCTACATCACCGGCAGCAACTGTTGCCATATGCAAAAACATTTTCGACCAATTTTCACAGCGATCTTTTCATCCAGCCCGCAAAACAAGTTCCACTACGCTGTTAATGTTGAATTTGCCGGCGACAGGTATTTCGAAGAATCGACGTGAAAACCTCAGCCTGTTTACTCTTCACCACGCATTGTTTGGGCTAATAGATCTATACTTCATTATAGCTGCTTCTAGTGGAGGACGTATTCTCGAGGAGACCTTGCCGAAGAAAACGCCGAGGAGCATTCATGAATACGAATTGGCCCTGGCCAGCGGCTGTGTTCTCTATTCCACGCAACAGATGTGGAGCGCCAAGTTGAGGCACATTTGCGAGTACGGGTGTAAAAGAAACATTCGTGGGACCACTGCGTTAGCGCCGACTAGAAGGATGATCAACGGTCTCACACACTAAAGCAGAAGACAGCCCGACACCTCAGGCCGAGGCGGAAGCAATTTGAATAATGTAGGCCTAAACTCGTTTGGGAGCCCTGGAGTGGGCTGCTTCTCCTAATATATTGTGAGGCTTTTTTCGAGTCATGGCGCTTCTTAATCCGCATCTTTCTGCATATCAATACCGTCGTTCTCAAAGCTACTAATGTGTTATGCCTGTCCAACTATAGTATATTACAGTACCGGCAGTATTTTTGCGGCGTTCACCTTTGCCTATTTTTACTTGAGGTATGTGCAAGTATTTGAAAAAACCATTGGGCAGGCCTTTGTAAAATACAACTAAATGTGATATTTTGAGCCGAATGTTGTATAATATCGTTTCGTATGGCAGCTAACGCCACCTAAATATTGTTGCATGTGCTACCGTTGCGTGGTGCACGTAGCATGTCCGCAGAAAAGGCATTGCCTCCAAAGTTGTACTCGATTGCTCATATTCTATGTGAGCATATTTTGCAATAACCGCAATAAAACGGAGATATTGCCGCTACCTGCAATTAAAGCCGGACATAAGAGAAGGCACGCAAACATGTAGCTGGCAGAAAGGTTTATTAATTCAAGGCAAAATTCAATATGAGGACTATTGATACGTGAAGTATCCGCAGCCTGCAATCAACTTCCTATACGGAATCAGTGTTCAAGGCATACTATGCAATAAACTCTTCTCTTGCAATCTCCTCTTCCAAACAGTCATAACCATCTGCAGCGAAGGAATCCTCAAAAACCCTGGAAAACTGTGCAAGATATCCTGCTCTTATGATTGGTTTCTTCCCCCCAGCTTCACGCCTTAGCTAATATTCAGGGTAGAGTGTGGTTAATTATTTGGTCAGCGGAAATTATGAGCAAACTGTACCTCTCGTCCCGGGTCGTCCGGAATGCATTGCGGTTTCTAGTCAGGTTATCACGCATCTCATTAAAATTAAAGAGATGAGACGTCGAAACATTTTCCTAGGTTTGGTTTCAACACCTCATTTATCTGAAGAAAGCCACTAATTCAGGAAGAAGTAACAAGTAGAAATTTTGTAATACCTTTTACCGTTGATGTTAAAAAAACATGATGTTTTCATGATGTTGATGTAATAGTTCTTTTCGACATTTCATATCAAAGGCACCATGAGTTCACAGGATGACATTTCACAAAGAAGGTTGCAATACAGGCAGACTGTTTCCTATGCATGACGCCCAAAGTTTAAGAAATTTATTATTTATTTTTTCATTACATGCGGCTGTAATATTTTAAAAGAATTTCGTAGAATCTAATGATTTGAAAAATATATTTAGTAAATTTTAAAGTTGTTTTCAAAAGAGAGTGTCACTGCCATCTTGCACGCACAGATTTTTCACGGGTGAAAACGTGCTGAAATCCGACCTATTCTGTATAAGTATTGAAACTAGCAATGTTGACCTTTGGATGGTTTTATTTGCAGTTATAGGTTTATATCTACACAACATGAACATAATAAATATCTTTATTGCCTCCGGTTCACCGCAAAATATGCTTGTTTGTCATGATCAAATATGATAACTAGATTTAGTGACTGCATCCCAGTTTATTTGACCCTTCATCATATTTCAGTATAATTGAGAAAGTTGACGAAGTTTATTAAAGCTTCTGTGCATAAAACTGCTTGGACGAGATCTCCGTACACCCTCAATGTGCGGTTTTTTGATCTCTCAGGCGAATAATAAAGTACTTGAGCTACGCCTTCTCCAAAATTACCGTCCAGTCATTCTAACGCATTTTTCCAAAACATACTACTAATCCTGCGATTTAACTTTTCAGGCCTGAGAAAACTACTTGGCCTGAGTATATATTACCCGGGTTTCAAATGAGGAGAAAATAAAAACTGGCGTCAAGTGACTCAATTTTTCTTTAGCTTTGTGCTCCGCCTCTATATTTGAGGCAGATATGTATCATGTCTACGATTCCTTTAAATAATAGCTAAAAAAATATTAAATAATTATACGGAAACAAAATTTTCATATATGGTACACCTGAAAAATTATGCCACTCTCTCCGAACCATAGAAACTTTCAAATAGAAAGCCCAATGAACCTTTGTATTTTTTCGCGGAATGTGGACGACGAAGAGATGAAAACAGGACGTTTAGTTATATGTTACCATCCATGCCGGTCAAGTAAAAAGGAGACATCTCTTACTGCCAAGTCTCTACAAAACCCTGGCGTGCACTGAAATAGATGAGAGCCAGGTCGATCGTCTGCGCCTTTTTTCTTCACATCAGAAGTTTCTGGATGCCCAAATAGTGGAGAAACTGCCTGCGAAATTCAAAACGCTAATACCATGTCAACATTAAGTGGTGTCCTGCCCTCGTTAAGCGTCAAGTGATTAGAGTAATGAGCACTGAACACGTGAGGATTGCTGTTGAAAACAATAAATAATTAACAGTTGGTGTGTCGGCTTTTTGTCATTCTCATACGGATTTGTAGTAAAATGTGACTGGCGAAATTCTATGCAGCTTGGACATGCAGGAAGCCAAATTACCTGATTTAAGCGATATCAGTCGCACCTGCGCGAGCTTTGGCCAGTTTTTTTGGAGTAAGATTATCTTTATTGCTACAATTAAAAGACAGGAATGGTAGGTAATATCTTCTTAGCCTCAGCTTCAAACAGGTTGCTGCAAATCATTCCGCTGGCCGAAGTTTTGAACTGACGGTCTTCCTAAACAGCTTAATTGAATAAACTTATGTCGGACCAATAAGAGTACGACGCCTTTACTTTGCGGAGTGTTTCGTTAAAACGTCTCTCTGTCATTTGGAAATGCATTGTCCACTTGTCGCGTTCTCGATGTACAGTATAGCACAGTAAACACAGATAGGTCTCCCAGAACAGAGACGCCACGAAGATGACACAGAGAGAACAACAACGGCGCACACTACTAACTGTAATGCAAACAACGGAACCCGAATTTCCTTTTTCACACCAAGTAGAACTTCCTTCTCAACACCACAGTACATTGCAACTGCGCAATTCTTCTTTTCCAGGCAGATATGTGTGGCCAACAAAAATATTAGCAACCCGCAAACCAACGTAGCGTCCAACCGACCAACACAAGTTCATATTTACTACTCACATATATCATCTAAACAAGGACACCAAGACGGCCACAAGTTCCGCAATTTAACCTAAACTGAAAAATTCCCACAGACCCCTCGCAACAACTCATAAGCAGCCTTCATGAAATTAAATTTGTTGTTCATCAGAGAAATGTCTTCCGATAGCAATATTTTGGCGAGGGCAAAATACTGTAAAGAAATATCATTTTGTGGTCTTCATGGCGCCTTGCTTCATGGCTATATGGCTTCTTAGAAAAAGTGACAAGTCACATAGCAACAGTTTGCTTTTCTTGGCCTTGTTATTATAGGTGCAATATTGTCAGGTAGCGGTGAGAAGCCAGGTAGACAAAAATGAAGTGTCCGGTGTTGCACCTAATTGAAACCTATTATTGGGTTAAAACGAGCCCCCAAAATGCCTAACAGAATTGGCGGCGGCGATAACAACATGCTCGTCGGGCGTCGAAATAACAATGCCCATTCACGCGTCAGCGCTTAATTGAAAAGCGGCGAGAAAGATCGAAAAAAAAGAGCTAATGGTGACTAGCACACCCTTTAACATTGTTGAAACCCATGCGCGTGGCTGCAATCTTTCTCGAAGCATGTCTGCTTCGAGATGTACCTCGAAAGATTGCAGCCACGCGCATGATGCATGTTTTCCTGCCCTGTTGCAATACACTCACCTCACTTTCCACACCCTCCTCCCCAACCAGATGGGCTTGGTTAGCCTGTGACCAGCTGAAGGACCAGTTGGCCTCGGTGAATCTCACCCAGGAGATTCTCGATGCTTAACAGTGCATTGAATAATGTTGTCCCCCCCTCCCTCCCCTCTCGAAGCATCTTCTGTGACAAATTAAATGACAAAGCCGTGTCTCGCGGCCAAGAGCATGAACAAACAATACAAAAATCGATCTGGCGCGCTAGAATTTATATCTATAAGGCCACCTGCAGGCGGCTGCAAAAAAGTACATATAAATATCCGAATGGTTCGCGGCAATATAACCTAGTTTCACACCTCAACTGACTATATATTTCGGACACGAATGACAATATGATCTGACACCCAAAACATTTGGAGACAATGCTCAGTTCCATGACTGAGTCGGCTGACAGCAGCTGAATAGGATATATCTAGAAAAAAAAAATGGAAGCTACAGGTTTCTCAGTAGCCTATTCTGAAAACCAAACCTATAATAAGGAAGTTTCTGCATTCAATCTTTGGCTCTTTTTCCCTCCATTTGGCAGGAGCCTGGCACTCTAAATACAGATGAAAAATTTTCTTAGTTTATGAGCTGAGAGTTTGTAGTTGTCACGCCCAAAGTTTGGGCCAATTGTTCCTAGGACCAACTTTCTTCAGTCATCGCTTTTTGCTGTGCAGCCTGCAAGTTCCGGAGGCAAGGCTCAAATTCAGGGGAAATATCCAGTCTAGAGGCGTTGTTTGAATAGTTTTTGTGTGTGATATTTTTGTCGAAACAAATTCACAGTGCACATCTTTGGCTATAATATATATGACATGCACGTTACCACAGCAAGTTTACATTTTCCAGAAGCTTCCCCCCTCTCCTTAAAACCCGCGCCATAGATGTTCATACATAAATGTTGTTCATATAGCACTGTAGAGTAAAATATCGTTGTTTGGGTGCCCTTCAAGAACAACATGAGTGGTAAAGTGTTGTACATTAGTACGTCAAAGTGAGCTATGTAGCACTGATTACGGAGGCGAGGTCAAATAGCAGAACAAGATGGTCTATGGAGAGGCACTGTGCAGGCTTTTTTAATGTTAGATAGCTTAGAATGAAGGACGAATGAAAATAAGGTTCTGGAATTGCCCTGAATTATAATAAAATCCTCTGAGGGGCCACCTCAATGCTAACGACCCAAAGAAGTCTATTTTTGTAATTTTGTAATAAAATTTTATCAAATAGACGTAGGTATCAAAAAAGCAATGCACTGCAGTGTAATAATTCTTTGCTTTGCTATATATATAATTAAATTTCCCCGCAAGCCCTCCCTTGGACGTAAATAGAAGAAAAAACATTTGCTAAATATTCACTGTTCAGAATTTTAAAGTGCATATTATGTGGACGATAGCACTGTGTTTCTATTTAAAAGAAAAAGATAAATTTTTATTACATAATACATAAAAATCTTCATTTTAAAAGCACTTCTAGAAGTCATAACAGGAACATTGAGAAATAGCCGCGAATATACATTTTCCAAATTCCTAGAAGTTAAACATATTTAAATGCAGTTTCTGCAGAGTGATGCTCTAAAATTTCACACATGGGATTTATAGCCATTGTGCGAAAAGTTGAAGCTGTGAAGTGCGAACATTATAGTTATTAATCGCCCCGTGTCGTATAATGCAATTATCGAAATTAAAACAAGATTTGAACTTTAGATCTTTAGTCCTCATGACAATACTAAGAAGGGCGCCGGTTCTCGTTAGGAAACGAGCTATATTCGCAACTCGGCGGAGCAAAAGACGCGAGGTTTTCTCGCAGTTTTCAGTCGTTGCATATTTGCGTACGATATTTTCTGGTGAAATACTTTCTAGGGTCATGGCTGAGCCCCAACATTGTGTGGGCGTTAATCCTTGCAACCTTTTCTAGCGCTAGAAGATTAGAAATGGAAGAAACCGTTTGACACACACATATACATATATATATATATATATATATATATATATATATATATATATATATATATATATATATATATATATATATATATATATATTGACGCATATCGAAGACGACGCAAAAGATGACACCTGGGACGATAAGCGCGAGCCTGGAAGAGAAAGAAGCTTGAACGCAAGACTCATTCTGGTCGACCATTCAAACCATCTATCGCTAGGTTTTCCTTGGTGTTCTACCGAGACGTGACACTGGTGGAGCACGCTGGGGTATGCATAGGACTCCTTCCGGCAGTCCACAGCGGATCCCAAACGTCGACACGCCTGCCCATCGTGCTAGCCGCCGCCTTCTAGGCCTAGCGCCGGAGTACAGTCATCTGCCGAACGACTCCTCAAATGCCCAAGTTCCTCAGACCTCCCAAGCCATGGCACATACCAATCTAACGCCGGTGACTCTACAGAACACCAAGGTGCCAGAGTGTTTTCGTGGGGAAGTGTTTGAAGATGTGGAGGACTGGCTCGACCAGTTTGAGCGAGTGGCCAAGATAAACCAGCGGAGCGCAGACCAGAAGCTTTGTAATGTTTATTTTGCCCTTCAGGATAACGCTAGAACGTGGTTTGAAAACCATGAGGCCAGCTTATCCACATGGAATGACTTCCGCTGCCAGCTGGTCGACACTTTCGCAAGAACTGACCGACGGGACAATGCGCTGCGCCTGCTTGAAGTGCGCATCCAGAAGCCAAATGAGAGCATGGCTATGTTTGCGGAAGAGATGGCTCGCCTTTTTCGCCGTGCCGACCCTGATATGAGTCAGCCAAGGAAGCTAAGGTATCTAATGCATGGTGTCAAAGAACAGGTGTTTGCCGGCTTGGTACACAACCCCCCTAAAACTGTGCGAGAGTTTGTTAAGGACGCTACGGCTATAGAGCGAGCCCTACAAGACCGGTGCCGTCAGTACAACCGACCCTTTAACTGTGATTCGACGACTGCGGCGGCGCTGAATGCAACCGATAGGACCACTCTTCGAGACCTCATTAGAGAAATTGTCCTTGAGGAGTTCCAGCGAATTACGGCTACGAAGGCTCAGTTATCACAGGCCCTCGTGGAAACCGTCAGGAATGAAATTCGGTATGCCTTATCACCGTCTGCACCATGTAACCAGTCTCACCCCGTCGACAACGCGGCAGCTATTTCGGAGCCATACCACGCTCCACAACCGGTCGGCTTCCCGGCCGACGTTCCTGCACCTTACCACGAGCCGCAACATGAGAGCTATGCCACAGTCCTTCGTCGCCAGTCTCCATACCACGCCCCACCGAGCTCATCGAGCCGTCAGGAGACGCGACTCTTCCATGGACCTCAGTGGGCGCCTTCCAGGCGCTTTCAACCACACCGAACTGACAGGTGGCGCAGTTATGATAGCCGACCACTCTGTTTCTACTGCGGACAACCTGGCCACGTCTATCGGTACTGCCGCTACCGCGAAGAGGGGCAAGCCTTTCCGCCTGCTTCTGCTCGCCAACACTTCAATGCCGACTCTGCCCAAATCGAGGACGACCCTCCGGTCAGCAGGGAAAACAAATCCCGGGGCTTCCGCCGCCGCTCCTCCCCATCACCACAGCGTTATCCTTCGCCGATGCGTCGTAGCATTGCTGACGTTAGCGGACAGCGGTCCCCGAGCCCTCACCGGGGAAACTAACAGCCGCAACCTCGCGAGGGGAGGTTGCAACCAGTCGAAAAATGCCAAACCCCTCACCACCGCCGAAACCGCCGACAACCTGTGCTTTTGACGCCGCTGTTAATATTAACATTGACATCGCCGCACTACCGGCGAAAATGCCGCCTACATTACCGCCGAAAATGCCGCTTCAGATGAGCAGCCTCGACGACGAAGCTGACAGCGCCGACCTTGCCGCACTTCCGCCGCAAAAAATGCCGAAAAGACGAGCAACCTGGATGAAGTTGTTAGTGCTGACCTCGCCGTTTCTATTGACGGGCTGGAGGTACATGCTCTAGTGGATACCGGAGCGGATTTTTCAATTATTAGCCAGAAACTGGCTGATACGCTGCGTAAAGTAAGAACCGAATGGACTGGGCCAGTAATTAGAAGTGCTGGGGGTCAGCTACTGGTACCGACAGGGAAGTGCAGTGCCCGGATAGGAATAGGAAACGCGGTGTTTGTTGGCAGTTTCGTTATTCTCCCTGACTGTTGCAAAGACCTCATCTTGGGCATGGACTTTCTGCTCCTTCATGGGGCTGTATTAAGCATCCGTGACAGCGTCGTTGCCTTCACCAAGAATCATGGAGACCTTGGTTATGCGGAAGTACCACTGATGCCCTTACGCGTCGCTAAGGAGACGGTGACATTACCTCCACGATCATGCTCTCTTGTTCAAGTGAAGTGCGACATGGCGCATACCGGCGATGGAATACCGGAAAGGGCAGTCACCTTGGTACTAAGCCGAGGTGTTTCTAGCTCGGGGGCTAGTCAACTTGACCGATGGACAGACCGAAGTGCTGCTGACAAACTTCAGCGACGAGCGTCAGCAAATTCCGAAAGGCACAACTGTGCCCTTTTTCGACAGCATCCTAAATGCGCAGCACTGCTTCTCACTGCAACAGGAAGGGCCAATGTGCAAGACGCCCGTAACCATCGTCGATGTGAGTCCAAATTTGTTTTCTTCAGAACGGGATCGTCTTTTGGATCTCATAGACCAATTTCGAGAGTGCTTTGCTTCCGAATCACGGGTCGGCCAGACGCCCTTGACAAAACATCGAATCATTACGGATGACTCGATTCGCCCGATTCGACAAAATCTTTACCGTGTGGCTCCGAAAGAACGTGAAGCCATTCAGCACCAGGTGGCCGAAATGCTTAGAGACGACGTTATCCAGCCGTCACAGAGCCCCTGGGCTTCCCCCGTGGTACTTGTTAAAAAGAAGGACGGCAGCTTACAATTTTGCATAGACTACCGCAAGCTCAACCAAGTGGCTAAAAAAGACGTGTACCCTCTTCCTCGCATCGACAATTCTCTTGATCGCCTACGAAATGCACGTTACTTCTCATCAATGGACTTGAAAAGTGGATATTGGCAGATAGAAGTAGATGAGAGGGATCGGGAGAAGACAGCATTCGTCACTCCCAACGGATTGTATGAGTTCAAGGTGCTTCCGTTCGGTTTGTGCTCGGCACCAGCAACAATTCAGAGGCTGATGGACACTGTGCTCTCTGGACTTAAGTGGCAAACATGCCTGGTGTATCTTGACGACGTGATTGTGTTTTCGGCCACATTTGAAGAGCATCTACGCCGTTCGCTAGCTGTGTTTCAGGCCATACGATCTGCAGGCCTCACCCTAAAACCCGAGAAGTGCCACTTTGGTTACGAGGAGCTGCAGTTCTTAGGTCACGTCGTTAGCCAAGAAGGTGTGCGGCCTGATCCTGAAAAGTTCTCTGCAGTCGCCAAGTTCCCAACACCTACGGACAAAAAGACATTGCGGCGCTTCCTGGGTCTTTGCGCCTATTACCGTCGGTTTATTGCTGGATTCTCACGAATTGCCTGGCCATTAACTTCGTTGATGCGTGATGCGGAGGCGTTTACAGACACCACCTGTTCTGGCACACTTTGATGACGACGCCCCTACACTGCTTCATACGGGTGCCAGCAGCCTGGGCTTAGGTGCTGTGCTGGTGCAGCGCCAGGATGGTGTGGAAAAAGTAATTGACTACGCCAGCAGGACCCTATCTAAAGCGGAAGCGAATTACTCGACAACCGAAAAAGAATATCTTGCAGTGGTATGGGCGGTTATGAAGTTCCGCCCTTATTTGTACGCTCGCCCCTTTGAAGTCGTTAGCGACCATCTTTCTCTCTGTTGGCTGACGAACCTAAAGGACCCCTCAGGGAGACTCGCGCGTTGGAGCCTTCGATTACAAGAATTTGACATGGCCATTATGTACAAATCTGGAAGGAAACACACCGATGCTGATTGCCTTTCCCGAGCGCCGGTCGACCCTTCCACTATGACCGATGAAGGCACTGCGTTTTTAGGTGTCATAGATGACGCAACGCTTTCCCAACAGCAGCGAGAGGACCAGCAATTGCTCCCTCTTATTGATTTCTTGAAAAAGCGCACTACGGTTGTGCCTAAGATTTTCGCCCGAGTAATGCCTTCGTTCTTTATTCGCAACAACGTACTTTACAAGAAGAACTTCCGCCCAGGGGGAAACAGTCGTTTACTCGTCGTCCCATCAGCTCTCCGCAGTGAAGTTTTGCAAGCATGTCACGACGAGCCAACCGCCGGTCACCTAGGCTACACCCGCACTTTGGCTAGAGTACAGCATGGATACTACTGGCCAAAACTGCCGGCGATAGTGAAACACTATGTACGTACGTGCATAGACTTCCAGCGCCGTAAATTACCCCCTGTAAAACCAGCTGGCCTACTCCACCCTCTTCAAGTGCCAACGACACCTTTTAAACAAATCGGCATGGACCTCCTGGGACCATTTCCGACGTCCACAGCCGGGAATAAATGGATAATTGTCGCCACCGATTATCTAACCCGCTACGTGGAGACCAAGGCTCTGCCAAGGGGTACCGCCGCTGAAGCAGCTCGGTTCTTCGTTGAGAACATTGTCCTGAGGCATGGCGCTCCGGCACTCATTATAACAGACCGAGGAACTGCATTTACGGCCGAACTTTTGGAGACCGTTCTCCGCCTCAGTGGCACCAGTCATCATAAAACTACAGCCTATCACCCCCAAACCAATGGGTTGACGGAACGCCTCAATAAGACCATCGCAGACATGCTTTGCATGTACTTCCACGTGAACCACAAGAATTGGGACGAAAGTTTTCCCTACGCCACGTTCGCCTACAATACGGCACGCCAAGACACCACTCGTATGACACCATTCAGCCTCCTTCACGGGCAACCAGTAACAACTATGCTGGATGCAATGTTGCTCCCGAATGCTGACACCGATGATCTCGATCAGGACGCCGAGGAATTCGTCAGCGTGCAGAGGAAGCTCGACAACTAGCGCGTGTGCGCATCAAAAATCAGCAAGAGCATGATGCACGACGCTACAATCAGAGACACCAACATGTCATGTACGAACCTGGCGACAAAGTGTGGGTTTGGACTCCTATTCGCCGCCGTGGACTTTCCGAAAAACTATTGCGGCGATACTTCGGGCCCTATGTTGTTCAGCGACGTTTAACCGACGTCACGTATGAGGTGGTGCCAGACAAGGTGTCGGCATCAAAGCGACGCCAGCAACAAGCAGACGTCGTCCACGTTTTGCGTATGAAGCCGTGCAACTCGGACTGACCTCATCGAGACGATGCTTCCTGAGGAGGGGGGCAAATGACGCATATAGAAGATGACGCAAAGTATGACATCTGGGATGATAAGCGCGAGCCTGGAAGAGAAAGAAGCTTGAACGCAAGACTCGTTCTGGTCGACCATTCAAACCATCTATAGCTAGGTTCTCCTTGGTGTTCTACCGAGACGAGACAATATATATTGTTACGTACTCAGTACGTAACGGGGGCGTTTATTGGTCTAAAGCGCTGCGAGTCACGCAAGGAACACCAGCCCTAGCCACTGTGTCTTCCGTTTCTTCTTCTTCTCTCTAGCCTCTTCTTCCTTTCCAGACACCCCGAAGCACGTGACACTTCCCCCTCGCAGACAAAGCCCCAGGACAAGCAGTTTAAGGAAGGTGCCGGGGATGGAAACTTTTTAGCCGAGCCACATGCACCACCTGGGTCCGGCGTGAGCATCGGCCACTTTCGGTGCGGCGTGAAATTACATAGTTCACGTCACTCAGTCGCTCCAAAACGACAAAAGGGCCGCTATAACGAAACAGCAGCTTCTGGGCTAAACCACGCTTGCGTAGCGGCGTCCACAGCAACACTAAATCACCGGGCACATAAGAGACATGTGGGCGTCGGTTGTCATAACGCTCCTTCGAACGTTCCTGTGAGTCTAGGATGCGGAGGCGGGCAACGCGGCGAGCTTCTTCGGCTCGACATAAAGTGGTGGCGATAGAATGCTCGGTATGGAGGGAGAAAGGAAGGATGGTATCATGACAGCTGCGGGGAGGTAAATTACTGCCTGTAGCCAGTCGTCTCATGCTGTGCAGTTTTATACGCGCATGTAATGAAGCGGATGTCATCCCAGTTCTTGTGGTCAGAGTCCACGTACATCGCCAACATAGTGGTCACAGTGCGGTTGTCCGTTCAACAAGTCCATTCGATTGCGGGTGATACGGCGTTATATGACAGTAATCGCAGGTCCATAGACGAAGGAGTTCTTCGATAACTTCAGCAGTAAATTTGCGCCCACGGTCACTGATCAGAACTCGACGAGGGCCATGGCGCAGGACGAGAAATCGCAGAAGAAATAGGGATACTTCGTAAGCAGTGGCTGAGGGTATTGCGGCTGTTTCTGAATATCGAGTGAGATAGTCAACACATACCATTATCCACCGGTTACCGTTAGAAGATCACGGAAAAGGACCCAAGAGGTCGATACCCACGTGCTCAAAGGGTATGGTCGGAGGCGCAATAGGGCGCAGCGGTCCAGGCGGCCGGGAAGTAGGGAGCTTGTACTGCTGGCACTTGATGCAGCTGGCTACATAGCACTGATTGACTTGACGCATTTTCGGCCAGTAAAAGCGTTCCTGTGTGCGATGAATGGTCCGGGCGACACCCAAATGGCCCGACGTGGTATTGTCGTGCATCATTTCAAGAACAGGAATGTGGAGGTTTTCCGGCACGACGAGGAGAAAGCGTGCACCTCCGGGGTTGAAATTTTTCTTGTAAAGTAGGCCGGCACGATTGCAGAAACGCGCCTCTCTTGAATAATGAGTGGCAGAGAAGAGCGGTGCCAAAGTCGGATCGTTGCGTTCTTCTGTCTGGAACAGTTGAGGGTGAGGAAACGTTGCCGAGATAGGCGCCCGGTAGTCATCAAAGTTGTCATCATCACTACCAGTTGATGAAAGTGGCAAGCGTGACAGACAGTCAGCGTCAGCATGTTGGCGGCCGCTTTTGTATGCCACAGTGAAGTTAAACTCTTGCAACCGCAATGCCCATCGAGCGAGCCGGCCACAAGGGAAGATTTACGAGCCAACAGAGCGAATGGTGGTCAGTGACGATGGTAAAAACATTGCCATATAGGTAGGAACGGAATCGTTGCACAGCAAAAACCACTGCGAGACACTCTTGTTCAGTAACGGTGTAGTTGCGCTCCGCCTTACTCAACGAACGACTAGCATAAGCTATCACGTGCTGATCGGTGCCATGACGCTGGATGAGCACAGCACCAAAGCCCACGCCACTAGCGTCGGTGTGAACTTCGATGGGGGCAGAAGGACAGAAGTGACGTAGGATAGGTCCGGATGTCAGAAGGAATTTGAGGTGGCGGAAGGCACGCAGTCAGTAGTCCAATTGAATGGTGCATCTTTGTGCAAAAGGCACGTGAGCGGGTATGCGATGTCAGCGAATCTGGGCACAAAACGACGAAAATAGGAACACAGTCCTAAAAAGCTCCGAAGCTGCTTCACTGATTTCGGGGCTGTAAAGCTGGTTACAGCCGCAATCTTCTAAAGATCTGGCCGAACGCCATCCTGATCGACCAAGTAACGAAGAACAATTGTTTGGCGTTCACCAAAGTGGCACTTCTGAGAATTGAGGACGAGGCCTGCTCTCTCAATGCAATCAAGAACGATGGCGAGGCGGCTATTGTGTTCCTGAAAGGTCTTGCCGAAGATCACAACTTCGTCCAAATAGCAAAAACAAATTTTCCGCTTGAGTCCGCGCAGAATCGTGTCCATGAATCGTTCGAACGTGGCAGGCGCATTGCACAATCCAAAGGGCATTACGTTGAACTCATAGAGACCATCGGGGGTCACAAATGTCGTCTTTCCTTTGTCGCTTGGGTTCATCGGTATCTGCCAGTACCCTGATCTCAAGTCTACCGAGAAGCATGACGCGAAATGAAGAGAATCGATTGCATCATCAATACGTGGAAGTGGATATACATCTTTTTTGGTGACAGCGTTAAGGCGACGATAGTCCACACAGAAACGCCATTTGTCGTCTTTCTTTTTAACGAGAATAACTGGAGCCGCCCAAGGACTTGAAGATTCCTTGATAACGCCACGTTGGAGCATGTCATGAACTTGTTCGTCAATAAGCTGACGTTCGGCCGGAGACACACGATAGGGCTTCTGTCTGATTGGGCGAGAAATTCTAGTATCAATCGAATTATGGATGCGAGAATTTGGAATCGGTGGCTGATGATCTCTGGCGAAGTCGAAAACCGAAACATGCTTGGAGAGCAGGTCTGGCAAAATTCAGCGCTCCTGTGCTCCCAACGCTGTGTTTATCATTGCCTGGATTCGAGACTCTGCAAAATGAGGTGTTTTCTCTTCAGGAGCATGGTTACTTAGTGCCGCCACGTAATTCGACACACCTTCGTCGTAATGAGCGAGCCTCATGCCACGAGGCAACAACTCTGGCTCGTCTGAATAGTTTAAAGTCCACAGCGAGGTGTGGCCTCTGGGGACTGAAACTACGCAACGAGGCACCAAGACACCCTTCTTTGCACAGGCCAGCGTTGTAGGTTCCACTACGGCGTCGAAATCCTCGCATAAATTCGTAGATGAAATAACTTGAATGAATTCTCCGGACATCGCAGGTACAACTGTATCTTCAAACTCAGAAAACGCTCCTCGAGCGACGAGGTTTCTACAAGGGCCGACATCAACGCAGCATTAAGCGAGATCTGTCCACTACAGCAGTCTAACGTTGCACAACACTGTTGCAAAAAGTCTATACCTAGAATTACTTCATGCGTGGAACGAGGCAACACTGTGAATTCGGTTCGAAACGCTTGGCCCCCAATCACACCTTTCGCATAGCACACACCCAAAGGCACCAATGATTCACCGCCAACACCACGGAATACCACAGCTTGATTCACGCTAAACATCACTTTATGTCCTAATCGATTCTTGAATGCTAAACTCATAACAGAGACTGTTGCGCCAGTGTCAATTAGTGCCATCGTGGGAATGCCGTCAATGGATACTTCGAGTTTGTTCTTTAACATAAACACAGGCAGAGGTATTGGGAACGTTGATTTTCCGGCGACCTCACCCCCATCGGCCGCGTCTTCTAGTTTCCCGAAGGGGAAGAACGGCGCCGAGGAGACGGTGACTGTCGCTGTCTTTGGGTTGGCGGCGTCAAGCTGCGGTTCGAAGCAGGCGATCCGTTTCGCATCTGTGCCGGGCGGTATGTAGCCAGAGTCGGTGTCGGATTAGATTCAGTGTCGAAATGATTAGAAGCGTTGGGCAGCGGTCGATGATCTTGTAGTAGCAGGCCCCGCCGACGGCAATACCAGGAGATGTGTCCGATCATGCCACAACTATAACACACGGGTTGCTGGCGCCACCGGTCCGAGTAAATGCGGGCGGAAACTGGTTCTGGTTGGCGGTAGTAATTGGGACGGCGTTGCTGACGAACCACCTGGCGTGTATAGGTGATTCTTCGGCCCATCCGTGGCTGAGAAGTGCTAAAATCGTTATGCTGTCTGCCCTCGCGAAAGCGTGATGCATTTAAAGCCGGAGTCTAGGAAGTTGATGGGGTCGCGGGTTCTGCTTGCAGCGCGCAACCGTCATACTGGTGTTCGTCCCGGCACGCAGAGTCTTTGTCACGCAACAATTCTTCCCGCACAATCTGGCGTATCAGATCAGCCATGGACTCCGGAGCACTGACATCAACGCTCGCAACAGATGTGACGTTGGCCAGTCGCCCAAATTTAGGAGTGATGCGGCGCAACTTCAAGGATTCGAAAGTGCGGCAGTGCCTGATGAAGTCAGCTGTAGAGTTCAAATTGTCTTTGCTGATAAGAAAATTAGACATCTACAGCGATACCTTTAAGCAAATGCCCCACTTTATCTTCCTCGGACATCCGACGGTTTACCACCTTGCATAATTTCACAATATCCTCGATATATGCGGTGCTAGTCTCGCCAGGGACCTGAGAACGCTGCATCAACGTTTCTTCTGCGCGTTTCTTCTTCGCGGATCCGTCGCCAAAGCAGTCCTTTACCTCTTCTGTGAAACAATCCCAGCTGGTAAGCGAGTCTTTATGATTATCAAACCAAACTAAGGCAGTGCCTTCCAAGAAGAACACTACGTTCGCTAGTTTCACGGTCGCGTCCCAACGATTGTACCGGCTCACCCGCTCGTAGTTGGTTAGCCACTCGTCGACGTCCTCGTCAGATTTTCCACCAAATGTTCGCGGCTCGCGGTAGTGCTGCCAGTTGCTCACCGCAGGTGTTGTTCGGTCAGCGTCGCCGTCTTGAGCCATGTCAGATGGTAGGGGTGGCAAACCAGCGAGCTGGCGGCTTCGTCGAAGACAACGGGGAACCGTGTTGATCTACCCCGCACCTCCACCACAACTGTTACGTACTCAGTACGTAACGGGGGTGTTTATTAATAGTCTAAAGCACTACGAGTCACGCAAGGAACACCAGCACAAACCACTATGTCTTCCGTTTCTTCTTCTTCTCTTCAGCCTCTTCTTCCTTTCCTGACGCCCCGAAGCACGTGACAATATATATATATTTATAAACATACATATATATACACAGAGAGAGAGAGAGCGGAAAATATTGATCCTAGAAACAGCGTTTGATGAACGTAGCGCATTTATTATTTACTGAGTGCCGAAATTGTCATTGTGCCAACACACCACCGACGGCGATATAGCTACGGGGACGCGAAAGAGCGCGGATGTCACAATACGGAAAAAGTATCACAATAGGGTTAAAACCACAGGGTCTTGTGTCGAAATAGATTAGCAAGTTGTAATTAATGCTCACTCTTTGCATGCATTTTGCTGGTAGTCGCAGGCTATGACTGGCAGCTTACCTGCATCGCTCAAGACGAAAGCATACAACAGTTGTGTCTTATAGTGAGCTTGGGGCTGAAACGTGAAGGCTAAGGAAAAGGGGTTCTTCTTATGTTCATGACAATGCAGGGGGCTATGGAACCAATTAGAAGGGTAACGCTAAGAGATAGAAAACGTGCAGAGTGGGTCAGACAAATAACTCACATTACTGACATTCTGGTGCATATCAAGAAGATGAAATTAGAATCGCCAGGACGTCTGATGTAAAGAGAGGATAACCAATGTCGCTTAGAGTAACAAAGTGAATTCCAAGGGAAGGAAATCCTAGCAGATGGCGGCAGAAAGTTAAATAGGTAAGCAAGATTTAGTTTGCAGGGGTCAAGTGGATGCAGCTTGTACAGGACTGGGTTAATCAGAGGAATTTGAAAGAGACCTTAGCCCTACAGGGGTATAGTCCGGACCATGATGATAACGATGAATGTGATAAACAGTCTGTGGCAACAACAATCTACCTGTGCTCTTGGCATGATGTAGGAAACAGCCCCAATAAGCCGATATTGGCTTGGTGACACGTCTTACGGCACAGACCGTCACGACATAATTTCACGTACTCTCTGACTGTGGCCGCATGTTTGGGCCAGTAGCACTTGTGACATATTTATTCCAATGTGCGACTGAAGTCTAGATATCCAGACGATAGTACATTGTGACAGGCGCGGAGAAATTTGCCGCGAAAAGCAACAGGAACGACTAATAGATACATGGGCTGAGAGGGCGTAAATGAGCGCTTGTATACGGCACCGTTACGTAGGGAAACGAGGTGAGCACACGCGAGAAACAAAAGAAACAACAAAATCATGAAATTAAACAGGCTAGTTTGCCAATTGAGGGCAGAGAGTATCATATCCACCATATTAAACACTCTCCATCGATCCATCCATCCATCCATCCATCCATCCATCCATCCATCCATCCATCCATCCATCCATCCATCCATCCGTCCGTCCGTCCGTCCGTCCGTCCGTCCGTCCGTCCGTCCGTCCGTCCGTCCGTCCGTCCGTCCGCCCGTCCGTCCGTCCATCCGTCCGTCCGTCCGTCCGTCCGTTCGTCCGTCCGTCCGTCCATCCATCCATCCATCCATCCATCCATCCATCCATCCATCCATCCATCCATCCATCCATCCATCCATCCATCCATCCATCCATCCATCCATCCATCCATCCATCCATCCATCCATCCATCCATCCATCCATCCATCCATCCATCCATCCATCCGTCCGTCCGTCCGTCCGTCCGTCCGTCCATCCATCCATCCATCCATCCATCCATCCATCCATCCATCCATCCATCCATCCATCCATCCATCCATCCATCCATCCATCATAGGTGCTAAACAGAGACCGAATGGAACCACATTAAATTGAAAACCGCTATCTGGTGTTATAAAGGCGTTTTTTACGATCATGTTCGTCGGCCTCAATTTTCCATCAACCGCTGCCCATATTCATAGACGCAAGATAACGTGCGTGGCTAAGATCATTCAAATAATTATGAATTTTGGGAATGGGATAAACATGCTTTTTCGTCACGTCCTGATTTCCGTAACCGATGCCGGAACGTATTGCCGTGTCTTTCCTGACCAACACACGGTAGAACCCCGAGGACTTGCTGAAAGCTATTTAATATATTCTTCAAGTAACTGCTGGACCTGATTGGTTATGTATCGCGTTCCTCTGAAGACAATTGGTAGGAGTCCAATGTCACTGGTCGTTCAGTGTATTTGGTAATAATTGGATGCTTGACAACTGGTTTTATTTTGGACAGGGAAGCAACAGTCCGCGGATGAATGCAGAAGGGCCAGAAGGCACGACATCTCTGATGTCGACAACTTAGTGTTAATATTGGGCGTGGCAGTGAGAGGCTTTAACTTCACTGATGCCGGAGCATTCGTTGATAGTGTGTATGTCGGCGAATAAGAGCCCAAGCAGCACGCCAATAAGGGCCCTATAGTGACGAAACAGTGGCAAAATTTGCCAAGAATATGAATTTTAGCTTAGAATTTGAGAAAAAAAAGTATTTCTAAGCGTCGCTAAAGATTCAGTCAATAAAGGGCTGACGATCTGATCCAAAGGCCCCATATAGTTATCGCCAGTAATCCGTCCAGTAAACGTTAGAAGGAGCTTTACACTTATTATCATATTCAGGCTGCCCTCCTGTATTCTCAATGTGGCGAATCATTTGTTTTGTCTGCAGTTAGAGGCCCCACCTTGCTTTCAAAATGTGGGTTTTTTGCTGTCTATCATGTTATTTCAGGTCATCACTCGAAATGAACTTTCAAGGGACACTGCAGTATTTTGATGCCATGCGTTTTCAGTTGCTTCCAGCAAGTCATATTAATATTCAACTTGTTGTCCAGTGGTCACCAGGTATGTAGTGAAAGAAACAAGGAAAATGGTTCTGGGAAAAAGGTTTATCCAATAGATTGGCATGGAACAAGACACTAGAAGGCATGGTTTTCTTCTGCAAACTTACTCAAACGAGCCCGCAGGTCATTTGCGGATAAATCCAAGTATTTCAAAACTGTCACCCTGCTTTTCAGTTATGGCATATATAAATACAATAGTCAAATATAACCATAGCCGCAACGCACTGAGACAATGTTTATTATTTAAACAGGTAAGCAGAGGAAGTATAAAGACGCATACATATAAATACACGGATGAGTCAAGCAGTAAACACGGTAAATTATGCAAAATAGCTTTTTACATATTAATCTGAAAATAAAGTTTTTTGCCGATGTGTTGAGAGATATTCATGACATCGCGGCGAAGGGGCATACGACTGATAAATGCCAGACAACTTAATGCAAAGCTTTAGAAACAAATGAACATGAATAGTTTGAGGGCCTATGCTCCGAACCATGGTCAGCTTCGGTTTCGTTAGTGAATTCTATGGCACCGTAAGATTTAGGAAACTAATGATCAAATACGTACGAATGGTGGGTGCGGTATAACTGGGAGTCGGTGGAGGACGCTCAGAAATGCAATCAAATGACGGGCGCACCCCCAGACATCGCAGTTTAAAGTTTCCTCGACGCAAGCTGGTAAACCCGCGTCTGGCAGGCTCCAAGGACACAGGATGATCGGTGAAAAACTGCATGGAGGTGATTGTAATAGGTGGATATGTAAACTAGGTGAATAGGGACGAATTCGAGAAGAGAACTTTGTCGGGCTGATTTGGTTCATGTTGAACGAAACAAAGAAACAGGGCTAACAGACGGCACGAGATTGGAAACAGCGCATGTGTCTGACTCGCACTGCCACTCGTGCCGTCTGTTAGCGCTATTTTTGTTTCTATCAAGAGGGACGGCGATGAGCGACTCTTCAAATTTGCGCGGTCGTTCTTCATAATCAGGACAGGCTGCGTAAGAGCTGAAACCCTACAGGTTGTGTAGAAGTAAAGAGCAGTTGCGATATGGATGGCCTGGCTCTCCCCAATGATAACAAATGGGTCAATTTCTGTTAGATCCGCGGAAGTGTCGCGTTCCCTTTTAGCGTCGAGGCCGGGTCATGGGATGCAGAAGACCAGGAGGGCTACCGGGGTGGCTCGGGCTCTAGCAAAAGCGGGTCAGGGATGGCAGAGCTGAGCATAGAATCTCAGCATAAGAGAGGACCGGAGTATTGACAGGTAATTTTAAGAGTGGCTGCAATGCTTGTTGCACATCACCGTGTATAATGTTGAAAATGCTGACGGGAGGCAGCTGGAGGTGCTCAGTGCGGAGGTTGAAGGCTCCGCCTTCTAAAATACGGGTCTCGCCCGTCGAGTGAAAGACCAAGTCTTTCTAAAACACTGGTTTATTCCAATTTCTACAGAAAAGTATTAAAAAAAAGAAACATTGAACAAATCTGCGCTGAAAACATGTCGTCGAGGTGCGCAACATTGGACTACCAAGAACAAAACGGAACGAGGGTCAGTTCTGGACTACGGCAACAGAAAACACACTGAGGCACGAATAGGGCAAGTAATAGCACCCCCCCCCCCCCGCCCAGAGCGTAACGACGTTACAAAAGATTGCTTCTCGCGTGGAAGCAACTCACGCTAATACTACTAAGCTATTCTTGTAGACACTGCTTCCGTCTTCTTCTGGCATGGCAGCGCTTCGTAGTCCGTGTTCGTCCCGCAGGCCTGTGACCCTCCCTGTTCGCCTTTCGCTGACCTGCCGCCCGGCAAAAAGCCCCCACCCTTCATTGCGACGCGCTTGTCTACCTTTGGCCTCGCGCCGATAAAGCGGAATTCACACGAGCGCTCAAATCCCTCCCTAAGCGTGGGAGCCGGTGCTGACGTAAAGCCTTCGAGAGGCGGCTGGGTGTCGCAGCTTCCGGTTTTCCGCCGCCGCCCGCCTTCTGCGCGCTGGAGGACATCTCAGCTGGTCGGTACAAACAGTAAAAATGCTCTCCTCGTCTCCGAGAGTCCCTGAGAGGGAAAACGAAGCGCGGCGCGGGGTGCGAGCAGATAATATGAACCCCATCCGATCCTTCTTTTATTCGACCCTTCATCGGCGGCACCCCTTCCATTTCAGACGAGTTTGTTTATTTAATTTTGCTTGCTTTTTTTACTGAACTTATTTCCCTGACTGGTAAAGAAACGTGAGTAGGTCAGAAACGGTTGTCTTGTGTACTTCTCCATTTCTGTCCTGCTGCGGGCGGCTTGAAACAGTCGACGTCTTTCTTCGGCGACTCTTCATCGCCTGTGTGAATGGGTGAATTCGCGAGCGGGGCAAGTTTGCCCAGCCCGTGACGTCATACACCTTCTTTCCACATCCATCCTCGTCCAAATTCCCCGTGTGAATCCCGCTTAACATGCCGCCCCCGCTCCTGACAGCTTGCTCATGCGTACTCGCGCTGCTCGAGCAAACACCAACACAAACAGAAAAAAGCGTGCGCGGTTTGAAACTCTAAAATGGCTTCGGGGCCTCACACATCCCCCCTATATATACGGGGCACCTCCCGATGCGTAAAACAAATAAATAACGCGGGAAAAGTACGGGACCGGAACTGCCGCTGGTGGGGTGCTGCTTGGAGGTATCCGCCGAGCGTTGGAAGCCGGAATGCTTGGTAAGTGAAGTGGCTCTATTTAGCTAATGGACGGCCGTGGTACGCTCGGAGATCGGCCACGTTGACTGGTCCGGTTTCTCAACCACCCTGCACATGACGAATAAAGTACGAAAGCCGAGACACGCGCCTTGTTATCCTATGAGCGCCAGTCTATCGCGGAGCGAGAGAAGCAGCGAGCCCTTTTTCTACATCACTTAGTGGGTGCGTGCGACGAAAGACTTTGTTGCCGACTGTGAACTCCAAAAGTCGCCTTCCCTTGTTGTACTAGTTTATTTATTTATTTGTCTGTACCCTCAGGGGCGTACAGGCATTTCAGAGGGGAGTGGGCAAAAAGAAATACAGTAAAAAAAAGAACACTGCAAAAAGCGAGTACATAAATAATAAATCCTATATATACAATATTAGGCATGAAATCGGCAATAATTGTATTAGTGGACACAAAACTAGTCGTACTTATACATTGCAGAGAAAAGCTTTGCGAAAGTTATTTGTACCAGTAATAGATATAATTTCATTAGAAAGATCGTTCCATTCTTTGGAAGTACGGGGAACAAATGAGCGTAAGAAAGAATCTGTTTTGCATAAAGGGATGGCTACTTTGCAGGGATGATCAATGCGATGCGATGTGTAATAGGGTATCTGAAAAAAATTGGAGTGTAAGACGGAACGATAACATAACTTGGGGGATAGGGTTAGCCGGCAAACTTTTCGTCGTTGAGCCAATGATGGAAGACGCAAAATAGTTTCCATTTCTCTGACACTTGCTCCTCGGTTATAGTTAGAAGGAATGAAATGAGCAGAGTTATTCTGAACACGTTCAAGTGCAGTAATTAAGTAATCATGGCTAGGATCCCAGACTTCTGCAGAGTATTCTAATTTTGGAAGTATTAAAGTTTTATAAAAGGCTGATTTCAAAGTAGACGGGGCGCGGGAAAAATACGTCTCAGATAACCTAGCGTTTTGTTAGCGTTGTTGATGACGTAATATATATGAAGCCGCCAAGTTAGGTCGGATGAAATGTGAATGCCTAGGTATTTGTAAGAATGGACGCTATCAAGTTCAATGTCATTCAGAGAGTGTAGAGGGGACGAATTAGCAGTACGGGTGACTCGCATTACCTTGCATTTGTTAGAGTTCAGTTCCATCAGCCATTGATTGCACCAATTGATTATAGCCGTTGCAGTGTTCTGGGTGGGGAAGGTCCAAGTGCTCCCTTGCCTCCTTCAGAGTCTCGCCCATGCAACTGGAAAGATTACGCGCGAATTTAGAATGGCTAAGAGCCAGTAAATCAGAGCCCCCCCCCCCCCCCCCCCCCCATTCAGAGCATGCTCAAAAGGAATTCAGAGCTCACGACCAAGGAGAAGGGCCGCTGGCGTAAACACTGTTGATCGGTTAACAGTGGTTCTTGTGGCGAAGGTCATCACCTGCATACTAGCGTCCCATTACTTGCGCCTCTCCGTGATTGCCATCACGTAGTCTTGAGATTTCGATTGACTCTGTCTGTAAAGTTTGCTTGAGGGTGGTAGGGCATAGTATTTTTTGTGCTGGGTGCCAAGAGCTTTGCAGGTGTCACTGAATATCCTACCTGTGAAATGGCATTATCAGTGATAAGATGAGCTGGGAAGCTAAAGCGGGTAAATGTTTCGAGTTGCTTATCTCAAATTATCTTAGTGTCTTTCTACTAAGGGGATAAAATTCTACCCATTTCGAGAAATGATCAGTGATCACTACCAAGTAGCGATTCCCTTTCACTGATCTGGGATAGGAACCCAGTATGTCACAGGCTAAGATTTCGCAAGGGTATCGGCTCTCTACAGGTGCCAGAAGTCCCGGTGGTTTTCCTCCCCTCGGCTTCGCGGTCTGGCAGGTATGACAAGTGTGGACGTATGTCATGACATCCCTTCTCATGCGGGGCCATGTTGCGACGCTACACAATTTGCTATATGTATTCTTGCCATTGCTGTGGCCTGCGAGGAGGGCCCCCCGCCCATCGTGAAAGTACTCTAGAAAATGCTTGCGCAGGCCCTTGGGAACAACCACACGAAATGCGGACTCACCCCTCTCGGTTTTCTGGGCTAGTATATACTGCAGGAGCAAGCCATCTTCTGCTTCAACATAGGTGCATAGCTTCCGTTGGAAGCCCGACTCCCTGGAGGGTTGGCGCTGTTCAGACTTTGGCGTATCTGGTTTATTTATTTATTTATCCAGCTAACCCCTAAAGGCCTTCCAAAGGAGTGTATTACATAGGGGGGGGGGATACAATTGAAAAAAACACGATGCAATTAGCAACAATTACAATAGGAACGATTAAATATAACATCAAAAGAGGAAAGAAAAACAACACCAAATATTCTACACATTTCCGTCACAGCGAAGTAGCTCTTGGAATTTTTTTGTTAGTTTCTGTAGCGATGCGCGTTGGCAAGTTATTCCATTCAATGATAGTGCGAGGTATGAATGAATTGGTATAAGATGATAACACTTTGCGCGTTTAACTTTGAAGGCATGATCAAGCCGTGGAAAAATGACATCAGGTGACTGAAACAAATCGCTGCGCAGTAGTGGATGGTAATAAAGCTTATGAAAAAGTGTTACCCGAGCATGTTTACGACATGATAAGTCTACCAGTTCAGCAATGGTCATTTCAGAACTGAGCATCGTGCATCTGTTGACGGGACACCAGTGCTTCCCAGGTGTCTGCAGGAGCTGCTGCAGCGTGGACCATGGGGGTTCGCTCACCGTCACCAGTAAGTGGAGCTCGGGACAAGGCATCGGCTACTTTGTTGAAAGTGCCTCTTTTGTATTCCATCCTGTAATTTTACTTTCGGAGAGCACGTGATCAGCGGGCTAAACGGCCAAAAGCGGGCTAAACGGGGTTTGTAACCTTGAAAGCTATGATAGAGTGGCCTGGTTGTTGGTCTGAATGGTGAACTCGGCCCCATCCAAATACATGTAAAATTTTTTTAGTGCAAATACAATAGCGAGACACTCTTTCTCAGTAACACTAATTCTTTCCCGGTCCCGTTAGTGTATGATTAGCAAACGCCAATGGGCAAAGCTTTCCTTTAAGCTCTTTAAGCAAAACCGCACCAATGCCGTAGTCACTTGCATCCGTTTGTACTGTGAATGGCTGGTTAAGATATCGAAGCCGCAGGCGTGCAGTATCTGCAATGGCTGCCGACTGTGAAAGGAATGTTCTCGGTTCTGCTTCTGTCCATGACCAGCGGGCACCCTTTCACAGGAGCTGATGGAGGGGTCGCGCTACGTCAGCGCAGTTCGGGATGAAGTGGCGGTAGAATCTCACCATGCCCAAAAAACACTGGAGACCATATGTTGGTTGGTAGGGGGAGCGAGCTGCAGAATGGCCTGAAGTTTCTCTTCATTCGGGCGAACTGTGCCCTGTTCCACAATGAAATCAAGAAGGTTGATTGTGCCTGTCACCAACTGAACTTAGCCGGGGTTAATGGGGATGCCCGTATTCTGCATTCGTGACATTGGTTAGATGAAGGAGATGCTCTTAAAAGCTTTCTGAAAACAGTACTACGTCATCACTGTAGGCCATGACATAGTTAAATTTAGCGTCTCCCTGCGCAATACCCATTACACGCTGAAACGTAGCAGGTGATTTGCACAAACCGAAAGGCAATCGCGCAAATTCGAACAGTCCCCGACGGCAAGTGAAAGCCGTTTTCTCAATCTAACAGTGGTCAAACAAAATTTGCAGAAAACCCCTACTACAGTCAAGAGTTGTAAAAACTTAGATGATCCAAGTGAGTACATGACAGAGTCAACTGACGGGAAAAGGGTAAGAGCCTCGCACAGTCACAACGTTCACACATCGATAATCAACACACAACCGGGCTGTGCCATCTTTATTATGCGAGAGAACAACAGGGAACGCCCAGGGGCTCTTTGAGGGTCTCACCGCGCCGGTAGCCACCATTTCGTCGAGCGCACGATCCAGCACTGCTCGCTTGTGGACACTCAAGGGCCTTGGATTGAATTGGATTGAGTGCTCGGCCATGTCAGCTGCCAGCTACTGCCACCCACGTAACGTAAGCGTTACGGACGGACACGATTTACGAGCATGAGTCATTAAAGGCTATCGCCGTGAAAAGGCGAAGCGGGAAAGGGGGCGCGTAGATCGCAGAAGCAAGAAATAATGCGAAGTAAACTCTCACCATTTCTCTAAGGCTACGTCATGTTCTACTGTTGCCATATGCAATATCAGTTTCGGTCAATTTTGACAGCGGCCTTTTTATCATGCCCGAAAAACGAGTTCCACTACGCTGTTAACATGGAATTTACTGGCAAAAGTTGTTTAGAAGACTCGACGTGAAACCCTCAAATTGTTTACTCTATACCACGCAATGCTTTTGCTAATATATTGTCTTAATCTCGTTCCAATACTTCATTAGAGCTGCTTCTATTGGAGGACGTACTCTGGAAGTGACCTCGTCGAAGAAAATGCATAAGGGCATTCATGAATCTAAATCGGCCCTGGAGTGGTGCAGCGGCTGTGTTATATATTCCAAGGAATGGAGATGGAAAGTCGAGTTGAGGTGCGTTTGCGAAGACAGGCGTAAAAGGTGACCATCGTGGGACCACTGCTTCCGCGCGGTCTCAAAGGATGGTCCATGCTCCCACACACTAAAGCAGAAGACTGTCGGACACTTAAGGCCGAGGCGGCAGCAATTTGAATAATGTAGGCATCACTCTTGGAGAGCGCCAGAGTGCTCAACTTCTCCTAATATATTTTGAGGAGGCTTGCTTCGCTTCATGGCGCTTGTGATTCCACATTTTTCTGCATTCAATGCCATAAATCAGAGCTACTACTATGTTATGCCCGTCCAGCTATATTATATAACAGTAGTGGCAGTAATTTTTGCGGCGTTGAGCTTTGTCTATTTTTGCTTGAGGCATGTGTAAGTATTTGCAAAAAAGATTTGGGCCGGGCTTTGTAAAACAAAGCTAAAAGTGATATTTTGAGCCGAATGCTGTATATTATCCATTCGTATGGCGGCTAACGCCACCTAAATATTGTTGCATATGATGCTATTGCATGGTGCATGTATCACATGTCCTGTCCACATGTCCATGTCCACATGTCCACAGAAAAGACATTGCCTCTAAAGTTCTACTCGATCGCTCATATTCTCTGTGCGCATATTTTGCCATAACCGCAATAAGACGGAGATTTTGCCGCAGCCTGCAATTTAAGCCGGGCATAAGCGGGGGCACGCAGACATGTAGCTGGCAGAAAGTATTATTGCTTCAAGGCGAAATTCAACATGGTGACTATTGATACGTGAAGTATCCGCAGCCTACAATCAACTTCCTCGACGGAATCAGTGTTCAAGGCGCACTCTGCAATAATATCTTCCCTTGCAATTCCCCGCCGTCTTCTAAAGCAGCAAAAAGTCATAACCTGCTGCAGCGCAGGAATCCTCAAAAGCCCTGGAAAACTGTTCAATATATCCTGTGTTTTCAGACTGGTTTCTTCCTACAACCTTCATGCCTTAGCGAATATTCAAGACAGAGTGTGGATAATTATGCGGTCAGAGGAAATTATGAGCAGACTGTGTTTCTCGTACTGTATCATCCAGAATGCCTTCGGTTTTTTAGCCAGGTCATGTCAATAAAATTATGAAGAGGATCGAGATGTGAAAACGTTTTCATATGTTTGATATCTACACCTCATTTATCTGAAAAAAGGCACTATTTCAGTTAGCAGTAATAAAGAGAAATTAAGCATAAATTATAACATTCATCTTTAAAAAAAAACACGAAATATTAATAATCGTGACCTAAGAGTTTTTTTTCGCGATTTCATATCGAAGGCACCTTGAGTTCAAAGAATGACATTTCACAAAGAAGGCAACAACGCAGGCAGGCTGTTTCCTATGCATGACGTCCAAAGTTTAAAAATGTCATTATTCGTTTTTTTCTTTACGTAAGGCTGTAATATTTGTAAAAGAATTTTGTAGAAACAAATGCTTTTAAACATACATAGTAAATTTTAAAGTTGTTTTCAAAGAGACTGTCATGGGGTATCTCGCACGCGAAGATTTGTTCCGAGTGCCAACATGCTGAAATCCGAAACATTCTGCATAAGTACTGAAACCAGCAATGATAACCTTTGGGCATTTTATTTGTAATTAAAAGCTTATAGCTACCCAACATGAACTTAATAAATAAATTTATCACCTCCGATGGGTCGCCAAATATGCTTGTTTCTCTTGCTGAAATATGAAAAGCAGCTTTAGTGACTGCATCCCAGTTTATGAACCTGAACCACATTTTAGTATAATTGAGATAATGCAAGAAGAGTACCCTTAGTTTATGTAAGCTTCTGTGCACAAAAATGCTTCGACGGGCTCGCCGTACACCTAAGTGTGCGGTTTGGCAATCTGTCGGGCAAATAATAAAGTAATTGGACTACGCTTTCTCCAAAATTACCGTCCAGGCATTCTAACGCAATCTTCCAAAGCATACCTGTAATCCTGATATTTAACTTTTCAGGGCTGAGAAAACTACTTGGCCTGAATATCTATCACCCGGTTTTAAGTGAGGACAAAAAAAAACATGTCAAGTGTCTCAAATTTTTTCAACTTTGTGTCGCCTCTATATTCCAGGCAAATATGTATCATGTCTATGATTCCTGTAAATAATAGCTCAAAGAAATATGAAATAAATATGTGAAACAAAATTTGCAAATGTGTTACACCTGAAAAATAAAGCCACTCTCTCTCCGAACCATAGAAACTGGCAAATACAAAGCCCAATGGCCGCTTGTATTTTTTGGCGTAATTTAGACAACGAAGCGATGAAAAAAGGGCATTTCCGAGCCAGAATATGCTACTGGCCCAAAATAGGGGATTGATCGGGGAGAACTGGCACACAAGTGGTCCAATGGTGCCAATGAGCTGCCAATAAAGTCAGATCCACACTATAACATATTCATTATTGGTACAGTGAACTTCACCGACAACCTTATTGACATTCAACTGGCTAACAGCGGTCAATAATGCCCATTCATATTGAACAGCTTGTCGTTATTGTATACACAATGAGGCAGCCTGGTTATCATTGGCCAACCAGCTGCAATGATTTGCCAATAGCTTCCACACAATGGTATAGACTGGTAAATATTGTCCTGTCAATAAAATGGTTTCTCAATTTTGAATACATCTAGGCATACAGTGGTCAATATTGTGGAACCAACTTTGGTGCCTTCCTAACGTTGTATATATCTTGGTTTCTAGTGACCGATGTTTTAAAATGAGCATTGATGGCTGGCCAGAATTACAAATATCATGGCATATATTGGGCAATAATGCTTTACCGATATGGTTGGCTTGACAAAATTGAATATACCTTAGCATACATTGGTCAATATTGCCTTACCCGCTTTAATGGCATCATAACATTGTATGTATATTGGTTTATAGTGGTCAGTATTGTCTAATGAGCTTTGGTGGTTGACCAGCATTGCAC